>NC_041384.1:360822278-360914264 GCF_002162155.2 Triticum dicoccoides | reverse complement strand
TGCCAATCTTTTTCTTCAGTGATCCCCATGCCACCGCCCAGCCAACGCCGGCGACCACCGCCCTCGTCCTGAACCCTAAGATAGATAGTGGGGTACCTCTCTAGCGAGCCCCCCTCCCTACTGCGGCTGGTTCTTCCTTCACCCTGGCGAGCCCCCCCAGCCCCTGAAAATCGACTAACCCAAAAGTAGATTCAGTCAACTGAAGTGTAGCTAAATCGGAGCAGCATCGCAAGCAAGAGCAAGAGAGAGAGAAGAAGCGCGAGCAAGAGCAATAACAAGAGCGGACCAGGCAGGGGACCAAGAGCAAGAGCAGAGCAGCAGCGCGAGCGAGAGCTAATGCAGCAGCAACTCCTACTGATGTGGACGTCGCCGCCGAGGGAGTGACGCCATGGAGGAAGTGGCTGGCGACGACGTCGTGGATGGAGCCGCGCCGTGTCGGCTCGGGACCGAGCGTCGGCAGCACCGTGAGATTGAATCAAGAAGAAAATGCGGGGATTAGTGTACAACCTCTTTGGTGGCACCGATTAGGCCGCAGCTTCATCCGAGGAAACGGTGATGATGATGTTCTTCCGGTGGTGCAGGTGAAGACGGCGGTTTGGGAATGGATGTGCCACGAAACACGAGGGGAACGTCAGGTCAGCTCCTTGGAGGTGGAGGACGGGGTGGCTGAACTGGCGGGACGATGAGATCGACGACGGATCCTCATCATGTACGGTGGATGAGGGACGTCGAGGTGTTTCTGTCGACGACGTCGTTGGGGAGAGGCTCTGGCTGGGTGGCGGACGGAGCAGGGTGTGGGGTTTCGTCACGGGTTTTCGCGGCCTCGATGTATGAATGGGTGGACGGATGGGATGGCAGTGGGGAACAATGGCTTAGAGACGCGCTTGTCCAAAATGTGGGGTAAGTTACGAAAGTACCCCCACCGATTTGAGGTGGTTCTTTCGGTTCAGGGGTACCACGGGCATTTCGTGTGTCGGTATTTCACAGGAGGTGGGAGTTTTCGCGCGCGTTGTAATTTCGGAATAGCAAGGCACGGGTTGAGATGGAGGGATTTGTCGGAGCACAACGAGACAAAGATATATCTTAAATATTTCAGGCTAACAAGGTGCGGGTTGAAATTTCCAGACAAGCCTAACATGTACTGTACCAAATCAATGCGCACTACAAATGTCATTCAGAACTTTGAATTCATGTTATGTTCAATTAAAATATTTCGCTACGTGTATATTGCATGCAACCTACTACTCAAATGAACATTTTAGTGCATTCCAAACGTATATACTACCGCTTCAATATGAACTAAATTTGAATTTGTTTCTCTATTTGAATAAGATCTACAGTAATGATTGTTTTGAAGTCAAAGCATTTGAATTCATTTCTCTGTTTTAATAAGATCTACAATCATCATTAGTGTCATGTTAAACTATCGTTTGTGTATTATCTTCAAGCACACCACATGATTAGTCTCGAGTTACATATGAACTATGTGTACTATATGAACTCGAAATAGATTTTTTGAATCCACTTTATTTTGATTTCAAGTCACATTACATTTCTAGCTCTAGCTAGATCTTCATAATCTAAACCATGTCTCATATGTATAATGTGTTTATCACATTATGTATGGTGCCCCACCCCCTACGCCTACAAGTATTTAGATGTGAGTTGCAAACACCACACATTACCACAAATTCAAATAAAATGTGAGAATGTTCGATATATAGTATTGTTTAGATTGTTCGATATTTAGTTGTAAGATGCAAACGCCACCCATTATCACAAACTCAAATAAAATGTGAGATTGTTTGATGTATAGTATGGTTTAGATTGTTCGACATTTAGCTGTGAGTTGCAAACGCCATGCATTATGACATTATGGTATAACATGTGCACAACACGTGTATCACCGTTATATTCATGCATGCAATGCTTAAAACACTATGATCTCCTATTCAAATATATGAATCCGCTTTCATATCAAATTATGATCTTTGTTAGTCTCTTACACCCACACAATCCTCTATCCTTTGTAGCTACCACTAACTTTCTCTCGTGCATGCACACGCCCTCCTCGCCCTCCCCCTCCCTCGGCATTCTATACACCGGGCACATTCATTTTTTTTCTTTAGCTCGTTCTCCCAGAGTCTCCACAACTCCTTTCCGACACACACCGATCGATAAACCTCTCCAGCGATGCCTGCCTACAACATACACACACACCTTCAATCTCCTCCTTTATGTGTCCTTGCCTCGTGTCTCTCATACGGTCAGACACACGTGTAAACTCTCGCCCCTCTTTTCCTCGATCTCACAACCGCACACTGCTCCCCGTATCTAGCTAGTAGTTGGGCCTCTCGCACCACCTCCTAGCTCCATTCTCTCTATCTATCCGTCTTGCTGGGCCTTATTTCCCTCTAACAAATGGACGTACACCGACCGATCTCTCTCTATACATATAGCTAGCTAGGTCCTTATAACTCGGTTTTACCCACACGTTAATCGATCTACCTCATTACTTGTGTCTCTCCCTTCCTCCGACAAACAACAATTGATCTACTGATCTAGTTAGGTTTGCTTACCAAACACATTGTTCCCCTTCATCATCCATGGATGCGTCCCGACAGATCTATCATGCACAGGCACACACAGAAACACATCCCCACTCTTATTGATAACATTGCAGTTCCACCCTCAGTTTGTCTAGTAGGCCTCCCCCACCATCTTCGAGAAGCAACTCCATCACCCATCCATCACTCTACCCCTCTCCCTCCCTCTCTCTCTCCTCTCTCTCTCTCTCTCTATCCCATCATATTTCCCGTCCTTCAGTTATGTACTGATGTCGACCAATCTCCCTCAAGACATAGTTGGGTCTCTCCTTCTCAACACATATACGAGTCGTTCTACCTGTATAGTTAGGCCTCTGCCTACCCCTCCCCCCACCCCCTCCCCCCACTCACACCGATACATCGAGCGCTCTAGTCGTGTCTCCCTGCCACACACAAACTTGACATGTGCCCTCTAACGTTCCGGTAGGTCAGTCGCCCTATATCTTAGACTTGCACACACACACAATTTCGATGGCTCTCTTCATCGATCTCGCACCCACCCACTTGATCCTCTCTTCGACTCTATCGATAACTATGACCCCTCCCTCTCTTCTTGTGAATTGCCTGACCCTCTATGTATGATATGGATAGGCCTCCATTTCACACACATTGCATGCAAAATTTTGTTTGAGAAGTCATTGACACATATTCCCACAAATAATTCACGAAATCAACCCCCACCCCACCCCCACCCCAAAACAAAAAACACTCACGAACACGATTTGTATCTCTCACACACACCCACGTAGGAGGGGGACGTGCACGAAGAGAAGAGGTGAATGCACGCGCACGTACGCCCGTCTCTTTCCCAACCACACCCGCGCGGGTACACTGTGGAGCTCATTTCTGTACGAAAAAGGCAGCCCACGTGGTAATTTGGCACGTGTACTGGTTGTCCACTTGGTGGAGGGAGGATCGTCTACCACGGGTGAACAAACAAATTGCAACTTGACGTGTTATGTTAAAAAAGAGGCAAACCATGTGGGGCCTACCTTAAAGGCAAGGCTCTATACGCTGGAGTACTTTTGATGTGTCCCGTCAACTCGTAGAACGAGGAGAAGCTTGCTCAGTACGCCGTCTCCCCCGTTCCTAAATATAAGTCTTTGTAGAGATTTCACCATCAACCACATCCGGATGTATATAGATGCATTTTAAGTGTAGATTCATTCATTTTGTTCTGTATGTAGTGGAATCTCTACAAAGACTTATCTACTAGTAATAGCTAGCCCCCACTACTAGGAATTCTCTATCCTCTCCTTGAGCCACATCATCAAAATTGATGTAGCCATTAGATGAAGTAAATCAGTCCATAATAGCCGTCTGATCTAGATGCTTAGAGGCTCCGCACTAAGCCACATGCAAGCATGCAGAAATACCGTGGCACGTGCATGTGAGTGGGTTTTAAATCACATCAACATGTTTGCATGCAAGCATGCACCGGTAGCATGCATGTAAGTGAGCTTTTAAGTCCCATTAACATGTCAAAAAGAAAAATATAATCCCATTATGCAGTAGGAGTTGGCTGATCTTTTTTCCTTACGTGGGATGATCTAAATGATGATGGGAGTTTATTTGGTTTGGCTACCACATTTGTCATGCGGTTATAGAGTTTTTTTAGTTCTATGAAATCGATAATTTTGCGCAGAGAGATATACCGTTGTTCCGCGGCAACGTACGGGGACTCATCTAGTAATATTTAGGAACGGAGGGAGTACTATGTAAAGAGTTAGGTGTCGCACGGTGATAGTGTGAGGTGGGCCATGTAATCACTGAGCCCGCGTGTTTTCACTACTCTTGCACGCCTCCGCTGTAAGAATGGAGAAAATTGTAATCTAGTAGTAGTACCTCCTTTCGCCGAAAGCGTGGGACATCCAGCAGTCCTACCACCTTAGTAATAAAGACCAATGAGCCGTCAAATGACATAGACCCAGCAGTAACCATCACTCTTGCGCCAGTGAGAGGTCGCGTCCCCTCTGCCCGGGCATGAATGTGGCACCGATTCTTTGGAGCCGCGCTGACCGTTTCAGGCGGGAAGCGCGCGCAGGCGATGGAGGGGCTTTGGGTGGGCCAGGATGGTCAGGAGCGGGCGTGGCAGCTGTCCGGATGTCCCTACCGGACATGCCCGAAAACGAGAGGATGCACTGACTCTCGCGGCTAAAATCGTACACTACACAACATCTCTCTGTAGGAGTAGGTCGATTTGTCGCTCTCTCTAACACACACATGCTGTTAAACACGCACACACACATACACAGGCACACACACGCGCGCGCGCGCGCGCGCGCACACACGCACGCACCTTCGTCCTGTTGCACCTTCTAACTTGAGGTCTCGGGTTCGATAACTACACTTGAGCATAATTTGTGCCAAGAGGATTCTTTGACTAGTCAAAATATTTTCTAGGGTTTGCACGCTTCACACTCTCTCTCCAGTATATATATACACGCTGGAGCCTCAGCGCTTGTAGTTGCTCTCTTCACACTCTCTCGCCCTCTCCCTCCGTTCCGAATTACTTGTCGCAGGTATGGATGTATCTAGATGTATTTTAGTTCTAGATACATCCATTTGTTCGATGAGTAATTTGGAACGGAGGGAGTAGTTGCTCTCTTCACACTCTCTCGCCCTCTCCAGATCTAAACAGGACTTCGTTGGCCTCTCTCCCCCTCACTACTGCTCAAAGAGCCGGCAGGATCCGTCCGCCGGGAAGGGAAGGAGGCTTAACGATGTCGCCGTCGGCGAGGGACTACCGGCGCAGCTGTTCACTTTCCACCCAGCAGCGGAGCGGGAGGGCCTCCGACCCCCTCTTCTTCGCCGTTGTCCCGTCGCCCACCGAACCACGCCCCAAGAACCTTAAGGTATAATTTACTTACTCCACATGCATTGCTCTAGGTGCATGTATAGCATGAATCTAGGACGTGGTTCAAAGAGGAAAGGAGTGGGGGAAAGTAGTTGGAAAAGTTGTATATAGCATGAATCTAGGACGTGGTTCAAAGAGGAAATGAAGGGGGAAAGTTCTATAGCATGAATCTAGGTCGTGGTTCAAAGAGGAAAGGATTGGGGGAAAGTAGTGGGGAAAGTTGTATCACATAAATCTAGGACGTGGTTCAAAGAGGAAAGGAAGGGGCAAAAGTACTAGCTCAAAAAGGAAAGGAAGGGACAAGGCTGTAGAGTTTGAGCAGGACTAGATTTGATGCGCTCACACATGGAAAGGTGTCTAAAGATAACAAAACTGGGACCAACACAAATATGCTCCTTGGTTGTTTGTTCTTTGTTGCAACAGACTGTGCACGACCACAGTACATCGGTAGATGCACATGGTGCTGGTGCGTCCACTGTCCCGTGCAACTCATTAGCTGTTGTTAATCTAAGGCCCTGTTTGGTTAAGAACTCCCTAGTCCCTACCTGCTTGGTTCCAGGGACTAAACATGGACTAGAGGTTATTAAATGACATGCTAAAAGACCATGTTACCCCTAGTAATGAACTAATAGAGACAAGGTGCGATGCGTGGCAGGGGAAACTGTTGGAAAAAGTCCCAAAAAGACTCCCTCGGGGTCTTCTTTCTTTAGTCCCAAATGCTCACTTTTAGTCCCTAAAAGTCCATCCTGTTTGGTTTAGATGGGACTGACACGGAGTTTTTTAGTCTCTACACCAAAATGTCCCTGTAAACAAACACCCTCTAATAATGCCGCTGGAAAATTCATGCAATGCCACAGTTAAAAGCAAATTACATGTTTAATGAATTTTATTGTTAATATAATCTCTATGTTAATATTAATCAATGCCACTGTTTGAGAAATGCTACTGTCTTGCTTTCTTTCCCATTTAGATAAGGTAGATGCTTCTTTTTGTTGGCTTCTGTGTCATCCACCATTATTGAACACTAATTGTTTCCTTTGCACCTCTGTGTAAACAGGGTTATCTACTTCTCCTCGTTCCCATTGTGACCTTTTGTTGCACTGCACAAAACACTTTTATTTTAAGAGTGTTTTGTGCAGTTCAACCAAAATGTCACACCGACAACGTTGCTTGATTGCTTGATCTTAGTGGAACTGCACAAGAGGAGATCTTACTTCCTATCCGTTAAGGCGAATTTGGTTCAGATCTTCTTCTTGTGAGTTGTTTGAATTCCGCATCATGAGAGGTCAGTACTAGCCTTATTTCACATGATTCTGCAGTGTGCTTTCATATGTTGTGCTACTTGTACGATAATGTTGCTTGATTTCAGTGAACTGCACAAATGGAGACAAGACTTCCAATCTGTATGTGCACCGTAATATCCCATTGAGGTAAGATAAGGATATTTCACAACTGTTGGCCTGTATTTTGCCACTTTCATAAGAAAATTAAGTTTAGTACTATACTTGTGCTACCTAATTGACATGCCAAATCTTACATTGAAGGCGAAGCTTGTCTGTTATTGAACCAAGTGATGAAGGGGAAGAACAAGCGGAAGAAAAACAAAAATCAACTCCCGGTGCTGTAATGAAGCACTCAAACTGTGATGACACAAGTAATGATATAGTTTTGCAGCTTAATTTATTGCTATGGCTGGAGCGAGCAATTGTTTTTCCACTAATTTGATGCCACTCTTAATGTAATATGTAATTATCTCAACTTGTGCAAACAGGGATCTTCTTTGAAGATACCATATATTTTACACAAGAAGATGTTGGAAACATTAAACTAATTGAGGAGTATATAGTAAGCATGGCCACCACCGTAGATAGCAACAGATGGTTCCGGAGAAGTGCTTCATCTGTATGCTCTACACAATAAGCCTCCTGACAAAGGTTGGTACTCACCCACTGATTTCATCCATATGATTGAGCTTTGTCATCTCTATTGGTGTTTTGCTACTGTTTAGATACTGTCATGAAAAAGTGGTATTGTCCTTGAGAAGTGCTTCATCTGTGCTGTTTTAAATATTTCCTTCAGGGATGCTAGCATTTAGTAGTCCTCTTGTCTTTCCACAACAGGATCATCTTCCTCTGAAGAAGAATATGGAGTACGTGAAGTGACTAGTTCCGATTATGCCAGGATGAAGAAGCCCCGTCTATCTTCTCATCAGAAGGAGCAGTTGGAGGATGGTTACATTACTCCCCACAAGACCAAACTAACTTCAGCTCTGAAGGACTGACAAATCTCCATCTTTTTGCTGTGATGCCCGAGTACAATGTTGTTCTAGGATTCTTTCTTGTGAGTTCCATTTTTCTAAAAGTGTGCTCTACATGGACCATGTATGTGCCTGTTGAAACTGTCAATTCATAGTACAGTTTTCTTTATACTAATCACTTTTTTGTATTTGTGCAAACAGGGGTGCTCAGCTTGATTTCAATGGGAACTACACAAAATGTTCATGAATACATCGAATCATTCATTTCCACCACAAGAAAGGAGGTGCCGATAAGTTCAAGGCGTTGCAACATATAAGGGCGAAATCATACAAGCTACGTGCGAATTTGGTTGATTTTGGTGGAACTTCACAAAAAGAACAACTGGTTTATTTAGCACGAGGTGCCATTTCAATGTCCGAACTGATGGCAAACCCTGCCCATTCCATAATCATAGGCATTTGATATTTTGGAATGGGACAACCTTGTCAAATTTTGCTCATTGATTTTAGCAAGACATGCGTTTGCTATTTTCGAATGGAACGCCCTTTGCTGTCAGCAGCGTCGATCAATTTTTTCTTTATTCTTTAGTTGTGAAGTAAATATTTCCTCTGACATGTGAGTCGCTGAGATGCATAATCATCGATTGTTTTGAATGTTCTCTATGAATTGCCAGGCCTGTGTTTTTGATTGCAATGTACAGAAACACTAAAAAGCTTCTCAAACTCTTTGTATTCCTTCTATTCCTTTTTACTTCGCACATTGTGAAAGTGCATACTTTTTTGTATCAAATTGGTCAAAGTAGAGATACTTTGACTGCAGACAAAACTTGTATGCAGACTAGAAAGGACCGGAGGGAGTACATGTGAAACTGCTGCAAACGAGGTGATCACCCTGGGAATAATGCTAGTACGTATTGTTTTGCATGTTCATCCAATGCCAGTGATACAGGAATTCGAACTAATCGAAATAAATTCATTCATACACGGTCGGACTTCATATAAACATGCCGGATTTCATTACATTTCATACATTCTTCAACTAAAAAGGGGTGCGCTGGAGGTATACTTAATTAACCGAAGCTACCCACCTGTGTCCCGCTGAGCCGAACAGAAGCTTCAGTGACTTAACTGCAGGTGCAGTTGTGTAACTGACATGTGGCCTGTTGGGCCCATGTGTCAGTCAGCCAACTGCACCAGCAGTTAAGTAGAAGCAGCGTTCTTCTCCAGTGCAGCTCTCCGACTCCATGTCGCCGCCAAGAAGCTAACCGGCCGTCAATGGTCAACCCGCCTAGCTTGGCTTCAGCCGGAGGGTAGCAGAAGTGGCCTTACTTGGACCCGAGCGGCGGCGACCTACCGTGTTCTACTCTTCCTCGTTTTCTGTGTGGCGCGGCCTCATTGGCAGCGGGGCGGGGCCTCGGCGGAGCCCGCGATGTCCTATGCCTCGTTGTTGGCAGGGTAGGGCCTCGGCGGAGCCGGCAGTGCCCTCTGCCTCGTTGTTGGTGGGGCAGGTCCTCGGCGGAGCCGGCGGTGTCCTCTGCCTCGTTGTTGGCACCGTGGGGCCTCGGCGGAGAAGGGCCTCGTCGATGCCAGCGGAGTGGGGACTCGTCGGAGCCGGCATTGTCCCCTGCCTCGTCCTCGGTCTCGCCAAACAGCATCGAGCCCGCTTCATCGCCCTCTTTGCTAGCCTCTTTGTAGGCAGCCACAGCCTCCGCCACCTGCATGCGGTACCGCCAGCGCTCGAGGCGGCCCTTGCGGGCGGAGTGGTACGAGTCGAGCAGCGCCTCCTGCTCCGCCCGCATCACGGAGATCTACTCCTCCGCGTGCAGGTGCTCCTCGAGGAGATGGTGGTTGTAGGCGGCGTCGGCCTGCGCCTCCCGGAACTGCTCCTCACGCATCTGCCTCACCCCTGTTCATATATTGGGCACAGGCCTCGCCGATGGTCATGCTGCAATGCACCGGCGAGGATGGCGCGGAGGAGGGGGTTGGCGCCGGATCGTCGACTACCATGTTCTCCATTGGGACGTCGTCGTCCTCCGGCTGCCTGTCGGCCAACCGGTCAGCAGAAATGGCTGCCATCTCCTTGTGGTCCGTCGTTCGCCCGTCCTGAAGAGCGCTGGAGTGCGAGGAAGCCATGGTGGGCAGTAGTGGTGTGGACATGAGAAAGGGAACAAATGCAGATGACTACGGCTATGGCCGGTGCAGCAGTTTATATAGCAATGGTGGGCGGGCGAAGGGACGGACGTGTGGCGCCGGAGTAGCCGCCTCGGCAACCACGTATCATTAATGTGGGCAACAGATGGACGGACGGAGGACACTTGTGTCATTTGAAGGCGGAGCAATCGCCTGCACCGGGAAGCGGGGAGGGCGGCGCTGACCGTTTCGAGCGGAAAGCGCGCGCGGGCGAGGAGATGACTTTACTTGGAGAGGATGACAATGGGGACCCACCAGGTCCATAGCCTCACGTATGCAAGTGCCTCCTTATATATATATATATAATTTATTTTGCTTCCTCCTGGTTTCCTGAAATCAGGGTCCCACACCATTGTCAACCTATGTAGTACTCCCTCCTTTCTGGTTTATAGGGCCTATCTCAAAATTTTAGTTTTTCCATTTTTTAAGGCTCGATTTGGTTGTTCCCCATCACATGTTCAGACTTCAAGGTGCATTAACTCATTGCATGCAAGTATTAAGAGAAAACTGACCAATTGCAATTAATGCATTTGTAAACATAATTTTTTGAGGAAAACAAAAGCATTAATTGGGTGCTTTTGCAAACTACAAAAAATATTCCACCACTCATCATCTTCCTTGGTTGGTGAGATTTTTGAATTGAGCCTTATAAACCAGAAAGGAGGGTGTAGTCAATAAACGAGAGAATTGCACAAGAAGCGGCCGATAGCTGGGACCAAGCAGCTCGAGTAGTATTTGTGTTTTTGAGGTGTGAGCACTGCAGAGTTTTTCGATGTTTAGCCCAAATATTAATTTTTCTCTGCTCAAAAACAACGAAAACATCACTGCAGGTATTAACTAGGCGGGCTATGGCCCGTCTAGCCCAGGCCAGATATTCAGCCCAGATATTAATTGTTTTCAGGCTGAAAATGGCTAGCCCAGCTATACTTTTTTTTAGGAATACCCAGGCAAGGTCAAGTTTTTATTCTCCGCCCCGCCATGCTGCAAATCTTTCCTAGGAGGGATGCATTAGGCTTAACAAGAAAATGGGCTTTAAGGAATAATAAATGGGATGTAATTATGAAAACTGGGCAGTAACTATAAAAAATGCACCAAACACGTGATTACTTTATAAAATATTATTTTTGGATATTGAAAATTTTAATTTCATTAATTGTTGCGAGCGCAATGTTTCGTTGGATTTTTACGTAATATAAATTTATATTGAAATTGTACTTAATGTGACTAGAAATTTTGGGATAAAAATATTTTGGATCCCATCAAAATGTGGGAAATTTTATTGAATTCTGTTTTGAACGGTTGGTTGAAATGGGTTGTACTTTTTACAAACTGTAAATGGCTTGTAGTAAATTCCATTAGAATTCAAAAATGGGCTACACATTCTTACAAATCTCAAATGGGATATAAGTTCTCTGCCACACACTTCTGGCCTTACTAAGTTGACGCATCCCCTAAAAAATAGAGTTGACGCGTATGCAAGGCTTTGTCAACTTATAGTCAACACACGGTTCTAGCAGCAGTGGCCGTTGGATGTCCATCCAACGGATGCCGTGCTTCTTCTTCAATCACGGATATTCTAGCTTCACCCGCCCAAAAATTGATTCCTCCCCCTGGCATCTGGGGCGCATCGTTTCGGAAGCTGACCTGTGGGCCTACTAAGTTGACGTACCAAGGGCTTTGTCAACTTAGTCAATATAAACGATTCTAGCTGCAGTGACCGTACGATGTCCATCCAACGGCCGTCGTGCTTCTTCAACCTCTGGTCTTCTTGCTCCAGCCGCCCAAAGTAGCGCCGTTCGTGCCGCCTACTCCTGCCTCCCGTGGCCGACTGTGCTGCCACGGAGGCCTCACCGCCCCCTACTACTCCCACCGCTGGCCAGGCCATCCCTCCACTCACCCACACCCCTGTTATTCTGCGGCGACGGCAGCGCAACCGAACCAGTGAACCCTCGTACTCCTCTACGCGTGTGCATCCACTGTCGCGTCTTCCCCGGCTCCGCGTTGTCCCCTTCCTAGGCCTCGCCGTCGTCCACCGCCCTGGTTCTCTCGGCGCGGCATGGTCAACATGGTCAAGGAACGACTTCCATCGGACGTCGACTGTACGTGGAGAGGCTGACAGCTGGGTCCACGGCAGCCGCAAGGAAGTGCCTCCTTATTACGCGCAAAATAATTATTCCTCCACCTGACAGCCCCGTAACTGCTGGGACCAATGAGCTACATCTTCATACGCAAGGAAGTGCGTCCGGGAAAAAATGATTCACCCCCCTGACTGCTGGGACCCACCAGCTACATCTTCGCACACAAGGAAGTGCGTCCGGAAAAAAACAAATCACCCCCCGACCGCTGGGACCCACCAGCTACACCTTCGCACGCAAGGAAGTGCATCCAGGCAAAGAAAAAGAAATGATTCGCCACCCTAACTGCTGGGACCCAGCAGCTACACCTTCGCACGCAAGGAAGTGCGTCCGGGCAAAAAAAATGATTCGCCCCCTGACTGCTGGGACCCACCAACTACATCTTCGCAGGCAAGGAAGTGCCTGATAGTCAGGACCCACCTGGTCGCAGCGTACGTAGCGTTGTCATTTCTGGTCGCGAACGTGTACGTACATGCTGGTCGATGTAGAGGCGCGCACGTGTCGTAGTAGAGGCGCACATGTAGCATGTACACGTACGTACAGCGGCTAGGGTGCAAGAAAGAAAATACGGCCACGTATGTGTACATACGGGCAGGGTCTCGAACGCCTACTCGCGCACACGTACGACCAGGGCTCGTGTACATGGCTCGGTCGGAACAGAGAAACAGCATCATCGTCGTGTTCATGGGGAGGCAACGGAATGTGTCGTGTTCATGGGGAGGCAATGAAATGCGTCGTGTTCATGAGGAGGCAACGAAATGTGTCGTGTTCATGGGGAGGCAATGGAATGCGTCATGTTCATCGGGAGGCAACGGAACGTGTGGGAGCCAACCAGCTAGATCGGAACGGAATGCGGGGTCGTGTTCATCGGGAGGGCTTGGACGGAGCAGGCGATGGAAACGAGGCCTGGAATACCGCACAACGGAGGAAATGGACCTCCTACGTTTGGAACGGGGTCCTATTGATCGGGAGGGGTGTGGCGTACCGCAAAACGGAGGAAACGGACGTCCTATGGTCAAAACGGGGGTCCTATTCATCGGGAGGGGTGTGGCGTACCGCAAAATGGGACTCCACGGGATACTGTTCATCTCCACCGTCGACCTCCTCCAGCCTCCACGGGCTACCGTCGACCCCTCAAGCCTCCATGGGCTCCTGTTCATCCAGCCTCCACCGCGCGCTACTCCACCAGCTACTGTTCAACCACCCCTCCACCATCTACTGTTCATCCAGCCCTCCACACCACGAGGTCCTATTCAACTGCCCCTCCATGGGCACCCCTCCACCGTCTACTGTTCATCCAGCCCTCCACCACACCACGGGGTCCTGTTCATCCAGAGGCAATGCCATCGCTCCCTGTTCATCCAAACGCCCCCTCGCAACGCTCACTGTTCATCCCAGAGGCAACATCGATCAGCTTCAGTTAGCAGCAGTAGCGAAGGAATCGCTCGATCGGGTTCAGTTAACATCCATCGATCGATCGCTCGGGTTCAGTAACGTGTAGCCTGAAGTGCAATCGCTCGGGTTCAGTTAGAGCCCAATGCCTCGCTCGGGTTCAGCTAGAGCCAACGCCTCACACACACGCGTGTACGTGTACGAGAGAAACATGCATCGCTCGGCCCCCAACCTCCCACCGTAACCGGGAACTCCCCGAAATTTTCCGCCCCCTCGCTTCTACCATGGTTTTTTCCGTCATGGATGGCACAAAGAATGTCATGCAGCTGCGTCTTTGGCCCGCCTAGGACGAAAAGCCCATTTTCTGTCATGATTTTTTGTCATAGAAGTAGGAGCCCACCACATCTATGATGATATCGGGTTTTGTCACAATTATCGTCATAGAAGTGTCATATGTATGACAGAAAAAAAATTCGTTCGGCCCAAAATGTCATGGATGTGTCTTTTTTTTGTAGTGATACTTCGTGCTGACTAAAGTGTCATGGACTATGCTAGGGGCCACGACCAAGGTGGCAACCCTCAAGAAGGCATTAGCCGAGGCCGAGGATAAAGCGGCCAAGGAACACGTTGTACGCGAAAAGGATGAGGCCCGAGTCAGCGAGGTTCAGCAAGAGCTTCACGCAGGCATCCGAACTTGCGGAGGCCTACCAGAGCGCACAAGAGGCTCGAGCCGAGGCCCAGAGCGCCCTTAAGGAACTCCAGGCAGCCAAGAAGATTACGGCGGGTAAGGCTTTTATTATGCAAAGCAAGTTTGTGAGGGAAACGGTCCTTGTACTTACCCGAATTTGGTGCTCTACAGGGGCATTTACAGATTTGCCGCGCAGCGTATCCGATGCCGCTGAATTCTATTGAGTCGAGGAAGGGAGTTCGACGGAGAAGCTATTCTAGTCTCAATATCTTGGACCTGAACATCTGGTATCCTTCAGCGACCAGCTGAAACAGTTGGTCAAGCTGCACAAGGCGGCCGAGCTGGCCATGAGGGACCTAATAGTCCGGCTATGTCCTGCCACGCCGGTACCGAACACCTACTTTGGGCTTGTGAAGCGGCTTGTTAGTGCCTGCCCACGACTTGAGGTCGTAAAGCGGTTGGTTTGTATTGAAGGTGCCCAGATGGCCTTTGCTCGCTGCAAGATGTGGTGGGTGAAGATGGACGCCGTCGAGTCCACCAAGGGGCCGCCGAAGGGTAAGGAGCACCGTACCCCCGAGTGCTATTTTGCGGATGTCCTAGACGGGTCTCGTATTCTAGCCATGCAGTGCGGGCAGGACATTATGTTTGAGTGAATACACTCATATTATTGTCTTCTATGATAAAAACAAATCCGCTTTGTAATATAATTTTTATTATGTTTTGATTGTATCCTCATGTGTGGCCGTGTTATATGAAATATGAGGGTTGGCCAGTCGTCAGCTTCTACCCTCACGTAGGTAGTACGAAGGTGTTCTGGATGGTATCTAAACAATCTTGATCCAATTATATGGTCCTTGAAGGAGTTGTTTAGCACAATGAACCAGGCAACCAGTCTATACGGCTTGAACGTCATCACTTAGCCATAGGAGTTTTATAATAAAACATAGGCGCAGCCCCTGGTATACGAACCAGAGTGCTGTCAGCATCTGATCGGGAAGTACCGATCCTTCGCGTAATGTGTCCTGTTTGAAAACCCAACACTCTCTATTTGTATGATTAGGAGGCTTGTCGGGGGTGCCGTGAATCTAGCATGGACTATCAAGTATGCGATCCAAGCTAGATGGGCCCGAATTGTTCTTTTGGAATGGCTTCTTCCGCTGACCAGACATAGAGCCACTGAATCTAGCGTTGACCGTCGTATCCTTGGTGTTGTCGCTGTTGTTTCGATGCTTGTATCTATTGCGTCGAGACTTGTCTTTGTTGCTTTTAACTTTAGGAGTGCCGGCGTCGCTTGCATTGTTTTTGTTATAGGCCAACCAACCGTCCTTGCCCGCACAAAAGCGGGTCATGAGTGTTGTGAGGGCTGCCATGGATTTTGGCTTTTCTTGGCCGAGGTGGCGAGCAAGCCATTCGCCGTGGATGCTATGCTGAAAAGCTACTAGAGCTTCGGCGTCCGGACAGTCGACAATTTGGTTCTTTTTAGTTAAGAATCTTGTCTAGAATTTCCTGGCGGACTCTGCGGGCTGTTGAACTATATGGCTTAAGTCATCAGCGTCCGGAGGTCGAACATATGTACCTTGGAAGTTATCAAGGAAAGCCTCTTCCAAGTCCTCCCAGCTGCCAATGAATTTTCAGGCAGACTATTTAGCCAATGCCGAGTTGGACCTTTGAGTTTTAGAGGGAGGTATTTTATGGCGTGGAGGTCATCTCCGCGGGCCATATGGATGTGGAGAATGAAGTCCTCGATCCACACCGTGGGGTTTGTGGTTCCATCGTATGATTCTATGTTCACGGGTGTGAATCCTTCAGGGAATTCGTGATCCAGGACCTCATCAGTGAAGCGTCATTATTGACGATTGAAGGGGCCATCAAACCCTTCAGCGACAGCATAGAGGAACTCTAAATGAAAGCACCAATGTCGGTGTAAAAACCGGCAGATCTCGGGTAGGGGGTCCCGAACTGTGCGTCTAAGGTTGATGGTAACAGGAGACAAGGGACATGATGTTTACCCAGGTTTGGGCCCTCTCTATGGAGGTAATACCCTACATCCTGCTTGATTGATATTGATGAGTATGATTATTACAAGAGTTGATCTACCACGAGAGCGTAATGGCTAAACCCTAAAAGTCTAGCCTGTATGACTACGGTATTGAGTATATATCCTTCCGGACTATACCCTCCGGTTTATATAGACACCGGAGGGATCTAGGGTTACATAGAGTCGGTTACATAAGATGGAATCTTCATAGTTGTTCACCAAGCTTGCCTTCCATGCCATGGAGAGTCCCATCCGGACACGGGTACAATCTTCGGTCTTCATATCTTCCCAGCCCGTCAGTCCGGCCCATAGATAATAGGCCCGACGCCGGAGGACCCCTTAGTCCAGGACTCCCTCAGTGGGCACTTCGCAGATTACAACCTTCAACAAACAGAGGTTGAGGCAAAAGCTCGATGCCTCTCGTGCGCAGTAGGTAGGAGTGTCCGGCGGGTCACAAGGCTCAATGGTGGCGGTATCAAACGATGGAAGGGTGATCTCTCACTGGGTGTAGATATCCACGAGACGCCATGGACTATCGGATTGGTGGATGAGCACGATCCAGTTGGCATTCATTCCCACCCAGTAGTGGCGGCACATGAAGGACAGGTGGACGGGTAGTGGTAGCATGTCGAGGGGCACCACGACAACCTCCGTAGGATCGTCAAGTCGGTGTCTGGGCCACCTGCGAGGATTGGGCATCAGCAAGCAGGGTGTCTTGAAAAGAGCAGGTCGGTTACAGACGAGTAGACGGTACAAAGACACCGAGCATGCGGCCAGACGGATGGTGTTGAGCAGGTCCATACGATTACAGATCTACTTCAAGAGAACATCGGGGAGGGAATTCCAATCACGGCTCTGCTGTCAGTCGTTGCTGCCATAGGTTTTTTTAGGGCGCTGAGTGACTGGGGTTTTCGGTGCTCGCGAGCCAGCAGGGAAGTGCATTCGGGCGGGCGAGCTAAGAAGATGGTGTGTGTGGCCGAGCAGTGAGCGAGGGGATATGGTACGCGCGAGCTACCAAGGAAGATGGCGTGTGTGGCCGAGCAGTGAGTGGGAGGAAGAAGAAGAGAGGAGGAAAAAGAGTAAAAGATGGGGAAGAAAGTGCATTAAACTGAATTCTACAAGTACTACTACCAGGATATATCGTCCTTCGGAGTGTAAATATTTACACTGATGACATGTGGGTCTACCTCAAGAGGGCCCATATGTCAGTTAATGGAGGAGACAGGTGCGTAGTCGTATTTGTGGAAGCGTGTTCCACTGGCAAACATGATGGCAGTACTGGGTAAGGCTGATTTAGTAACACCAACATGCTGGTTCAGCTTATTAATTAAGTGTCCCATCTACTGCAGCATGTATTGTCACTTCACTGTGAAGACTAGTTGAATAGTTCTCTCTAACCAAGATGGGGAATAATGGATCACGAAGACTTCCTATCTACAGTATCCCTATGCCTGTATGCTCAGGCCCCTCCCAATGCTCCACCTTGTACAAGTGCTAAGGCTGCCATGTAGGCAAAAAGTCTGATGTGGCAAGGTAATTAAGAGGAGAGAGATAAGTGTGGTGACCCTAGTACTAAGCGTGAGAACCTAGAAAAAAGACTTAAATGGAAGAATCCCACCAATGCATGAATAACTTTAGTTACAAAATCATTAAATAAAGGATGCTTAGCACCAACAAGTTAAGCACCAATGCATTGGGAGCTTTAGTTGCTAAAGTTTTTAATGTGCTTAGCACCCCATTGTAACGCCCCGGACACACCCGCCGATGGTCGTTACTCTTGGCGGGATCTAGACTGGCCCCACAGATCAATACTAGTCTTTTCTGCGCACTTTATCCTCACTCGTGCGCACCCGGGAGAAACTTCCCAGTCGGTCACCCATCCTGACACTACTCCAAGTTGAGCACACTTAACTTTGGAGTTCTGTCCGAATGGGCTCCCAGAAAAGAAGGAATTCCTTATTGATATGAGTAGTCTATCATCCCTAATAAGCCAGGCCATTACATACACCCCCACTCAGAGGAACCGACGTCCTCGTCGGGCCACAGGAATGTTCCCTCTTGGCACATACGTCTGTGCAACCAGTCTGGTACATGTACCATGCCGTGTGCCACGACGGGTCACAAACGTCATGAACAACATGACCGTGCACCTGTCCGCAAACATCCGTGTAACCGCGAGGGTCGGCTCTGATACCAACTTGTAACGCCTCGGACACACCCGCCGGTGGTCGTTTCTCCTAGCAGGATCTAGACTGGCCCCACATATCAATACTAGTCTTTTCTGTGCACTTTGTCCTCACTCGTGCTTACCCAGGAGCAACTTCTTGGTCGGTCACCCATCTTGACACTACTCCAAGCTGAGCACGCTTAACTTTGGAGTTCTGTCCGAATGGGGTCCCGGAAAATAAGGAATTCCTTATTGATATGAATAGTCTATCATCCCTAATAAGCGAGGCCATTACACCCATGTAAGCACCGATGCATTGGAAGTAGCCTCATCCTATCCAACAAGATGAAACATTGGCCAAGGCACCTGGCGCCAATAATGTAGGAGTACTAGTACTACCTCCTTTCTGGTTTATAGGGCTCAATTCAAAAATCTCATCAACCAAGGTAGATAATAAGTGGTGGAATATGTTTTGTAGTTTGCAAAAACACTCAATTAATGCACTTGTTTTCCTCAAAAAATTATATTTACCAATGCATTAATTTGTGTCAAACTTTGACCATCTACTCCCTCCATCCAAGTGAATAAGTCATCTTTGGTTGTGCACCGTCACCAAGGAGGGAAAAACAAGAGAACTTAATGTTTATTTGCTCACGGTGCACATCCAAAGATGACATCTACTCCCTCCGTGACCATCTACTCCCTCCATCTACTCTCTCTCTCTCTCCCTCCGTTCCTAAATATTGTCTTTTTAGACATTCAAATGGAATACAACAAACGGATGTATGTAGAAATATTTTAGAGTGTAGATTCACTCATTTTGCTCCGTACGTAGTCACATGTTGAAATCTCTAGAAAGACAAATACTCCATATTTGGGAACAGAGGGACGATTTTACTCCGTATTTGGGAACAGAGGGAATGTCAGCATATGGAGGGAACAGAGGAAGCTTGAAATATGAACATGTCAACGGGAGGGAGTAAAAGCCTCATGCATGCATGCATGCAACATGCGACACTCACACGTACACATGGACGCACGCAACACTCACGCACCCATGCGGCACACATCACAGGACACAACACACACACTCACGCTCAAGTGATCAACCTACTACCTATGTCCGTGAAAGACTATACATTTCGAGATTTACACATTGACCAGGGCATAATTAACGCCCAAAAGTAGCACACTTATGTGTGCATGCGACCATTGAGAGAACAAGTTTAAATGAAGGTTGTTGCATGCTGTAATTAAGGATAGACATGTAGCCTATAGCTAGAGCACAAGTTGGTGCATTAGTCAATCAATATCAAATTTAGATTAAAGTCTAAATGCAATGGAAGTGTAGATGTACACTCTTTGTTTTTTAGCCAATGTACACTCTTTGTTGGAAGACCAAGGGAGTACACGTGCATGCACTCACATACATACCTAGGGTGGTTTCTACGCAAGGGTTGGACTCCTGTCACGCCTGCGTAAAGTTTTGTTTAACTGATTTCTTTGCTCTGCCAACTGACAGGTGGGACCCAGGAACCAGGTGACAATTTAACCAGTCAACAAAGTGCCACCTCGACTATGTGGCCGATCAGTAGGGTGCAATACGGTGCTCTATGATGAGCTAGTGCTCGTATAATCACCGCAAAACTATATATAGTGACCGTAAAGAGCTTATTGTTACTTATGTTGACCACCAGTGTATTTTATCGTTTCGAATTAAGCCATATTAACCAGAAAGGACAAGTACTAGTACTACTTTGATGTGTCCCGTCAACTCGCCGAACAAGGAGAAGCTTGCTTACTACGCCTCTCCCTCGCCCATGCACGTGGTGGCTCACGGGATGAGGAGAGGGTTTTGACTACAGCGCCCTCTCCCTCTCCCTCTCGCTCGCCCTTTGTAATGCCCCGAGACCGTTGCGCCAGGTGTCTCCCTATTATTCGCTGTTGTTGCCTTGTCATTTGTTTGCGTGTCATGCATCTCATATCATGTCATCATGTGCATCGCATTTGCATACATGTTCGTCTCAGGCATCCGAGCATTTTCCCCGTTGTCCGTTTTGCATTCCGGTGCTCCTACGTCCTCCGGCGCCCCCTTTTGCCTCTTTCCGTGAGTGGGTGTTAAACGTTCTCGGATTGGACCAAGATTTTCCAAGCGGCCTTGGTTCACCACCGGTAGACCGCCTGTCAAGTTTCGTGCCATTTGGAGTTCGTTTGATACTCCAACGGTTAACCGGGGAACCGTAAAGGCCTCGTGTGTGTTGCAGCCCAACACCCCTCCAAAGTGGCCCTTAACCCATCCAAACCCCCGCCATCCTCTCGGTCGTTCGATCACGATCGCATGGCCGAAAACCGCACCTCATTTGGACTCTCCTAGCTCCCTCTACCTATAAATATGTGTCTCCCTCCAAATTTCTAGCGCAGATCAAACCCTAGCACCGCTCCCCACGCGCCGCCGGACGTTTCTTCCTCCGCACCGGACATGTCCAGCCGCCACCTCACTCTGTCCAATCAGGCACCGCCATGTCATCAACCCCACCGCCTCAGCCAACCGCGCGCCGCCATGCGTCCCCGCGCCCGCGCCCACTTCGCCGCGCCAACCGTTGCCCAGATCCGACCCGCGCCGGGCCCGCCCTCCGCGCCGCTCACCTCGGTCCACCACCGCCTCGCACGTCGCTGCGTTCGCGCCGTCGCCGGCAACCTACTCCGGCGACCGAACCGCGCGCCAACCGCGCCTGAGACGCCTCCGCACCGCTGCGGGTTCGTCGCGCCGCTCGTCTTCCGCTGTGCCCGAGCCCCGCCGCCCTTCGCGCGCCCCCGCGCCGGACTCGCTGGCCCCTAGGAGCTCGCCGGAATCGCCGCCCGACCTCCGTCGAGCTCGCCGGAGCACGGGAGCCGCGACGCCGCCTGCTCTACTCCTCCGTCTTCTCCGATGGCCGCCGGGCTTCCTCCGGTCAGATCCGGGCTAGGGATGGCCGGATCCGCCTCCTCCGGCCGTCTCCCGCTCACTTCGACCGCCTTCCCCCTCAACTCCGGATAAACTCCGGCCATCCTCGGAGTCAGTGCCGTGAAACCCTAGATCCATTTTCGCGAGGTGATTTCTGCTAAGTTCTTGTTTTCTACCATTCTGAGCCCATGTTCAATGCATCATAACTTCATCATCGTTGCTCCGTCTTGTGTGCATGAGATATCAAAATGTTCGTTAGGATGTCCTCTTCATTTTGCTCCATTCACCATGCTTGTTTGAGTCCATTTTGATGCCCTAATTGCTGTTACAAGAGTGCTTCATAATGTTAGATGCTGATTCTTATCAATTTATGAGCATTTGTCATTTTTGCCACGATTATTGTGTGATGCATATGAGCTTGAGCTCTACATGTGTTTTGTTATATGACATGCCATCTTTACAGGGGTGTATGCCATGTATTTTTGTGATCAATATGGTGACTAGCACAAGCATGCAAAGTAGCTCTCTTGATATTGCTGATTTCAGGGACTTAGAATTCTTCTAAGTCATTTCCCTGATGTTATTTTTGTGCCTTGTATTCATGTTGCTACAGAGTGATCCATGCCTCTTTTGAGCATGTTAAGTAAGGATGATTTTGAGATATTGTTATGTTCTATCCATCCATGTCCTTGTGTGCATTTATGGAGTGCCCTAGCATGACTCAATCTTGCTCTACATTTTCTATAAAATGTTCCTAGCAGATTGTTTACGTGTTAATCAATTTTGCCAAGGTTGTTGTAGTTGATCCATGCATGCTATGAGATTTTTCTTGCCATGTTTAGCTTCTTGATCATGTCTTCTTGCTAGGTGTATGCTTAGTTTGTCATGCAATGCCTTGTGTTGAGTGCATCGAGCTCGTAAACATGCCGTCGTAACTCTGTTTTTTGCCATGTCCAGTTTTCTGCCAAGTCTGAATCTGTTAACGAAACTTGCTATGTTTACATGGGTGCCATCATATCTTCTGATCCTTTTTGACTTATGGTCAATAAGGGACTTTTTTATATGCTTTGAGTAGATTCATGCCATGCCTTGTGTTGCTATGACCTGATGCCGTAGCATGTTGTTATCTTGCTCTAAACATTGCTTCCTGATGTTAATTCCTAACATGTTGTTATTTTCACTAAGTCTGTGATGCTGTTATCTTTTGCACTTTTGACATGCTTGTTTGAACCTGCTATTGTGTGATTTAGCCGTAGCTCAGTGTTCATCTTTTGTCAAGCATCTTGAGTAGATCACTGCCATGTGCTTTGTTGCTATGTTGGAGTGCAGCAGCTTAGTTTCTTGTTGCATTCTAGATGGCATCGTGTTGTTAATCGCAGAATCGTACCATTATTGTTTTGCTTGCCATTTGCAACCGTGCATCCGAATCCGGTGATCTTTATATCGATTTCGACCAAAATAAACTCATCTTTCGAGCAGCACTCTTGGTTTGCCAAGTTGATGCCTTGTTCAATCTTTTCCGTCCGGAGCACGCATATGCATTGCATATCACATCTCGCATATCATGCCATGTTTTGCATCATGTTGGTTGCGCATTACACCGTGGTTGATTGTTGTTTCCCTTGGTTGTGTTCTTGCCTTGGGTTAGAGCCGGGAGACGAGTTTGTGTTCAAGGAACCCGTTGAGTGCGCTTACAAGGTTCAAGATTTCGTCTTCTCGAAGAACTTTGCAGGCAAGATGACCATACCCTCGAAATCACTTCTATCTTTGCTTGCTTAGTTGCTCGCTCTATTGCTATGCCTATGCCGCGATACCTACCACTTGCTATATCATGCCTCCCATATTGCCATGTCAAGCCTCTAACCCACCTTTCCTAGCAAACCGTTCTTTGGCTATGTTACTGCTTTGCTCAGCCCCTCTTTTAGCGTTGCTAGTTGCAGGTGAAGATGGAGTTTGTTCCATGTTTGGAACATGATTATTGTTGGGATATCACAATATCTCTTATTTAATTAATGCATCTATATACTTGGTAAAGGGTGGAAGGCTCGGCCTTATGCCTGGTGTTTTGTTCCACTCTTGCCGCCCTAGTTTCCGTCATACCGGTGTTATGTTACTTGATTTTGCGTTCCTTATGCGGTTGGGTTATAATGGGAAACCCTTGAAAGTTCACCTAGAATAAAACTCCTCCAGCAAGGCCCAACCTTGGTTTTACCATTTGCCACCTAGCCTTTTTCCCTTGGGTTCTGCAGACTTAAGGGTCATCTTTATTTTAACCCCCCCCCCGGGCCAGTGCTTGTCTAAGTGTTGGTCCGAACCTGTCAGCAGCCGGTGGCCACCAGGGGCAACTCTGGGCTGGCCTACCGGAATCTTGGACAATCCGGTGCTGCTCTGAGAACGAGATATGTGCAGCTCCTATCATGATGTCGGCACATCGGGCGGCTTTGCTAGTCTTGTTTTACCATTGTCAAAATGTCTTGTAACTGGGATTCTGAGTCTGATCTGGTCTTCCTGGGAGAAGGAATATCCTTCATTGACCGTGAGAGCTTGTGATGGGCTAAGTTGGGACACCCCTGCAGGGTTTTGAAGTTTCAAAAGTCATGCCTGCGGTTATGGGCAGATGGGAATTTGTCAATGTCCGGTTGTAGAGAACTTGACACTTAACTTAAATTAAAATGCATCAACCACATGTGTAGCCGTGATGGTCTCTTTCCGGCGGAGTCGGGGAAGTGAACACGGCGTTGGAATTATGCTTGAATGTAAGTAGTTTTAGGATCACTTATTGATCACTTCTAGTTCACGACCGTGCATTGCTTCTCTTCTCGCTCTTATTTGCATAAGTTAGCCACCATATATGCTTAGTGCTTGCTGCAGCTCCACCTCATTACCCATTTCCTACCCATAAGCTTAAATACTCTTGATCGCGAGGGTGTGAGATTGATGAATCCCCGTGACTCACAGATTACTTCCAAAACCAGTTTGCAGGTGCCGATGATACCATGCAGGTGACGCAAATGAGTTCAAGGAGGAGCTCAAAGAAGATCGTGTTCGTTGTGTTGTTTCGTTTCCTTTTCGACCAATAGTGGAGCCCAGTTGGGGAGATCGGGGATCTAGCATTAGGGGTGGTCTTCTTTTATTTGGGTTCCGTAGTCAGACCTTGTTTGTATTCTGGATGATCTAATGCTATATTTATGTATTGTTTGAAGTGGCGATTGTAAGCCATCTCTTTATCCCTCTCTTTTTTAGTACATGGGATGTGTAAAGATTACCCCTCTTGCGATATACCTACAAAGCGGTTATGCCTCTAAGTCGTGCTCCGACACGTGGGAGATATTGCCGCATCATGGGTGTTACAAGTTGGTATCAGGGCCTTCCCCGACTTAGGAGCCCCTTGCTTGATCGAATTGCTGGCGTTGTTGAGTCTAGAAAAATGTTTTGAGTCTTAGGATTATATATATCGGAGAGTAGGATTCTTTTTACTCCTCAGTCCCTTCGTCGCTCTGGTGAGGCCTACTGACATAGAGTTTTGACTCTTCTCTTCTCAAGTTTCACTAAAAAAAGTTAGGATCACGCGGGTATCTTGGAATCGTTCCGATGGTTTTGTGATGAGAACATTGTTCTTGGTGCCTCCTGACATTTAGGGGTTGTGGTAGTGTCCCGGGGAGTTGAGCTCCGAGCTGTTGTCGTCACAATTTTATCAATGCAGTTCTGGAATACCTGAGTTCGCCGACATCGAAAATCTCTTTTATGCAGTTGTTGGTGAGATAACCTCGACGCCACCAAGTTCTAGGGTGGGAGTTCGGGACTATTGCCATAACTCGTATAACGGATGCTTGTTGAAGGTTGAGGTAAATGATTTCCGAAGGTTTCTTGGTTATGTGTTGAAGGATGGATACAGCTGGATGTAGGATTTGCTAGCTTTGGGTGAGATATTATGCTTCCCCTGTATCCCCAACACCTGATTGCATAACCAGAAAGTTTCGGGAGTTTATAAGTGGGAATTCAAGTAGCTCCTAGAATATCTTTCCAACAGACACATGATACGATATGGGATATATCATATGTTTGTTTTTGGCTTATTTTGCAAGCCAATCCTTTGTTTTGTTTTCAGTTGTGGTATTCGAGTTGCTTCAAAGCCAAGTGTTGATTCCATACCTTTCCTAAGTGGTGTTCTCATTTTTCTATGTGAATACTAATCCTTCATGATAATCAAGATTGTCATGTCAATCCTTTTCAACCAGTGTGTTTCCCTTCAAGTGGATCCGATCTTTTCAACGTCCACAAGATCTATTCTAAGCTCTCTCAACTGTGTTTTTTTCATCCTTCCCAAGTTGCCTTTGTTTTCCCACCCTCCCACCCTTTTCCCTTCAAGGACTCAGATTTCTTAATCAAGTATCCTTTTATTGATGGGAAGTCTCTCCATTCTTTTCCGTCAATGTTCTTACCCGGTGGTTCTCATGAAGATGCTCTACAAGTTCATCATTCTTCATTCTCTTTTCTTTTCTGATGGATTCAATTCAAGCTTTGGTGTTGATCATATCATTTTTCCGTTGTTTCAAATGTCTTCTCATGCCGGTGCACCTCTTAATCATTCACCTCCCGCTATACATTTGTTCCAGAGTGCCGAAGATAGCTCAAAAGATTCGTGTTTCCACTCTGTTTTCATTCAAGCTCTTTCGAGGATGTTATCTCAGTCAAGTCATTTAATTCAACTGGTGCAATCTCTCTTTTCAAGCAATCTTTTCAATGGTGTTTTCTTTTGTGTGGACCCTAACCCAGAGGTCTTTTCCCAGGATCTTACCTGACTCTTCTAATTCTCCCGAAGCTTTTCAAATTCTTTTCCAAGTTTGACGTAAGTATGAGTTGTCATCAGTCAAATGCCTTCTCCAAGATCTTTCACATTCTTTTCATCATTGGTTCAACCTTTCTAATTTTTATTCCGGAGTGTCTCAACAATTCATGGTGTTGTTTCTCGTTGTCATTCTCGTATTTTGAAGTCCAAATAAGAGTTCCTCTTAATTCCTTACCCGTTCTTCCAAAGATTCATGGTTCTAGCTTTGTGCCATTCTCTCATAATTGTTTTTGAATTGTGAGAATTCTTTTCACCCATCCGGAGCAATTCAGGAGTCCTTTCAGTTTGAATCTCCAGAGCCCATCATCTCAGAATTATTCATTCTCAGCTTTCAGCTCTCATTCCCCAAATCTTACCGGTGCATCATTCAAGTATTATCTAAATCAGCCCGTGATCTATTTGTTCTCAAGTATCAAATTCCCTCAAGTATCTTCATTAGTTTTCAAATTCTTTCCGGTGATTTGTGCTTTTGCTATTTACTTGTTCAATTCTTATGGTGGTTCGTTCAAGAGTTCTTTTCCTTCGTTATCATATAGATTCATTCGTTGTTTCCAAATTCTACCGGTGGATCGTTAAAGACCTTCCCAAGTTTATGCTATATCTCTCTTAATCATTTTCAACGAGAATAAGTAGTATGCCAAATTCGTTGCTTGTCATCAATCTAAATTGGTGAAGGATAAGCATAATGTAGTTCTTATTATTTGTTTCATTGAGTGAATTCAATTCCTTATTCCGAAGGTTCATTATATCACATTCTCGGTTCAAGATGCTTTATCTTTTCTTTCCGGAGTTCCAAGTTTTCTCGGTTTTATCATTTTAGAGCTTCATCTAATCACTACAAGGCTTCTCCCCGAGTTCTTTTCAATTTTCCCTTTCGTTTGATCATTCTTTTATTACCAGAGTTTTTCATGGAGGCTCTACATGATGGTTCATCAAGGATTTAATTCCTTCTTGAAGTGTTCATCAAGATTCTTTTCATAGGAGCTCAAGTATTCTTCATCTTGCATTCCGAAGTGCAATTCGTTCTACCTTATCTTTTGAAGTGGTGTTAAGTCATTTTTGACATTTTCTATGTGTTTCATGATTCACAAGTCATCCGGGATGACATATTGTAAACCCATCATTTTCAATTCGTTCATGAGATCCTTTGCAACCCATCAACCTCTTCGTTGGAGTTATCTTGTGACATGTTTCACCTAAAGCCTTCCCTAAGGATTGTTGATATTTATGGTCCTCATAAATGACCCAAGTTCTTCATTTATCCTCCCGGCGAATAAGTTTCTCGTCTCCTTGTTCATATCAATCCAATCTATTGTTCTCGTTAGTGGCAGAATTTCACCTCATAATTTTGAGACGTTTTCCATAAGCCCACAACAAGCTTACTCCTTCCGTTGTTGGTTTCTAACAACTCCGTTCAACTTTTTCTTCGTAAGCATGCTCTTTCAATTTTATTTGCGAGAGTTGTCATTTTCTTCTCAATTCTTTCCTTTCCAACGATCCAACTTCTATTCTTTCGTTCCGGAGGCAATGTGTTCTTGATTTCATCAAGTATCCTCTCATCTTGTCAAGATCATGTTCGTTTCCTTCCATTTAACCGGAGTATTGTGTCCTTTGCTCAAGTTCTTTTCGCCTTACCAAGTCTTGCATCACTTTTCAACCGGAGTTCTGCCCGAATTGGTTCTTCCTTGTTCCTCTTTCCCAACGGAGTATTTTCAACTTTGTTCATCTCCGTTGTTTTCTTCTTTCAATTGTTTAACCTTTCAAGGTTCTTTGGTTTCACTCGTTTGTCAAAGAAGCAACTTAGTTTTACATTTCTCTTCCTCTTCCTTTTCCTTCCGGTGCCATTCTAGATCTCGGGACGAGATCCTCTCGTAGTGGTGGAGTGTTGTAACGCCCCGAGACCGTTGCGCCAGGTGTCTTCCTGTTATTCGCTATTGTTGCCTTGTCATTTGTTTGCGTGTCATGCATCTCATATCATGTCATCATGTGCATCGCATTTGCATACGTGTTCGTCTCAGGCATCCGAGCATTTTCCACGTTGTCCATTTTGCATTCCGGCGCTCCTACGTCCTCCGGCGCCCCCTTTTGCCACTTTTCCTGAGCGGGTGTTAAACATTCTAGGATTGGACTGAGATTTGCCAAGCGGCCTTGGTTCACCACCGATAGACCGCCTGTCAAGTTTCGTGTCATTTGGAGTTTGTTTGATACTCCAACGGTTAACCAGGGAACCGTAAAGGCCTCGTGTGTGTTGCAGCCCAACACCCCTCCAAAGTGGCCCCTAACCCATCCAAACCCCCTCCATCCTCTCGGTCGTTCGATCATGATTGCGTGGCCGAAAACCGCACCTCATTTGGACTCTCCTAGCACCTTCTACCTATAAATATGTGTCTCCCTCCGAATTTCTCGCGCAGATCAAACCCTAGCACCGCTCCCCTCGCGCCGCCGGACGTTTCTTCCTCCGCGCCGGACATGTCCAGCTGCCACCTTACTCCGTCCAATCAGGCGCTGCCACGTCATCAACCCTGCCACCTCAGCCAACCGCGCGCCGCCACGCGTCCCCGCGCCTGCGCCCACTTCGCCGCGCCACCCGGGGCCTAGATCCGGCCCGCGCCGGGCCCGCCCTCCGTGCCGCTCGCCTCGCTCCACCGCTGCCTCGCGCCTCGCCGCCCTTGCTCCGCCGCCTTCGCGCCATCGCCGGCGACCTATTCCGGCGACCGGACCGCGCGCCAACCGCGCCTGAGATGCCTCCGCAGGTTTGCCGCGCCGGTCGTCTTCCACGGTGCCCGAGCCCCGCCGCCCTTCACGCGCCCCCGCGCCGGGCTCGCCGGCCCCCCGGAGCTCATCAGAACCGCTGCCCGACCTCCAGCAAGCTCGCCGGAGCACAGGAGCCGCGACGCCACCCGCTTTGCTCCCCCGTCTACTCCGATGGCCGCCCGACTTCCTCTGGTCAGATCCGGGCTATTGATGGCCGGATCCGCCTCCTCCGGCCGTCTCCCGCTCACTTCGACCGCCTTCCCCATCAACTCCGGTGAAACACCGGCCATCCTCGGAGTCAGTGTCGCGAAACCCTAGATCCATTTTTGCGGGGTGATTTCTTCTAAGTCCTTGTTTTCTAACATTCTGAGCCCCTGTTCATCGCATCAAAACTTCATCACTGTTGCTCCGTTTTCCGTGCATGAGATATGAAAATGTTTGTTAGGATGTCCTCTTCATTTTGTTACATTGTACCATGCTTGTTTGAGTTCATCTTGATTCCCTAATTGCTGTTACAAGAGTGCTTCATAATGTTAGATGCTGATTCTTATCAGTTTATGAGCATTTGTCATTTTTGCCATGATTATTGTGTGTTGCATATGAGCTTGAGCTCTACATGTGTGTTCTTATATGCCATGCCATCTTTACAGGGGTGTATGCCATGTATTTTTGTGATCAATGTGGTGACTAGCACAAGCATGCAAAGTAGCTCTCGTGATATTGCTGATTTCAGGGACTTAGAATTCTTCTAAGTCATTTCACTGATGTTATTTTTGTGGCTTGTATTCATGTTGCTACAGAGTGATCCATGCCTCTTTTGAGCATGTTCAGTAAGGATGATTTTGAGATATTGTTATGTTCTATCCATCCATGTCCTTGTGTGCATTTATGGAGTGCCCTAGCATGACTCAATCTTGCTCTACTTTTGCTATAAAATGTTCCTAGCAGATTGTTTACGTGTTAATCAATTTTCCCAAGGTTGTTGTAGTTGATCCATGCATGCTATGAGATTTTTCTTGCCATGTTTATCTTCTTGATCATGTCTTCTTGCTAGGTGTATGCTTAGTTTGTCATGAAATGCCTTGTGTTGAGTGCATCGAGCTCGTAAACATGCCTTCGTAACTCTGTTTTTGCCATGTCCAGTTTTCTTTTCTACTAAGTCTGAATCTATTAACGAAACTTGCTATGTTTACATGGGTGCCATCATATCTTCTGATCCTTTTTGACTAATGGTCAGTAAGGGACTTTTTATATGATTTGAGTAGATTCATGCCATGCCTTGTGTTTCTATGACCTGATCCTGTAGCATGTTGTTATCTTGCTCTAAACATTGCTTCCTCATGTTAATTCTTGACATGTTATTTTCACTAAGTCTGTGATGATGTTATCTTTTGCACTTTTGACATGCTTGTTGGAACCTGCTATTGTGTGATTTATCCGTAGCTAAGTGTTCACCTTTTGTCAAGCATCTTGAGTAGATCACTGCCATGTGCTTTGTTGCTATGTTGGAGTGCAGTAGCTTAGTTTCTTGTTGCATTCTAGATGGCATCGTGTTGTTAATCGAAGAATCATGCCATTATTGTTTTGCTTGCCATTTGCAATCGTGCATCCTAATCCGGTTATCTTTATATTGATTTCGACCGAAATCAACTCATCTTTCCAGCGGCACTCTTGGTTTGCCAAGTTGATGCCTGGTTCAATCTTTTGCATTCCATATCACATCCCGCATATCATGCCATGTTTTGCATCATGTTGCTTGCGCATTGCACCATGGTTGATTGTTGTTTCCCTTGCTTGTGGTCCTGCCTTGGCTTAGAGCCGGGAGACGAGTTCGGGTTCAAGGAACCCGTTGAGTGCGCTTACGAGGTTCAAGCTTTCGTCTTCTCGGAGAACTTTGCAGGCAAGATGACCATACCCTCGAAATCACTTCTATCTTTGCTTGCTTAGTTGCTCGCTCTATTGCTATGCCTATGACGCGATACCTACCACTTGCTATATCATACCTCCCATATTGCCATGTCAAGCCTCTAACCCACCTTTCCTAGCAAACCGTTGTTTGGCTATGTTACCGCTTTGCTCAGCCCCTCTTATAGTGTTGCTAGTTGCAGGTGAAGATGGAGTTTGTTCCATGTTTGGAACATGATTATTGTTGGGATATCACAATATCTCTTATTTAATTAATGCATCTATATACTTGGTAAAGGGTGGAAGGCTCGGCCTTATGCCTGGTGTTTTGTTCCACTCTTGCCGCCCTAGTTTCCGTCATACCGGTGTTATGTTCCTTGATTTTGCGTTCCTTACGCGGTTGTGTTATAATGGGAACCCCTTGACAGTTCGCCTTGAATAAAACTCCTCCAACAAGGCCCAACCTTGGTTTTACCATTTGCCACCTAGCCTTTTTTCCTTGGGTTCTAAGACTCAAGGGTCATCTTTATTTTAACCCCCCGGGCCAGTGCTTGTCTAAGTGTTGGTCCGAACTTGTCAGCAGCCGGGGCAACTCTGGGCTGGCCTACCGGAATCTTGGACAATCCGGTGTTGCCCTGAGAACGAGATATGTGCAGCTCCTATCAGGATGTCGGCACATCGGGCGGCTTTGCTGGTCTTGTTTTACCATTGTCAAAATGTCTTGTAACTGCGATTTCGAGTCTGATCGGGTCTTCCTGGGAGAAGGAATATCCTTCGTTGACCATGAGAGTTTGTGATGGGCTAAGTTTGGACACCCCTGCAGGGTTTTGAACTTTCGAAGGACGTGCCCACGGTTATGGGCAGTTGGGAATTTGTTAATGTCCGATTGTAGAGAACTTGACACTTAACTTAAATTAAAATGCATCAACCATGTGTGATACCATGATGGTCTCTTTCTGGCGGAGTCCGGGAAGTGAACACGGCGTTGGAGTTATGCTTGAACGTAAGTAGTTTCAGGATCACTTCTAGTTCATGACCGTGCATTGCTTCTCTTCTCGCTCTTATTTGCGTAAGTTAGCCACCATATATGCTTAGTGCTTGCTGCAGCTCCACCTCATTACCCCTTTCCTACCCATAAGCTTAAATTGTCTTGATCGCGAGGGTGTGAGATTGCTGAGTCCCCATGACTCACAGATTACTTCTAAAACCAGTTTGCAGGTGCCGATGATACCGTGCAGGTGACGCAAATGAGTTCAAGGAGGAGCTCGAAGAAGATCGTGTTCGTTGTGTTGTTTCGTTTCCTTTTTGATCAGTAGTGGATCCCAGTTGGGGCGATCGGGGATCTAGCATTAGGGGTGGTCTTCTTTTATTTTGGTTTCGTATGCGGACCTTGTTTGTATTCTGGATGATCTAATGCTATATTTATGTATTGTTTGAAGTGGCGATTGTAAGCCATCTCTTTATCCCTCTCTTTTTCAGTACATGGGATGTGTAAAGATTACCCCTCTTGCGATATACCTAAAATGCTGTTATGCCTCTAAGTCGTGCTCCAACACGTGGGAGATATAGCCGCATCTTGGGTGTTACACCCTTGCCCTCGCGGTGGACGTGAAACAGTTCAATCGGTGTCAGATTGCCAGAAGCATATTGTACTATAGTATCATCATTGTTGGACCTTCCGAAGAGGCGAAGAGCCAAGTGCAAGGTACACACGAGTATAAACTGTTGAACCTCCCGAAGAGGCAAAGATCCAAGCGCAAGGTTTTATAGGAGCTGTCATCCTAGTAGGAGTATTACAACTATAGCGAACGATGCTACTGTATGATGCCGCCACGTCACCTATATCCAAAGTTGTGCCACCTTTTTTTCTCAAAGAGCATGTTGGAGCCCGTGCAACAAGCACACAAGTTGCACGTACACGTAATACATTTACTAGTAATAAATTCTAAAGGACAAATGCCAGTAGGCCACGCAAGTTCATCTCCAATTCATGTGATAAATTTGTGCATGACTAGTCTACATATATTCACAGCGCTACCGTTCACCATACCCCACTTACACGTTCTAGATGGGCTACATGTCCTCCTCCAGGTTCCAGTCCCAGGTGTTCTTCATGGATGGCACGATCCAAGCGGTGGGTAACGGGAATCATTGTCGCAGCAATCTAGTCCGGTTCCACTGATGGAGACTCATCCAAGCTAAAGCGGCACAAATCAGCGATAGCGTGTCGCAGCATGTCATTCATCCGACGGTGCGCACTAAAGACACAACCATGCTTCATGAATGGTAGGCCTTCAGTGTCATGCACGGAAGGTGGCATCCTCTTCACAATGGGGTAGCTGTACCCAATGAAAAGCGAGTACTCTCCAAGAGTGTTCCTAGGCACCCAAGTAGCATCACGAGGGTCGAACTCAGTGCTGTTCATCTTGTACACGTGGCATCCCAGATCTGGACACATGGTGACGTACACAGTCAAGGTCCATGCATAATAATGTTCTGCTCAAATATGGCGGTCAGTAATACTGTGCAGGAAATAGTACTACTCCAGTTCAGAGGAAGAAATAACTGGCTTATTATATATAGCCACTCTTGGCTACATGGATGAGATAGTAAGAAATGGAAAAACAAAAATGGTGGCAGCTAGTGGGTTCAAGTCTCCAAGGGCCTAGCTAGCTATACACATCCTCCAAGGTAAAAGGTACTCCTACTAGTAATTAGTACAACAACTAAAGAGAAGGCAAGAGGGTTAAAAAATATAATGCTAAATGGAATACCTGGGTAGATGGTGAAGGTCCGATCGTGGTTGATTGTGTGACCATGTTGCACATCAGTGGTACCATGGGTAACAACCGCTATGATAGTTGATCCCAATATGCCAAAGTCAGCTACAAGGTTCCAGGTTAGACTGAATCGCGGATGCAAATGCACATCCAGGATCGGCGATCTTATTTTGATCGGGGGATGACTGGTCCCTACAAAATAATGGAGTGCCGCTAGGGATGCAAATGATGGTTTGTGCATTCCGTTTGTAATCTCCCGTACCTTAGGATGGCAACCAGATGAAACAAGTCCCCTAGCTTGTCACAGCGAAGATGCGGCCTAGATGGCGCACGGCGTCTTCGAAAGTGTAGGGGTACAAATCTTCCACGGCCAACATGCGCCAGCCTCTGCCGTTACTGCCTCTTGCACTGATGGCAATCCTTATGTCGAACACCGCGATGAGATAGTAATCATCGTAGCCGCGTCGCTTTGTCGGTGGGTCCGCAATTGCTATCTTCTTCAATCTCATGTAGGCATCATCATACGTATTCAAGACCAGCCAGTCCGGAAGGCCGATCCGATTGGTTGAGAAGGGTTCTACGGGAACGGCTGCACTGTTGTGGATGTTGTGCAAAATGATGGTGGTATCCGGCCGGATGTATGCAAGCCATTCTTCGTTGGCACCAACCCAGAACTATATATCAGACGGTGGCAGCAGAGAAATTACGGGATGGAAATGGAATAACTAAGTACTCCATGATCAAACTCCATGACTGACCTTCTTAGCGGACGTAATCCGACTACCTATCAACTTCGGCAACTCTAGCGGAGTCAACATGCAACCATGGCCAGGGAGCGGTGGACTGTTCGAAGGATTGTCCCATAGAAGAACCTTCTCCTCGAGGACACATGGAAGACCAACAAGCATGGCCTTTTCCCAAGCCTGTTTGAGCACCGTCTTGAAAAAGTTGGTGCAGGAAGCACTGAATCTTGCGGTGGTGAGGATGTCGGAGTGGCGTGTGATTTCTCCTAGAGGATCATCGTCCAAGGTCTCCCAACCCCGACGAGGAGGAGAACCGCTGGCGAACCCATGGGAGCAGCGACAAACTTCCTTCTCCTTGGGGGGAGGGGAACTGGCGAGGAGGACATAAGAGCGTAGTAACCACAGGGCCTCGTCCCTTCCAACTGTACCACCTCGATCGTTCCTTAGCGAAGGGGTAAGACTATTATTTACTATGTACTCATATTGTAGCAGTACTAGTACTACTTTATCAACTTGTAGTCGATGTAGTACTGTACTTCTAGTATAGTGCACCAGGTTTGAACTCTTGAATCTCTGGCCAAGGAGCTACAGTTGGAAGTGGAGGGTAGTACTATTCTCTAGAACCATCGCTGTACTATCAATGCAGGGAAAGTACACCTGCGTAGTGGGTACTCTCCGTGCTCGATTCCAGCGCGTAGCTGGCGTACTCGGCCGCTCCTCTCATGCACACACTAGCAGCCTGTTGATCAGCGACGGTTACTACGGGGGCAGAACATTTGAGTTATTTGATACAACGAGACTAGGCTTTTCACTTCCATTTATGGAGGTGTAATGGATCTCGTCGAACTTTGTTTGTAGTTCCTTCTTCATGAATGAGATGAGGCAAAGCTTTTGCCTCCGTTTCAAAACAAAAAAATTACATCAAGAGGAATTTCTTTTATAGAGCCGATAATGGAGTGAAGTCCATGTGTGCAACGCCACCAGCTACAGAGTAGTAGTCTACTAGCACTTTACGTACAGAGCCATATTGCACAGTTCCCAATGCCGCGCCAGGCTTTTCTGGCTCCTTGGGCTTAATTGGTAGGCACTAGTTTACATATGCTACTAGCTGCTGAGGAAGCTGCAAGCGAGGTGCGGCTAGGGCGAGCACGCGAGCCACAAGATGATGGGAGGGAAAACCTGTTCATGTGGCTGGGCTATCCAGTGCACCCAGATTGTGGTGCGACATGTCCGTTCGACTTCAAAACTCAAACTACCCTTGTACAATATTGGCTCGCAGTGAAGTTTCTATTAAAAAAAGGCCGCCGTGCATTCGGCCGGGATCGAACCCACAAAACGAGGTATACACTCCCGTAACCACTAGTAGTACTCGTTGGAGTACAACGCAACCTAGAATTGCCTTTTGTCGCTAGTACGTAGTACATTGTTCCTTACAAGAAACCACTAATAATGACAAGAAACTACTACGACTTGCATACATGGCAGACTTAAGAAAAGACTACCTTATCAACCATTGTACATGCCCATGCCAACCAGCCCTACCAAGAAACGACTACTCTACAAAGTGCCGTTATAGGCACATTTCAAGCCATGTCGCCCCTTAAGTCAATGTCTTTTATTCGACCGGCAAGTTAGGCATTATGACTTGTGGGACCTACATGTCAGTCTACACAAAAATCCCCAAGTAACCTCCTACCTCTGGCCCGTCCACCTAGTCATCCTCGGTCATGGGATGCAGCTACCGCCGTCGGCATAAGGCGAGGTTAAAACCGTCGGCGGTGCAGAGCCCATCTTGCTGCAGCCCGGATGCCAGCTCCGTCCGGCACTCGCGGCCGGTAGCTAGCCAAGCTAGCTCTATCCAGCTGCTTGTCTGCAAGGTTTGCTAGCTAGATTGGCACGGCGGCGTGGCCGCTTGCTCACGTGCGTCACGCTAAGGCCAACCATCTGGCTCGAGCGAAGGCCAGCGCGGTGGCTTGCTTGCGCATGAGTCATGCTCGGGCCAGCCTGCCAACCCGTATGTAGGCGAGCGTGGCGTTCGGCCCGTCTGGCGGAGTGGCGGCCAACTCCCTCATCACCGGCGCCACCGACAAACACGCACCGGTACTGTTTGATGTAATGTTCAGGAAAAATAATGATTTGAGGGGGAATATAACAGGATAGAAGGTTAGATGTGGGTCCCTCGTCTCAACGGTCAAACAAAATGTGTCGGTTTAAGCTGCATTGTCAGCATAGACATGTGGGCCAACCCTGTCATAAACGGGTTTAAACGAGCCTAATCGGCACTAGGTAGTAGTTTTTTGGCACGGATTAACAAAATTGGGGGTATGTTTTTGCTATTTTTTGTACAATAGCTTCTTCCTAGGGCTGGTTGAAAGTGTTAGTTTTTTGTTAAATACTCTACATATTGTAGGTAGGGGTGAAAGTTAAGCTTTGGATGCCAATAAGCAAGGCTAGTTACATGGTGCCTATGTGTACGTGATTGAAAGTAAATATCAACCATGACTGACTAATATCTTGATGGAGAACTCGAAACTATGGAAATACTAGCATTTTTGGAATGGTTGGAAATACTAGCAATGTTCATGTGCATGGCAAGGATCATAATTAGAATAATACTTATTCACAAACTTGATACAAAACACTCTAATTTTGATATACATATATCACTATAGATATATTATGTTTCAATCAGAAAATATTCCTTAGGCTATTTTTGTGAGGTGAGGGAGGGGTGTGGTTGGTTTTAAGATACTAATTATGGGTTTTTCCGCAAATTGGTAGAGAAGTGGGATGTTGGTGAGAAAAGGCAACAACTTACCTCATAGTCGTTAGATGTAGATCTAATGGTCAGAAATGACGGATGGCACACACGCCATCATCACCAACTTAGTCTTATGTAGGAGTACTAGCAAGATGTCTGTGCATTGCATGAAACATCAAGATCCATATTTTTATAAAACACTTGTTGTGATTGACCCATGTAGGAGTAATCCCATGTGCAAAAACTAATGATATCTCGAGAAAGAGGAGATAAGGTGAAGAGGAGTGCGACGTGGTGGTGATTGGTGGTCGGACTAAGCGGAGGCAAGGGGATGGACGATGCCAGCAGCGGCCACCAGGCTAGTTTGTTCCAGAGGCTTCCTTTTTTAATTTCTCAACAATGAGTTTGTTGGAGATAAGGAGGAATGAGGGAATACCTTGTCTGCAAATGTGGAGGGAGGTGCGGGTATCTTTTAGTTCAATTCCCATACGTCAGATATAGATCGGATGGTCTATTGCAAGATGGCACACATACCATCATCACCAACTCAGTTTTTTATAAGAGAAGAAATATAAGTATGGAGATATGTAGGATCGAAAGTATGTCTAGAGGGGGGATGATTAGACTACTTGACCAAATAAAAATCTAGCCTTTTCCCAATTTTAAGTCTTGGCAGATTTTAGCAATTAGCACAATTCAAGTAATCAACCTACACATGCAATTCTAAGAGTATAGCAGCAGAATGTAAAACAATTGCATATGAAGTTAAAGGGAGGAGTTTGGAGGGAGCAAACGCAATGTAGACACGGAAATTTTTGGCATGGTTCCGATAGTTGGTGTTATCGTACATCCTCGTTGATGGAGACTTCAACCCACGAAGGGTAACGGTTGCGCGAGTCCACAGAGGGCTCCACCCATGAAGGGTCCATGAAGAAGAAACCTTGTCTATCCCACCATGGCCATCACCCACAAAAGACTTGCCTCACTAGGGTAGATCTTCACGAAGTAGGTAATCTCCTTGCCCATACAAACTCCTTGGTTCAACTCCACAATATTGACGGAGGCTCCCAAGTGACACCTAACCAATCTAGGAGACACCACTCTCCAAAAGGTAATAGATGGTGTGTTGACGATGAACTCCTTGCTCTTGTGCTTCAAATGATAGTCTCCCCAACACTCAACTCTCTCTCATAGGATTGGATTTGGTAGAAATATGATTTGAGTGGAAAGCAACTTGGGGAAGGCTAGAGCTCAAGATTTATGTGGTTGGAATGGAATATCTTGACCTCAACACAAGTGTAGGTGGTTCTCTCTCAGAAAATGTATGTTGGAAGTGTAGGCATGTTCTGATGAATCTCTCGTCGAATGAAGAGTGGGTGGAGGGGTATATATAGCCTCCACACAAAATCTAACCGTTACACACAAATCACCAAACTCAGTGGGATCGAATTATAAAAATCGGTCAGACCGATTTAGTTCAAAATGTGAATGTTAGGATTTTCGGTGGGACCGACATGTCAACTCGGTGGGACCGATTCCATTAGGGATAGGGCATAATGTAATCTCGGTGAGTCCGATTACACAAACTCGGTGGGACCGATTTTGGTAATAGACAAATAGAGAGTTGGTCAGGCAAACTCGGCGGGACCGATTCGCTCATCTCAGTTAGACCGAAATGTTACGAAGGGGAAACAGAGAGTTTGCATTGCAATCTCGGTGGGACTTATCTCTCATCTTGGTTGGACCGAAATGTTATGAAGGGAAATAGAGAGGTTGCAATCCCATCTCGGTGAGATCGAGATCCCTATCGGTGAGACCGAAGTGACTAGGGTTTGTGGCCGTGGCTATGTCAAGTGAACTCGGTGGCGCCGGATAGAAGATTTCTGTGGGGCCGAGTTTGACTTTTGGTTTGGGACATATGTGGATATGAGAAAGTAGTTGAGGGCTTTTGGAGCATATCACTAAGCATTTTGAGCAAGTAACTCATTAAGCAACACCTCACCCCCTTTTAATAGTATTGGCTTTTCCTATGGACTCAATGTGATCTTGGATCACTAAAAGTAAAATGTAGAGTCATGTGCTTTGAGCTTGAGCCAATATTTTGTCCTTAGCATTTTGAGGGGTCCACTTTCTAATCCATGCCATGCCAATCATTGAGCTTTCCTGAAATATTTATCCTAAAATAGCATTAGCTCAATGAGCTATATGTTGTTAGGAATTACCAAAACCACCCAAGGGTAGTTGCACTTTCAATCTCCCCCTTTTTGGTAATTGATGACAACATATAGATCAAAGCTTCGACAAATGATCATAAGATTGAAAAACATCGTCGCTTTGAGAAGTATGTGATAAGCAAGAGCTCCCCCTAAATTTGTGCATTATTTAAGATTTGCGTTTGAATGCAAATGCACAATCGATTAGGATCATGGGTTACTCTTCTGTGTCGCATACATCTTGGTGGAGCGCTAATAATGATAGAAATTAAAAGCATGCACTCATCACCAAGCAAGTGAATGATCATATGTGAGATATAAAAGGAAGCAAAAGATCAACCACATGATCAAAAAAGTAACTCACAAGGACATAAAGTATCTCACACAATAAAAGGTTCAACCAAAATCAAGAGAGATAAAAAGCGAGACCCTCTCTCTCGAAGCCTGTGATCTATACATATTTCTCCCCCTTTGGAAACAAGTTACCAAAAAGTTTGAAAATGCATAGTGCTATGCGTCTCTCGGGCTTGGTCTTCGGGAGGTGGTGTAGAGAGAACTCCAAGGACGAAGGCATCTTTCGATGTAGTTGGAGCTGGTGGAGTGGGTGCTGGAGGTGGCACCGGAGCTGTAGCTGCTGGTGCTCATAATGTAGCTCTAGCATCTGAAACTGGCACTGCAGCAGACCTCGGACCTCATGGCACACGCTGAAAAGCATCAGTAGTTGCCTTTCCTCTCCTCTCTCTGCTTCCTCCTGAAGCTGCTCAACTGCAGTCTGTATCTCAGTTACCTTGAGATCAAGATCATAGAATTTTTTCTCAACAATCCTCTCCAGGCTCTCTTGATTCTGAGTCAGCGTGGCAAAGTCCTTCTCAATCCTCGGTGTAGCATGAATTAGATAGCCTAGTTGATCTTGCTTTCTCTTCAGGAAAACTTGAGATGCTTCTTCTGTGCTTGGCATCCATGCAGCTTTTTCAGCCTTTGCCTTGGCTCTCTTCTCCTGGACTTGAGGAGATGTGGGGTCTTCCTCATTCATCACAACAGTGTTGTCTTCAAATTCAGGATGTAAGGGTAGATGCTCCTTGTCTAGCAAATATGTTCATGTTCCCATCTTGGAGTTGATGAGCTCCTGAATGTGTGGAGCAACCCACAACTTCTCTTTTGATCAGCAGCTGTCCTCTTGATTGTTTCTACAATCAAACTCATAACCTTGAACTTCTGAGGGACATCAAATATTTGTAGCATGTTGATGGAATGCCCTCTGATCATCTTGTGATCTCCTGACGTGGGTAGCAATGTGTGCCTTAAGATCCAGTTGATAGTAGGCAGACCAGACAACAAGAAATGTACAGATCCAAGCTTATGTGTCTCCAAAGCTTTATCTGGGATCTCTTTGTACATGTTTGCCATGGAGTTGTGGTCTTTCTTCTTCTTGGCATACACATCCAAGTCATCCTCATGTTCCTATAGGGCATTGATCAATTTTTCCCATTCTTCAGTAGTGGACTGGTACCTTGTACCCTTAGATATCCATACTATCCTCCCATCTGGATAGAAGTGGGTAGTGGAGTAAAACTGCATGATTAGATCACATTTGGTGAGCTTCTATCCAACAAATTCATCTACTCCACATGCCTTGAAGCTGTCATAAACTCCTGGGAAGTGATCTTCATTCTCCTTGATGTATTCCCAATCAACCCATTTCATGTCACATACAATGGGCTTCTTGTCAAGCAAAATTGTCTCATAGAAGTCTTGTTGTTCCTTTGTATGGAACATGTAATCAACTGCAGTCCTCCTCCTAATATAATAGGGATCAGACTCTCTCCACAATCTCAGTCCTGCATCCTTTCCGATGTGCATGTCCTTAGCGACTGGATGAGCATCATTGTGGTCAGGAATTTTGGGCTTCAACTTCCTCAAAACATGGTATTCATCATCCTCTTCTTCAGCTTCAGGCATTGGGGCCTTGTTCTTTTCTCAGCAGGTATATTCCTGGTGTTCCTCTTGGGTTTAGAAGGCTTCTGAGGAGCAGCCTTGGGAGCAGATTTGGGCTTAGATGGAGCAGCCCCTGATTTAATTGCATCTCCCATAAGCTTCTGAGCTTTGGGAGCTGGTGTAGCATCCTCTTCCTCTTCTTCTAGATCTCTCATAATGGAGGATCTACCAAGCACTCTTGCAGCAGTCTTCTTGACCCTTTCCTTCCTCTTCTTTCCTTCTCCAACAACCTCTTTAGTTGGCTTCGAGGTTTCAACAGTTGAGGCTCTAACCTTTAAGGTTGGCACTCTCTTGGCAGGGGCCTTCTTGTGCAAGCCAGGCTTAGTTGTAGCAGCTAACCCATATTCTTTCTTCAACACCTTTTTCTTGGAGCTGACTTCCTCCTCAACAGCCTCGTAGTCCTCATCTTTAGAATGCGAGGTTTTCTTCTTCCTTGACCTGGTGGCTGCTTTGGGAAAGTTACTTGGTGTGCTCCTGCTGCCATCATCAGAAGTGCTAGAGGGACTAGTGCCCTCACTCAATTGCACTTGTTCTTCAGACCTGTTCTAGCTGTCGCTTTGATCAGACATCTCAGTAAACTTACTCACAACAGACCCTGTGAATAGATATAGATGAGGTAGAGTGGATGAGCATCATGATACGTCTCCAACGTATCTATAATTTTTGATTGCTCCATGCTATATTATCTACTGTTTTGGATGTTTATGGGCTTTATTATACACTTTTATATCATTCTTGGGACTAACCTATTATCCCAGAGCCCAGTGCCAGTTTCTGTTTTTTACCTTGTTTTAGGGTTTCGAAGAAAAGGAAAACCAAACGGAGTCCAATTAACCTGAAACTTCACGGAACCCATTTTTGGAAGGAAAGAAGCCCAGAAGACTTGAAGTGCATGTAAGGAAAGCTTCAAGGAGGCCATGAGGTAGGGGGCGCGCCCTCCACCTTCGTGGTCCCCTCGTGGCCCCCCTGACGTACTTCTTCCGCCTATGTATCTCCATATACCCTAAAAACATCCAAGAGCACAATAGATCGGGAGTTCCGCCGCCAGAAGCCTCCGTAGCCACCAAAAGCCAATCTAGACCCGTTCCGGCACCCTGCGGAGGGGGAATCCCTCTCTGGTGGCCATCTTCATCATCCCGGTGCTCTCCATGATGAGGAGGGAGTAGTTCTCCCTCGGGGCTGAGGGTATGTACCAGTAGCTATGTGTTTGATCTCTCTCTCTCTCTCTCGTGTTCTTGAGGTGATATGATCATGATGTATCGCGAGCTTTGCTATTATAGTTGGATCCTATGATGTTTTCTCCCCCCTCTACTCTCTTGTAATGGATTGAGTTTCCCCTTTGAAGTTATCTTGTCGGATTGAGTCTTTAAAGATTTGAGAACACTTTATGTATGTCTTGCCGTGCATATCTGTGGTTACAATGGGATATCACGTGATTCACTTGATGTATGTTTTGGTGATCAACTTGCGGGTTCCGCCCATGAACCTATTCATAGGGGTTGGCACACGTTTTCGTCGTGATTCTCCGGTAAAAACTTTGGGGCACTCTTTGAGGTTCTATGTGTTGGTTGAATAGATGAATCTGAGATTGTGTGACGCATATCGTATAATCATGCCCATGGATACTTGAGGTGACATTAGAGTACCTAGGTGACATTAGGGTTTTGGTTGATTTGTGTCTTAAGGTGTTATTCTAGTACGAACTCTAGGGATGTTTGTGACACTTATAGGAATAGCCCAACGGATTGATTGGAAAGAATAACTTTGAGGTGGTTTCGTACCCTACCATAATCTCTTCGTTCATTCTCCGCTATTAGTGACTTTGGAGTGACTCTTTGTTGCATGTTGAGGGATAGTTATGTGATCCAATTATGTTATTATTGTTGAGGGAACTTACACTAGCGACAGTATGAACCCTAGGCCTTGTTTCCTATCATTGCAATACCGTTTATGCTCACTTTTATCACTTGTTACCTTGTTGTTTTTATATTTTCAGATTACAAAAACCATTATCAACTATCCATATTGCACTTGTATCACCATCTCTTCGCCGAACTAGTGCACCTATACAATTTACCATTGTATTGGGTGTGTTGGGGACACAAGAGACTCTTTGTTATTTGGTTGCAGGGTTGCTTGAGAGAGACCATATTCATCCTACGCCTCCTACGGATTGATAAACCTTAGGTCATCCACTTGAGGGAAATTTGCTACTGTCCTGCAAACCTCTGCACTTGGAGGCCCAACAACGTCTAGAAGAAGAAGGTTGTGTAGTAGACATCAAGCTCTTTTCTGGCGAGGTTGCCGGGGAGGTTAGCACTTGGAGGTATATCTTTAGATCTTGCAATCGAGTCTTTTAGTTTCTTGTTTTATCACTAGTTTAGTTTTATAAAAGAAAATTAAAAAATGGAATTGAGTTTGTCTCATACGCTTCACCTTTTTAATATCTTTCGTGAGTATGATGGAAAGGATAATTGTGCTCAAGTGCTAGAAGAAGACATCTATAAAATGTTTGGCACTAAATATTTGAATGATGAGCATGATTGCAATTTTGTTAGTATGAATTCCTTGAATATCCATGATGTTAATGATATGCAAAGCCACAAGCTTGGGGAAGCTATGTTTGATGAAGATGATATTTTTTGTTCCCCAAGTTTTGATGAGCAAATTTATTATGATGAAAGCATGCCTCCTATCTATGATGATTATTGTGATGACATGTATGCTTTAAAGAATAATAATAACAATGAACCTTGTCATCTTTATCTTAATTTTCAATCACATGATAGTTATTTTGTTGAGTTTGCTCCCACTATTATTCATGAGAAGAATTTTGCTTATGTGGAGAGTAGTAATTTTTCTATGCTTGTAGATCATGAAAAGAATGCTTTAAGCGCTGGTTATATTGTTGAATTCATTCATGATGCTACTGAAAATTATTATGAAGGAGGAACATATGCTTGTAGGAATTGCAATAATATCAAGTTTCCTCTCTAGGTGCTTAAAGTTTTGAAGTTATGCTTGTTTTGCTTCCCTATGCAAGTAGATTCTTGTTCCCACAAGTTATTTGCTCACAAAATCCCTATGCATAGGAAGTATGTGAGACTTAAATGTGCTAGTCATATTCTTCATGATGCTCTCTTTATGTTTCAATTCTTATATTTTATATGAGCATCGTTGAAATCATCATGCCTAGCTAGGGGCGTTAAACGATAGTGCTTGTTGGGAGGCAACCCAATTTTATTTTTATTCCATGCTTTTTGTTCCTGTTTAGTAATAAATAATTCATCTAGCCTATGTTTAGATGTGGTTTTATGCTTTTAATTAGTGTTTGTGCCAAGTAGAACCTTTGGGAAGACTTGGGGAAAGTCTTGTTGATCATGCTGTAAAAAACAGAAACTTTAGCGCTCACGAGAATTCCTGCCATTTTTATTTGCAAAGTGCTATTTAGTTAATTATTTTTGCAGATGATTAATAGATAAATTCCTCAGGTCCAGCAATTTATTTGAGAATTTTATGAGTTCCAGAAGTATACGTTTGATCCATATTACTACAGACTGTTTTGTTTTTGATAGATTCTGTTTTTCATGTGTTGTTTACTTATTTTGATGAATCTATGGCTAGTAAAATAGTTTATAAACCATAGAGAAGTTGGAATACAGTAGGTTTAACACCAATATAAATAAAGAATGAGTTCATTACAGTACCTTGAAGTGGTGATTTATTTTGTTATACTAACGGAGCTTACGAGTTTTCTGTTAAGTTTTGTGTTGTGAAGTTTTCAAGTTTTGGGTAAGGATTCGATGGACTATGGAATAAGAAGTGGAAAGAGCCTAAGCTTGGGGATTCCCAAGGCACTCCAAGGTAATATTCAAGGATAGCCAAGAGCCTAAGCTTGGGGATGCCCCGGAAGGCATCCCCTCTTTCATCTCCGTTCATCGGTAACTTTACTTGGAGCTATATTTTTATTCTCCACATGATATGTGTTTTGCTTGGAGCGTTAATTTATTATATTAGAATTTGCTTACTTTTATTTAGAACAATGTTTTGCATATTTTATTTCAATAAAAGTGGCATCGATAGCCTTTACTATGCCTATTTTAGAAGTCCACATGTTGCTGTTTGAAAACAGAAAGTTTACCTCTGTTGCAATAATTCCCTAGAAAATTCAGAATGTGATAAAATGTTTAAACATTTTGCATATTAAGATCTGATCAATTTATTACAGTGGGAATTTTCTTTCATAATTTTTGGAGCTAGGGAAGTATGGATGTTGCTGCATTCTTTACAGACTGTCCTGTTTAGGCAGATTGTTGTTATGTTTGCATTGTTTTCATATGATCGCTTATTAAATGATTCTATTTGAGGATAGGACTATTAAATATGCAGAGGCATTTAGTATTCAATGTTGAATAATAATTTTAGTGATTTCCTACAGTAGAGTATGATAAGGTTTTGGTAATGGTTTATACTAACTTATCTCACGAGTCCTTGTTGAGTTTTGTGTGGATGAAGTTTTTGAGATTTAGGGAGACCGTGATATGAGAGGAATTAAAGAGACACAAAAGATCAAGCTTGGGGATGCCCAAGGCACCCCAAGATAATATTTCAAGAAGTCTCAAGCGTCTAAGCTTGGGGATGCCCGGTTGGCATCCCACCTTTCTTCTTCAACAACTATCGGTTAGTATCGGTTGATCCTATGTTTTTGCTTCTTCACATGATGTTTGCCATTCTTAGATGTCATTTTATTTTGCTTTGCTTTCTGTTTGAATAAATTATCAAGATCTTAAATTATTAAATGTTAGAGAGTCTTCACATAGTTGCATAATTATTCGACTACTCATTTATCTTCACTTATATCTTTCGGAGTAGTTTGTTGTTTGCTCTAGTACTTCACTTATATCTTTTAGAGCATGGTGGTAGTTTTATTTTGAATAAATAGATGAACTCTCATGCTTCACTTAGATTATTTTGAGATTCTTAAATAGCATGGTAATTTGCTTAAAATCCTAATATGCTAAGTATTCAAGATTACTAAAATTTTCTTATGACTGTTTTGAATACTAAGAGAAGTTTGATGCTTGATGATTGTTTTGAGATATGGAGGTAATAATATCAAAGTCGTGCTAGTTGAGTAGTTGTGAAATTGACAAATGGTTGTGTTGAATTTTGCAAGTCCCATAGCATGCACGTGTGGTAAACGTTATGTAACAAATTTGAAACATGAGGTGTTATTTGATTGTCTTCCTTATGAGTGGCGGTCGGGGACGAGTGATGGTCTTTTCCTACCAATCTATCCCCCTAGGAGCATGCGCGTAGTGCCAAGGTTTTTGATGACTTGTAGATTTTTCTAATAAGTATGTGAGTTCTTTATGACTAATGTTGAGTCCATGGACTATACGCACTTTCACCCTTCCATCATTGCTAGCCTCTTCGGTACCGTGCATTGCCCTTTCTCACATTGAGAGTTGGTGCAAACTTCGCCGGTGCATCCAATCCCCGTGATATGATATGCTCTATCACACATAAACCTCATTATATCTTCCTCAAAACAGCCACCATACCTACCTATTATGGCATTTCCATAGCCATTCTGACATATATTGCCATGCTACTTTCCATCGTTCCGTTTATTATGATACGCATCATCATTGTCATATTGCCTTGCATGATCATGTAGTTGACATCGTATTTGTGGCAAAGCCACCGTTCATAATTCTTTCATACATGTCACTCTTGGTTCATTGCATATCCCGGTACACCGCGGGAGGCATTGATATAGAGTCATATCTTGTTCTAGTATCGATTTGTAATCATTGAGTTGTAAATAAATAGAAGTGTGATGATCATCATTTTATAGAGCATTGTCCCAAGTGAGGAATAAAAAAGAGAGAGTCCATAAAAAAGAGAAGGCCCAAAAAAAGGATAAAAGGGAAAAGAGAAAGGCCATAAAAAAGGGAGAAAGGCCAAATAAGAAGAAAAAAATGAGAGAAAAAGAGAGAAGGGACAATGCCACTATCCTTTGCCACACTTGTGCTAGAGAGTCTCTTGTTTAGTCACTTTCATATACTAGTGGGAATTCTTCATTATAGAACTTGGCTTGTATATTCCAACAATGGGCCTCCTCAAGTGCCCTAGGTCTTCATGAGCAAGCAAGTTGGATGCACACCCACTTAGTTTCTTTTGTTGAGCTTTCATACATTTATAGCTCTAGTGCATCCGTTGCATGGCAATCCCTACTCCTTGCATTAACATCAATCGATGGGCATATCCATAGCCCATTGATTAGCCTCGTTGATGTAAGACTTTGTCCTTTTTGTCTTCTCCACATAACCCCCTCATTATTCTATTCCACCCATAGTGATATATCCATGGCTTGCTCTCATGTATTGCGTGAGATTGCTTGGCTGACTATATGATTACTAAAGTATGAAACAATTGCTTGGCTTGTCATCGGGATTGTGCATGATGAGAGCATTCTTGTGTGACGAAAATGGAGCATGACTAAACTATATGATTTTGTAGGGATGAACTTTCTTTGGCCATGTTATTTTGAGAAGACATAATTGCTTAGTTAGTATGCTTGAAGTATTATTATTTTTATGTCAATATGAACTTTTATCTTGAATCTTTCGGATCTGAATATTCATACCACAATTCAGAAGAATTACATTAAAATTATGCCAAGTAGCACTCTGCATCAAAAATTCTGTTTTTATCATTTACCTACTCGAGGACGAGCATGAATTAAGCTTGGGGATCCTGATACGTCTCCAACGTATCTATAATTTTTGATTGCTCCATGCTATATTATCTACTGTTTTGGATGTTTATGGGCTTTATTATACACTTATATCATTTTTGGGACTAACCTATTAACCCAGAGCCCAGTGCTAGTTTCTGTTTTTACCTTGTTTTAGGGTTTCAAAGAAAAGGAAAACCAAACGGAGTCCAATTGACCTGAAACTTCACGGAACCCATTTTTGGAAGGAAAGAAGCCCAGAAGACTTGAAGTGCACGTAAGGGAAGCTTCAAGGAGGCCACGAGGTAGGGGGGCGTGCCCACCCCCCTAGGGCACGCCCTCCACCCTCGTGGGCCCCTCGTGGCCCCCCTAACGTACTTCTTCCGCCTATATATCTCCATATACCCTAAAAACATCTAAGAGCACAATAGATTGGGAGTTCCGCCGCCAGAAGCCTCCGTAGCCACCGAAAGCCAATCTAGACCCGTTCCAGCACCCTGCCGGAGGGGGAATCCCTCTCCGGTGGCCATCTTCATCATCCCGGTGCTCTCCATGACGAGGAGGGAGTAGTTCTCCCTCGGGGCTGTGGGTATGTACCAGTAGCTATGTGTTTGATCTCTCTCTCTCGTGTTCTTGAGGTGATACGATCATGATGTATCGCAAGCTTTGCTATTATAGTTGGATCCTATGATGTTTTCTCCCCCCTCTACTCTCTTGTAATGGATTGAGTTTCCCCTTTGAAGTTATCTTATCGGATTGAGTCTTTAAAGATTTGAGAACACTTGATGTATGTCTTGCCGTGCATATCTGTGGTGACAATGGGATATCACGTGATTCACTTGATGTATGTTTTGGTGATCAACTTGCGGGTTCCGCCCATGAACCTATGCATAGGGGTTAGCACACGTTTTCGTCATGATTCTCTGGTAGAAACTTTGGGGCACTCTTTGAGGTTCTATGTGTTGGTTGAATAGATGAATCTGAGATTGTGTGACGCATATCATATAATCATGCACATGGATACTTGAGGTGACATTGGAGTATCTAGGTGACATTAGGGTTTTGGTTGATTTGTGTCTTAAGGTGTTATTCTAGTATGAACTCTAGGGATGTTTGTGACACTTATAGGAATAGCCAAATGGATTGATTGGAAAGAATAACTTTGAGGTGTACCCTACCATAATCTCTTAGTTCGTTCTCCGCTATTAGTGACTTTGGAGTGACTCTTTGTTGCATGTTGAGGGATAGTTATGCGATCCAATTATGTTATTATTGTTGAGGGAACTTACACTAGCGAAAGTATGAACCCTAGGCCTTGTTTCCTATCATTGCAGTACCGTTTATGCTCACTTTTATCACTTGTTACCTTGCTGTTTTTGTATTTTCAGATTACAGAAACCATTATCTACTATCCATATTGCACTTGTATCACCATCTCTTCACCGAACTAGTACACCTATAAAATTTACCATTGTATTGGTTGTGTTGGGGACACAAGAGACTCTTTGTTATTTGGTTGCAGGGTTGCTTGAGAGAGACCATATTCATCCTACGCCTCCTACGGATTGATAAACCTTAGGTCATCCACTTGAGGGAAATTTTCTACTATCCTACAAACCTCTGCACTTGGAGGTCCAACAACGTCTACAAGAAGTAGGTTGTGTAGTAGACATCACATCACAAATTGCAGAGTTTTTCCAAAACTGGTGACTTAAAAACTTAGTTTTAGTTCTCCACAGAAAGGATTTTGGAGTTACCGATTTGTAAACTCGGTGATACCGAAGCAGCTTTTAGAACTTAAACTAGTGAACTCGGTCAGACCGAGTCACAGTTCGGTGGCACCGAGACTGCTAGGGTTTCACAAAGAATCGAACTCGTTCACACCGATTTGCAATTTTTGGTCAGACCGAAAATGCATGTGCTATGGCCTATGCCAAATAGGTGAGACCGATTTCTACAATTCGGTCGGTCCGAGATGAGTCCGGCGGAGACCTAACCCTAAATTTTCAAATACAATTGATACGTCTCCAACGTATCTATAATTTTTGATTGCTCCATGCTATATTATCTACTGTTTTGGACTATATTGGGCTTTATTTTCCACTTTTATATTATTTTTGGGAATAACCTATTAACCGGAGGCCCAGCCCAGAATTGCTGTTTTTTTTGCCTATTTCAGTGTTTTGGAGAAACAAAATATCAAACGGAATAAGATCTTCGGGAAAGTGATTTTCTCACCGAACGTGATCCAGGAGACTTGGACCCTACTGCAAGGGATCAAAGAGGAGGTCACGAGGGTAGGGGGCGCCCCCCTAGGGTGCGCCCCCTGCCTCGTGGGCCCCTCGGTGCCCCACCGACATACTCCTTCCTCCTATATATACCTACGTACCCCCAAACGATCAGAAGAGGAGCCAAAAACCTAATTCCACCGCCGCAACTTTCTGTATGCACGAGATCCCATCTTGGGGCATGTTCCGGAGCTCCGCAGGAAGAGGGCCGTCATCACGGAGGGCTTCTACATCATCCTAGCCCCTCCGATGAAATGTGATAAGTTTACCTCAGACCTTCGGGTCCATAGTTAGCAGCTAGATGGCTTCTTCTCTCTCTTTGAATCTCAATACAAAGTTCTCCCCCTCTCTTGTGGAGATCTATTCGATGTAATCTTCTTTTTGCGGCGTGTTTGTTGAGACCGATGAATTGTGGGTTTATGATCAAGTCTATCTATGAATAATATTTGAATCTTCTCTGAATTCTTTTATGCATGATTGGTTATCTATGCAAGTCTATTCGAATTATCCGTTTGGTTTGGCCAACTAGATTGGTAGTTCTTGCCATGGGAGAAGTGCTTAGCTTTGGGTTCGATCTTGCGGTGTCCTTTCCCAGTGACAGAAGGGGCAGCAAGGCACATATTGCATCGTTGCCATCGAGGATAACAAGATGGGGTTTATTTCATATTGCATGAATTTATCTCTCTACATCATGTCATCTTTCTTAAGGCGTTACTCTGTTTTTAACTTAACACTCTAGATGCATGCTGGATAGCGGTCGATGAGTGGAGTAATAGTAGTAGATGCAGAATCATTTCGGTATACTTGTCACGGACGTGATGCCTATATACATGAACATGCCTAGATATTCTCATAACTATGCTCAATTCTGTCAATTGCTCAACAGTAATTTGTTCACCCACCGTAGAATACTTATGCTTTTGAGAGAAGCCACTAGTGAAACCTATGGCCCCCGGGTCTATTCTCATCATATCAATCTCCATCACTTTAATCTTGTTTTTCTATTTACTTTTCCTTTACTTTTTACTTTGCATGTTTATATCAAAAATACCAAAAATATTATATCTATCATATCTCACTCTCGTAAGTGACCGTGAAGGGATTGACAACCCCTAATCGCGTTGGTTGCGAGTAGCTATCATTTTGTGCAGGTACGAGGGACTTGAGCGTGGCCTCCTACTGGATTGATACCTTGGTTCTCAAAAACTGAGGGAAATACTTACGCTACTCTGCTGCATCATCCCTTCCTCTTCGGGGAAAACCAACGCAAGATCAAGACATAGCAAGAAGGATTTCTGGCGCCGTTGCCGGGGAGGTTCGCGCAAGTTAAGATTTGACTCCCGACAATGAGCCATTCCTGGCGCCGTTGCCGGGGAGTCTGCGCAAAAAGTCAACATACGAAGTAACCATCACAATCCCTATCTCTCGCATTACATTATGTGCCATTTGCCTCTCGTTTTCCTCTCCCCCACTTCACCCTTGTCGTTTTATTGTCCCTCTCTCTCTCTCTCTATCCCCCCTCTCTGTTTGCCTCTTTTGCCCGTTTGCTTTTGTTTGCTCGTGTGTTAGATTGCTTGTTTGTCGCGATGGCTCAAGATAATACTAAATTGTGTGACTCCACCAATACCAATAATAATGATTTCCTTAGCACTCCGATTGCTCCTCTTACCGATGCTGAATCTTGTGAAATTAATACTGCGTTGTTGAATCTTGTTATGAAAGATCAATTCGCCGGCCTTCCTAGTGAAGATGCTGCTACTCATCTGAATAGCTTCGTTGATTTATGTGATATGCAAAAGAAAAAAGATGTCGATAATGATGTCGTTAAATTGAAGCTATTTCCTTTTTCGCTTAGAGATCGTGCTAAAGCTTGGTTTTCATCCTTGCCTAAGAATAGTATTGATTCATGGAACAAGTGGAAAGATGCTTTTATCTCTAAGTATTTTCCCGCTAAGATCATCTCTCTTAGAAACTATATTATGAACTTTAAAAAACTTGATCATGAACATGTTGCACAATCTTGGGAGAGAATGAAATTAATGATACGTAATTGCCCTACTCATGGTTTGAATTTGTGGATGATTATACAGAATTTTTATGCCGGATTGAATTTTTCTTCTAGAAATCTTTTAGATTCGGCCGCGGGAGGCACTTTCATGGAAATCACTTTAGGAGATGCTACTAAACTCCTAGAAAATATTATGGTTAATTATTCTCAATGGCACACTGAAAGATCATCTAATAAAAAAGTGCATGCGATAGAAGAAATTAATGTGTTGAGTGGAAAGATGGATGAACTTATGAAATTATTTGCTACTAAGAGTGTTTCTTCTGATCCTAATGATATGCCTTTGTCTACTTTGATTGATAATAACAATGAATCTATGGATGTGAATTTTGTTGGTAGGAATAATTTTGGTAACAACGCTTATAGAGGGAATTTTAATCCTAGGCCATATCCTAGTAATCCTTCTAATAATTATGGGAATTCCTACAACAACTCTTATGGAAATTATAATAAGATGCCCTCTAATTTTGAATCTAATATTAAAGAATTTATTTCTTTGGAAAAGAATTTTAATGCTATGATGGAAGAAAAATTGCTTAAGATTGATGATTTGGCTAGGAACGTTGATAGAATTGCTCTTGATGTTGATTCTTTGAAACTTAGATCTATTCCACCTAAGCATGATATCAATGAATCTCTCAAAGCCATGAGAATTTCAATTGATGAGTGTAAGGAAAGAACCGCTAGGATGCGTGCTTCCAAAGATGCCTTTATTAAAGCATGTTCTTCCAACTCCTATGAAAATCAAGATGAAGATCTAAAAGTTATTGATGTGTCTCCAATTAAATCTTTATTTTGCAATATGAATCTTGATGAAACTAAATATGATCTTCCTTTACCTAGAAGGCATTCTAAAAATTCGGAGTATTTAGATCTTAATGATGAAATTGATGAAAGTGGGATTGAAAGAAATAAAAATCTAGATGTTGCTAAACCCACTATATTGGATTTCAAGGAATTTAATTATGAAATTTTCTCTTTAATTTATTGTATTTCCTTGTTGCAATCCGTGCTAAATTCTCCACATGCTTATAGTCGAAATAAAGCCTTCACCGAACATATTGTTGATGCCTTGATGCAATCTTATGAAGAAAAACTTGAGTTAAAAGTTTCTATCCCTAGAAAACTCTATGATGAGTGGGAACCAACTATTAAAATTAAAATTAAAGATCATGAGTTTTATGCTTTGTGTGATTTGGGTGCTAGTGTTTCTACTATTCCCAAGACTATGTGTGATTTACTAGATTTCCGTAATTTTGATGATTGCTCTCTAAACTTGCATCTTGCGGATTCCACTATTAAGAAACCTATGGGAAGAATTAATTATGTTCTTATTGTTGCAAATAGGAATTATGTGCCTGTATATTTCATTGTTCTTGATAGAGATTGCAATCCTTCTTGCCCTATTATTCTTGGTAGACCTTTCCTTAGAACGGTTGGTGCGATTGTTGATATGAAGGAAGGGAATATTAGATTTCAATTTCCATTAAAAAAGGGCATGGAACACTTTCCAATAAAGAAAATAAAATTGCCATATGAAACTATCTTCAGAGCCACTTGTGGATTGCCTACCAAAGATGGCAATACCTAGATCTATCCTTGCTTGTTATGCCTAGCTAGGGGCGTTAAACGATAGCGCTTGTTGGGAGGCAACCGAATTTTATTTTTATTCCTTTCTTTTTGCTCATGTTGAGTAATAAATAAATTATCTAGCCTCTGTTTTGGTTGTGTTTTTTGTGTTTAATTAGTGTTTTTGCCAAGTAGAACCGTTGGGAAGACTTGGGGAAAGTCTTGTTGAACTTGCTGTAAAAAACAGAAACTTTAGCGCTCACGAGAACTGCTGTCATTTTTATTTGGATATTGCTATTTAGTTAACTATTTTTGCAGATGATTAATAGATAAATTCCTCACTTACAGCAATTTATTTTAGAATTTTTGGGGTTCCAGATCTTGCGCTAGATACATATTACTAAATATTGTTCTGTTTTTGACAGATTCTGTTTTTCGTGTGTTGTTTGCTTATTTTGATGAATCTATGGCTAGTAAAATAGTTTATAATCCATATAGAATTTGGAATACAGTAGGTTTAACACCAATATATATAAAGAATGAGTTCATTACAGTACCTTGAAGTGGTCTTTTGTTCTCTTTCGCTAACGGAGCTCGCGAGTTTTCTATTTTGAGTTTTGTGTTGTGAAGTTTTCAAGTTTTGGGTGAATTCTTGTGATGGATTATGGAACAAGGAGTGGCAAGAGCCTAAGCTTGGGGATGCCCATGTCACCCCCAAGATAATCCAAGGATACCAAAGAGTCAAAGCTTGGGGATGCCCCGGAAGGCATCCCCTCTTTGCGTCCACTTCCATCGGTAATTTACTTGGAGCTATATTTTTATTCACCAACATGATATGTGTTTTGCTTGGAGCGTCTTGTATTTTTTGTGTCTTTGTTTGTTAGTATGACACAATCATCCTTGCTGTACACACCTTTTGATAGAGCCATACATGAATTAAAATTTGATAGAATACTCTATGTGCTTGACTTATATCTTTTGAGCTAAGTAGTTTTGCTCTATATGCTTCACTTATATCTTTTGAGCTAAGTAGTTTTGCTCTATGTGCTTCACTTATATCTTTTGAGCGTTATAATTTTGCTCTATGTGCTTTAGTTAGATCTTTTAGAGCATGGTGGTGGATTTGTTTTAAAGAAACTATTGGTCTCTCATGCTTCACTTAAATTATTTTGAAAGTCTCTTAATAGCATGGTAATTTGCTTAATAATAATATGCTTGGTATTCAAGATTTGTGAAACTTTCTTTTGAGTGTGTTGAATATTAAGAAAATATTGAAGCATGATAATTGTTTTGAGATATGTAGGTGATAATATTAAAGTCATGCTAGTTGAGTAGTTGTGAATTTAAAGAATACTTGTGTTGAAGTTCGTGATTCCCGTAGCATGCACGTATGGTGAACCGTTATGTGATGAAGTCGGAGCATGATTTATTCATTGATTGTCTTCCTTATGAGTGGCGGTCGGCGACGAGCGATGGTCTTTTCCTACCAATCTATCCCCCAGGAGCATGCGCGTAGTAATTTTCTTTTATAATTTCTAGATTTTTTCAATAAGTATATGAGTTCTTTATGACTAATGTTGAGTCCATGGATTATACGCACTCTCACCCTTCCACCTTTGCTAGCCTCTCTAATACCGTGCACCTTTTGCTGGTATCATACACCTACCATATACCTTCCTCAAAACAGCCACCATACCTACCTATTATGGCATTTCCATAGCCATTCCGAGATATATTGCCATGCAACTTTCCACCATCTAGTTCATCATGACACATCCATCATTGTCATATTGCTTAGCATGATCATGTAGTTGACATAGTATTTGTGGCAATGCCACCATTCATAATTTTTTCATACTTGTCACTCTTGATTCATTGCATATCCCGGTACACAACCGGAGGCATCCATATAGAGTCATACTTTGTTTTAGTATCGAGTTGTAATCATTGCGTTGTAAATAAATAGAAGTGTGATGATCATCATTCAATAGAGCATTGTCCCAAAAAAAGAGAAAGGACAAAGAAAAAAAAGAAGGCCCCGAAAAAAAGAAAATAAATTAAAAGGGGCAATGCTACTATCTTTTTTCCACACTTGTGCTTCAAAGTAGCACCATGATATAGCGAGTCTCATATATTGTGCTTCAAAGTAGCACCATGTTCTTCATATAGAGAGTCTCATATGTTGTCACTTTCATATACTAGTGGGAATTTTACATTATAGAACTTGGCTTGTATATTCCAATGATGGGCTTCCTCAAATTGCCATAGGTCTTCGTGAGTAAGCAAGTTGGATGCACACCCACTAGTTTCTTTTGTTGAGCTTTCATACATTTATAGCTCTAGTGCATCCCTTGCATGGCAATCCCTACTCACTCACATTGATATCTATTGATGGGCATCTCCATAGCCCATTGATAAGCCTAGTTGATGTGAGACTATCTTCTCCTTTTTGTCTTCTCCACAACCACCATTCTATTCCACCTATAGTGCTATATCCATGGCTCACGCTCATGTATTGCGTGAAGATTGAAAAAGTTTTGAAGAAGTTAGAGTATGAAACAATTGCTTGGCTTGTCATTGGGGTTGTGCATGATTTAAATACTTTGTGTGGTGAAGATGGAGCATATCCAGACTATATGATTTTGTACGGATAACTTTCTTTGGCCATGTTATTTTGAGAAGACATAATTGCTTTGTTAGTATGCTTGAAGTATTATTATTTTTATGTCAATATAAACTTTTGTCTTGAATCTTTCTAATCTGAATATTCATACCAAAATTAAGAATATTTGCATTGAAATTATGCCAAGTAGCACTCCGCATCAAGAATTCTCTTTTTATCATTTACCTACTCGAGGACGAGCAGGAATTAAGCTTGGGGATGCCTGATATGTCTCCAACGTATCTATAATTTTTTATTGCTCCATGCTATATTATCTACTGTTTTGGACTATATTGGGCTATATTTTCCACTTTTATATTATTTTCGGGACTAACCTATTAACCGTAGGCCCAGCCCAGAATTGTTGTTTTTCCTATTTCAGTGTTTCGAAGAAACATAATATCAAACGGAGTCCAAACGGAATAAAATCTTCGGGAACGTGATTTTCTCACCGAACGTGATCCAGGAGACTTGGACCCTACTACAAGGGATCAAAGAGGAGGTCACGAGGGTGGGGGCGCCCCCTAGGCACGCCCCCTGCCTCGTGGGCCCCTCGGTGCTCCACCGGCGTACTCCTTCCTCCTATATATACCTACGTACCCCCAAACGATCGGAACAGGAGCCAAAAACCTAATTCCACCATCGCAACTTTCTGTATCCATGAGATCCCATCTTGGGGCCTGTTCCGGAGCTCCGCCAGAAGAGGGCCGTCATCACGGAGGGCTTCTACATCATCCTGGCCCCTCCGATGAAGTGTGAGTAGTTTACCACAGACCTTCGGGTCCATAGTTAGTAGCTAGATGGCTTCTTCTCTCTCTTTGAATCTCAATACAAAGTTCTCCCCCTCTCTTGTGGAGATTTATTCGATGTAATCTTCTTTTTGCGGTGTGTTTGTTGAGACCGATGAATTGTGGGGTTTATGATCAAGTCTATCTATGAATAATATTTGAATCTTCTCTGAATTCTTTTATGCATGATTGGTTATCTTTGCAAGTCTCTTTGAATTATCCGTTTGGTTTGGCCAACTAGATTGGTAGTTCTTGCCATGGGAGAAGTGCTTAGCTTTGGGTTCGATCTTGCGGTGTCCTTTCCCAGTGACAGAAGGGGCAGCAAGGCACGTATTGTATCGTTGCCATCGAGGATAACAAGATGGGGTTTATTTCATATAACATGAATTTATCTCTCTACATCATGTCATCTTTCTTAAGGCGTTACTCTGTTTTTAACTTAATACTCTAGATGCATGCTGGATAGCGGTCGATGAGTGGAGTAATAGTAGTAGATGAAGAATCATTTCGGTCTACTTTTCACGGACGTGATGCCTATATACATGATCATGCCTAGATATTTTCATAACTATGCTCAGTTCTGTCAATTGCTCAACAGTAATTTGTTCACCCACCGTAGAATACTTATGCTATTGAGAGAAGCCACTAGTGAAACCTATGGCCCCCGGGTCTATTCTCATCATATCAATCTCCATCACTTTAATCTTGTTTTGCTATTTTCTTTTCCTTTACTTTTTACTTTGCATCTTTATAGCAAAAATACAAAAAATATTATATCTATCATATCTCACTCTCGTAAGTGACCGTGATTGACAACCCTTAATCGCGTTGGTTACGAGTAGCTATCATTTTGTGCAGGTACGAGGGACTTGAGCATGGCCTCCTACTGGATTGATACCTTGGTTCTCAAAAACTGAGGGAAATACTTACGCTACTCTGCTGCATCATCCCTTCCTCTTCGGGGAAACCAACGCAAGCTCAAGACGTAGCAACAATCTAATTTAAAGTAAGTTTTCAGTGGATGGATTGTTTGCATACATGGTCATGATCAGGGCAAAGTAATGTCCTATGAATTGGAGTTAAAAGAATAGCATAAAGGATCGAACTCATACCCTAGTTCGACGGAGTTCGCTACGGTTGCAACGGAGGGGCAGAATTCCGTTGATGGCGATGGAAACCAGCTGCAGGAGGTCACTGGCGGCGAGAAGACGATCCAGAGACCCGAGGTGGTAGAGTAGGATACACGCGGGCTGAGACGTTTCGAAGAAATTTATAAAATCTCACCCATGGGTTTATATATCCCGACCCTGTCGGTGTGACCGAGTGGAACAACTCGGTGGCACTGAGATGCAGAATCGCGAGCGGTTACTACAACTCGGTGTGACCGAAAAGTTCAAATCGATTGCAGTGAGATTGAAAACCTAGATCAACTTAGTGATCTCAGTGTGACCGAAATGGATGACTCAGTCATACCGAAACATACAAAGAGGTTTCGGAAGTTTAAGTCTATGACGAATCGGGGACTCCAAGTGCTCCTCACATAGAGTGGTTCGAATCTGACTTGATAAAACTTTGTGATGTAGCATGAATAGAGTTTGAGACAAGAAAAGCATAGATAGCTAGGGGGAGTTCTTAGGAATTCTTGTCCATCAATTTGGCAAAAGATAAAATCCAAACAATCAAAGCAACAAATGGATGTCCTTGAATGAGTAAAATATGCATTCAACATGCTTACACAATAAAATGGCAAATGAAATATGTGACAATGCATGCACAATCACTCTAGCATCTATCAAGCAATTTGGCGATCACTAGGTCATCTATATATCAGTATATTGACTTAGGAGTCAAATGAGAATATTTGATCATAGGTCATACTCATCGTTTAAGCACAAGTGGGGTTGCCACTTTTACATAAAGCATTGTTGTGCTCACATCATTAGAGTTGCTTTAGCTCAATTGATTAGAGTAAAACTCCCCCTAGATGTGATATCCCTCCTAAGAGGGATGAACTAACCTTGGGTTTTGTCGATGATGACTTCATGTAGGTGTTGAAGATGTAGATGCTCAATGTTGATGGAGATCATTCGGAGCAGTCCTTTGGAGTGAGTTGCATTTTTCAATACCTACACAGGTTAGTCCCACAAGGAACAAACAAGGATATCCATAGACATAGAGTGATATTCACATGAGTTGATGTCCATGAATGCATTAGGTTACCTTGTCCCTTGTCTTACCAACAAGAGGGTTTGTGACTCCTTGAACTAGTGCAAGATATGGAAGTTGTTTGCACTTTTCCTGCCAAGATGATATGAGTGAAGTATGTTGGCGGAGTCACCCTGAAGAACTCTCTAGTTCTTCTTCTTAGGGGTCCACACCATCTTGATGGGAATCCTTGGAGTTGTAGTCATACTTGATGAAGGGGAACTTGATGTAGTCTTGGGAACCCACTTGACCAAGGCCTTAAGTGCTTCTTCAAATGCACCAATCTCCTCTTGAAGCTTGTCCTTGCCTTTTAGCTTGTGGTCTTGTGGTGGAAGATCGTCCCGAGCTTGTGTTCTTTGGAAATAAGTAGGATCATACTTCTCTTGTTGAGGAACAAACTTCGTCTTGGGGTATTGATCTTCTTCCCACTCAACTCCATTGGCATTGAACTTTCGTTCAAAACCAACACCTTGATTCTGCTGGTGTCTTCCTTGCTTGCATACAATTTCCTCAAATTGCTTACTTCCAGCAAGAGAATCATTAGTGGAATCAAGAGAACTACTAGAAGCAACAACATTGGATTTAGCATGATTGTTGTTACTACTAGAGGAAGAATCTTTCTTGTTCTTGTTGCTAGATTTAACTTGTGGCATGTAAGTAGACAAGAGTAAACGCTTGGCAATGTAAGAAGAACTTTTATTGTGAAGATCATCATTGATTGCTTTTAAGAACTCATGCTCTTGCTCAAGGTTGAGCTTTTCAAAGCGTAATTTCTCATGAGTCTTTAAAAGTTCTCGATGATCTTCCAAGGTAGTTTCATGAGCTAAGTTAAGAGTGTTTAGTTCTTTAGTTAGACGCTCAATCTCCTTCTTATCATTGTCATTCGTTTTATCTTGATTAGCATGAGTAATAGAAATTTCATAATAGTTTTCGTAACTAGAGTTGTCAACAAGTAAATCATCATCACCTAGCAAATCATCTTCATCACTATTAAAATCAACATACTCAGGGTGTGATACCTTTGGACCTTTAGCCATGAAGCATCTTCCAATTCCTTCATTTGGTGACTCAAATATGTCATAGGAGTTGGTTGACACAAGTGCTAGACCGGCAACACCTTAATCTTGAGTATATTCGGAGTCGGAGTGATAACACCACATTTTGTGACATGCCCACTCCCATGGTAATTCAAACTCCAGGTTCCAAATGGCAAACTTCTAGACTAAGCCATGGGAATGAAATTCTTGTTGATAGGCTTGTCTTCCTTGCATCCTTAATAGCCCTCAAGTCCTTGGACATAAATATCATCTTAGGTATGGACTGGATGTCATCCCATTATGCTAAGATTGATTGTGCCACTAGAACTGTTCAACTTATTCACCCATTGGGCAAGACATTCAATGTCTTTACCCGAGTGGCCAAGCGGCAGCTCTACTCCCTAAATGCCAACCCTCTTCTAGACCTTGAAGATATTCCGGTAGTCTGTGACTTCCTGGATGTCTTTCCAGATGAATAGCCAGGTGTTCCACCTGACAGGGATGTCGAGTTCATGATAGACCTTGTACCAGGAACCGTTCCAATCTCTAGAAGACCCTATAAGATGGCACCCCTAGAACTAGCTGAACTTAAGAAACAACTCGATGAGTCCTTGAAAAAGGGTTTCATCCATCCTAGTTCTTCTCCATGGGCTTGCCCCGTCCTCTTTGTCAAGAAGAAGGATGGTACGGATCAGCTGCTGGTAGATTATCGACCCATCAAGTTGGTTACCATAAAGAACAAGTATCCGCTCCCCAGGATCAACGACCTGTATGATCAGCTCGTTGGATCCTCACTCTTCTCCAAAATGGATTTGAGGTTGGGCTACCATCAAATCAAAATAAAAAATGGGGACATTCCCAAAACGGCCTTTGTTACTCGTTATGGCCAATACGAGTACACCGTCATGTCCTTCGGTTTAACCAATGCCCCAGCCACTTTTTCTCTGTTAATGAACTCGATCTTCATGGAGTATTTGGATAAATTCATCGTGGTCTACCTCGATGATATACTCATCTACTCCAAGAATGAGGAAGATCATGCCGAGCATCTAAGGCTAGTATTGACGAAACTTCGAGAGCATCGCCTTTATGCCAAATTCTCCAAATATGAATTTTGGTTACCAGAAGTGACCTACCTAGGCCATGTAATCTCTGGTAAGGGTATTTCTATCAATCCCGAGCGAGTTCAAGCTGTCCTTGATTGGACTCCACCTGAAACAGTCAAGCAAGTTCGGAGTTTCCTTGGCTTAGCGAGCTATTGTCGCCGCTTCGTCGAGAATTTCTCCAAGGTTGCTAAACCTCTAACTGAACTCCTCAAGAAAGATAAAAAGTTCGAGTGGACCCCACAATGCGAGTTCAGCTTTCAGGAACTGAAAAGACGCCTGACATCTGCTCCCGTACTGGTACCACCAGATTTCTCCAAGGACTTTATTATCTATTGCGACGCCTCGCGACAAGGACTAGGTTGCATACTCAAGCAAGATCATCATGTAATTGCCTATGCTTCACGGCAGTTACACCCACATGAGGAAAACTATCCCACACATGATCTAGAGCTTGCAGCTGTAGTCCGTGCACTCGAAACCTGGCGATATTACCTCCTCGGTAATCATTGCGAGATCTTCACCGATCACCAAAGTCTGAAATATATTTTCACCCAACCGGATTTGAATCTCGGGCAAAGACGTTGGGTCGAGTTGATCTCAGATTATGACTTAGGGATATAACTTACACCCCGGGAAAAGCCAATGTTATGGTTGATGCACTAAGTCGTAAATCCTATTGTAACAACCTGATGTTACAACAAGGTCAACCACTTCTCGATGAGGAATTTCGGAAGCTTAATCTTCACAATGTTCCTCAAGGATTCCTATCTACCTTGATGGCGAAACTGGCCCTTATGGATCAGATCATAACCGCCCAACGGTATGACAAGGGGATATCTCGGATCAAGGAGAACATTGCTACCGGAGTTGCTAAATATTTCTCTGTGAACGATCAAGGTGTTGTCTTCTTTGAGAACCGCCTAGTGGTTCCCAAGAAACAGCAACTACGGCAACTGATCCTTAAGGAAGCTCATGATTCTCCTCTCACCATTCATCCTGGTAGTACTAAAATCTATCAAGACCTACACCAGAGGTTTTGGTGGACTAGGATGAAGAGAGTAATCACTTAATATATTGCAAATTGTGACGTATGTTGTCGTGTTAAAGCAGAGCATCAATGGCCTGCTGGCACCCTTCAACCTTTAGCTATTCCTGAATGGAAATGGGAAAAAATCGATATGGACTTCATTACCAGGTTTCCCCGGACCAAGAAAGGGAATAATGCTATTTTAGTTGTCATCGATTGTCTTTCCAAAGTATCCCACTTCGTACCTGTTCGGGAGAGTATAACCGCTAGCCAGCTAGCAGACCTGTATATCTCTCGGATAGTGTCTCTTCATGGTGTTCCATTGGAGATTAACTCGGATCGTGGAAGTCTCTTCACCTCTCGATTTTGGGAAAGTTTCCAAAATGCTATGGGGACTCGCCTCTCCTTTAGCACCGCTTTCCACCCTCAATCCAGTGGTCAAGTAGAGCGTGTCAATCAAATTCTGGAAGATATGCTCCGAGCTTCTGTTATCTCATTCGGAATGGATTGGGAGAAATGTCTTCCATTTGTCGAATTTGCTTACAACAATAGCTATCAATCTAGCTTGGGCAAAGCTCCTTTTGAAGTTATCTATGGACGAAGGTGTCGAACGCCTCTTAACTGGTCAGAAACCGGGGAAAGACAATTCTTTGGCCTGGATATGATCCAGGAAGCAGAAGAGCAAGTTTGCATTGTTTGTGAAAAGTTGAGAACAACCCAATCCCGTCAAAAGAGCCAATATGGTCGTAAACATAAGGCCATGACTTTTGAAGTCGACAAAAGGCTTACCTTCGGGTTACTCCTCTGAAGGGAACCCATCGATTTGGTATCAAACGCAAATTGGCTCCTCGTTACATTGGTCCCTTCCTCATTCTTGCCAAATGAGGAGAAGTTGCCTACCAATTGGAACTACCTCCGCATCTTTCTAGAGTTCATGATGTCTTCCGCGTCTCTCAACTAAGGCGTTGCTTCTCGGATCCTATCCATGGAGTGGACCACGAAATGCTTGATCTCCAAGATAATCTCACATACCGGGATTATTCCGTTCGTATCCTTGATCAAGCCGAGCATACCACTCGACGCCACAACATCAAGTTTCTCCAGGTTCAATGGTCACACCATTCCGAGAAAGAAGCCACTTGGGAAAGGGAGGATCGTCTTCGACTTGAGTACCCCACCTTCTTTCCGACGGAAGCTAAATCTTGGGACGAGATTCTTTTTGAGTGGGGGTGAGTTGTCACACCCTATCTAGTTCATGCATTAGAGTGCTTGCATCATGTTTAATTTATCAGAAACTTGGAAATAGGGAAGATAGAACCCCCAGCACCCCCCTGAAACCAACTAGGGTTTACTAAAAACAATTTCAATGAATCTGAAATGCCCTTCTAAAATGTTCATCATCTTTGCTTTGGTCCTAAACCTCTGACAAAAATGGTGCACAATTTTCGAGTTCATCCTAAGTTCTCTGGATTAAATCATTAGTTATTTGAATTTGGGTATTTAAATGCTAATAAATATTTTAAATGCTCAAATAATCCTAAAATAAATGTTCCATGTTGGATTTATTGCAAATAGTGGCCATGTGAAGTTTGGTGATTTTTGAAAGTGCCGAGCTATTTTTAGAAATGCCAAAAACTTGCGGAAATAAACAAAACAGAAATTTAAAAAAAGAGAAGAGCTTACCTGGCCGCAGCCCACCTCCTGGCCCACCTGGCGACTCAGCACTGTGCTGGCCCATGCCAGCGAGCTGCTTCTTCTTTGCCAGGCAGGCAGGAGGGACACTTCGACGCCACCGAGATTGCCACGGCGCCAGCTGCTTGCCGCTTTGCCCCTGATCGCGCTAGATAGCCTCCACGTTGATCACTATACCGCTTGGACACCTCACTCTCCCCTTGCTCCTCTCTCTCGCCCTCTCCTTGCCATGGCCGACGCTGTCGCGCCTGCGCCACCGTGAAACTCGCGTCCACCGTCGTCCCCGCGCCGCACTGCCGTGTCCATGAGATCCGCCGTCGTCTGCTTCGTCGAGCTAGCCGAGCCCTGAGCGCTCGCACGCTCTACTCCGTCCTCTTCGACCTTGTCTTCACCGAACGCCGCTGGAGATCCCCTTCGCCATCACCGCCGCACCAGTTCGTCCCCGACCTTGCCGTCTGCCTCGTTGTGACCGCTGTGAGCCTAGATACCTCCTCCTCCTCTCTGTTTGCCTTCTCGAGCACCACAACGACTGCACCAAGCTCGGCTACACACGCCGCCTCCATCGCACGTCGCCGTCGTGGCCACAGCCACGTTGGCTTGGTTCTGAGCACGCCGTCGTCTTCACCGCACTCGCAGGAGCCCGTAGCACTACTCCACGCACCTCGCTGTGCCTCCTAGCGACGGTTCGGCCTTGCCCGAACTCCGACAGCCGCAACGCTCATCGCTGGCGACGTTTCCGGCCACCGTAGCTCCATCCACTGCCACCACTCGATGCGGCTTGCTCCCAGCAACGCGTAGGTGGCCTCCTCCGTCCATTTGGTCGTCGGAGTGCGAATCCCGCGCTGCCCCGCCGCGTTTGGCCTCGCCAGTGGCTAAACGCCGACGAGTTTGACCCTGCTGACCGAGTTTGACTCCGGGTGGGCCCAATTTGACCCCCTGGGTCTATGACAAGTGGGACCCGCCTGCTAATTAAGTTAGGATTAGGACTAACTAAAAATTAGTTAAACTAATGACACTGACACACGGGACCCACTGGTCAGGTTTGACCTTGGACGTCCCTGTTGACTGCTGATGTCACCCTGACGCAATGCTGATGCAGTTGATTTACTGGATTTATTCTTATAGAGGAAATTCCAAAAAATGTTCTAAACTTCAAAAATTCATAGAAATTAATCTGTAACTCCAAATGCAAAGATTTATATATGAAAATTGATCAGAAAAATCCATTCTTTCCATCTGTAATGTTTTCATGCATGTCAGAACACTTTAACCTTGCTGTTTAAGTGAAACAAGCTAATGCACTAATAAGACTTCATATCATGAGCTTTCATTTGAATCCTTGATTCAAATGGACTCAAACCAACCTGTTTTACAATGCATTAGCCAAAACACAACCATATTGCCATGTCATAGCATGCATCATATTGTTGCATATTGCCATGTGATGATTGAGTTCCGTTGTGTCTTTCGTGGTAGGTTCTGCCTCCGAGAATACCTACGAATATCCGACTGAAGGGCAGTATCCTACTACCACTCCATCAGGCAAGCAGCCCCATTGATCATATCGATACGATCCCATGTTCTTGCTCCTACTCTCATGTACTGCATTTAAGACAACAATGTTTCAAACTGCTGTGTGCTGCGATAGTTGAACCATTTCCTCTGCATGACCTGTCATTGCCACAGTAACTAGATGAAACCCACTAGCATGTGTAGGAGTTGATTGAGCCATGTCTGCGTTTCCTACCTTGCTATGCCTGCTATGCTTAGAGTTGTGTCAGGTCTAGTTCATCTGGGTGATGGGCTAGAGTGAAATGAATATGTCGATAATGTGAGGGATGTGTTGAACACGATTTGGTAAAGGTATCGATGAGAGGCCATGTAGGAGTAGATGGTGGGTTGTTTCATTGGAACCATCCTTAACCACCGAGATCTGTATGTGTGATTTAAGAACCAGTTAGTACCATGCATTGGGATCCTTAATTGACCCTCTCGGCTTCTTAACCACCATAGTCCTCTGTCCAGGAGTTGCAACTAGTTTCTTGTGTTTATAGGATATGTGTTGGCGGTCGTGCGTAGCGCTGACCCTAGGGGTGGGCTATGATGTGGTAGATACACCTTGGCACGGTGTATCGAGTTGCCCGTTTGGTGTCTCGGGAACCCTGTACACATCGTTCGGGGCCGTATGTGGAAACCTCGGCCAGACTCCCTATGGATGGAACCTGGATAGGAGATAAACCTGGACTAGAGACTTGAGTCTTTAGGTAAGCCGTGGCCGACACCCTCGTTGGGCTTCCGCTTAAAGGTTGCCGAGTACATGTCGTGTAAATGACGATAAGTGGTGAAAGCGTGTATGAAGAAGTACACCCCTGCAGGGTTAACATCATCTATTCGAATAGCCGCATCCGCGGTAAAGGACTACTTGGTTGCCTATACAATTCATAGCCAAGTAAATGGATACTCCTAAAAGCCTCAAGACAAGTGTGAGTGCCGTCGATGGCCCTTCCATATGATGACGGAGGAGGATCCATGGTAGTGCATTGTTGTGGTGAGTAGTGGACTCGTGTGCGCAAAACATTTACAAGTTGCTGTCTCGTAGGATAGCTTAGCCTAGAGTCAAAGCTGGCTTGCTGCAATAGCCCCATTATCCTTCTTGAGAATGTTGCATGTATAGTAGGATATGTTGTAAGACTTGCTGAGTACCTTTGTACTCATGTTTGCTTAATTACTGTTGCAGAAGAGAACACCGCCCCCTCCGATGGGTTCTATGTAGATCTCAACATTGAGGAGTGACTTGCCACCCAGGTGGTGATCCTGAGCTGTGAAGGGCCTTGTAGATAGACATGCTTCGTCAAGCCTTCTTGCTTTCTAGTTGTCTGTACTCAGACAAGTATGCTTCCGCATGTGCTTGTATGTTTGTATGACTTGAGTGTCGGATGGTGTGACCCCTAACTGTATGAACATATTATGTATGGCTATCTAGAGCCTTCTAAATAAAGTACTTTGAGTTGTAGAGTTTTGTTGTGATGTCATGTTGTATTTACACATATCGAGCATATTGTGTGTATGTTCGAAATGCTTGGTATGTGTGGGATCCGACAATCTAGTTGTTTATCCTTGGTAGGCTCTCTTATGGAGAAATGTAGTCTGGTTCTTCCACTGAGCCTTGGTAGTCCGCTACAGCCCGGTTTACGGGAGTCCTGCTAGCCCAACACTACTGCTCCGGAACACTTAGACTGGCCGACATGTGATTCACTTCGTTCTTGTGTTTGTCCCTTCGGGGAAATATCACGCGGAGACATCCGGTGTCCTGTTAGCCTGCTACAGCCCGGGTTCCCAGAGTCCTGTTAGCCCAGTTGCTACAGCCTGGATTCATATGCTGTTGACCGACATGCTCGAGGTTGATTCATGTATGCATGTCCCTGTAAGTTAGTGCCACTTTGGGTTCACGACTAGTCATGTTGGCCCGAGTTCTCTGTCATATGGATGCTAGCGACACTATCATATATGTGAGCCAAAAGGCGCAAACGGTCCCGGGCCATGGTAAGGCGACACCCGTGGGAATACCGTGCGTGAGGCCGCAAAGTGATATGAGGTGTTACAGGCTAGATCAGTGTGACTTAGAATCTGGGTCCCGACAGGTATTTAGAAAAGGTAGTGATACCTGATAAATCAGATAGATCAGCAGCCATAGAAAACACAGGCCCAACTGTACCACACTCTACCCCTACTCCACTGGCCAAACCCCTATTAGAACTGCCGAGAGCCCAGCGTCAGGTACTGTCTATGATATCAATTCAAAATTTGAACTCCTAAATTTCTGCATGTGCCTTACCTTCTCTCTTATACGAAAACTAATTTCAGATGAAGCTCCTTGATCAAAGGATCATAGGATCTCACAACAATACTGGGCTCTGCATTGCTCTTGTCAGTACCTCTTGCCCTTTGTCATCATACTTACACTCATTGTTGTTTGATTATGTAGCATCACTATAAATGTTTGCTTCTTTATCCTCCCTTTGCTTGAAATTAAAGATCTATATTTACTCTTAGATAAATGTAGAATTAACACAATGGTTATGAAGTTCTGGATTGCTCATGTAAGTACCTGTTGTCATGTACTCCCTCTGTATCGAATTAATTGTTGATCAATTGGATGTATTTAGAACTTAATAGTGCCGGATACATCCATTTGAGCAACAAGTAATAACGGACGAAGGTGGTGTTACTGTACTTGCATCGCGAGATAGTTGATTGTCTAGCATTACTCCGCATCTTATCTGCCCTGCCCTCCACTTTGTCCAAATTATCATATCTACATTTACTCTTACCAAAATGTTGAATAAAGCCAATGCCACTATACACTTTGATGTCTGCAATCCTCTTGTTAGTACCTTTTGCCTTATAACCCTATACTTAATTAATTGCTATTTGATTTTGTATCATCATTCTGCACCTGAGCTTCATTATCCTCTGTTTCTTCCAATATTATTTGATCTATATTTACTCTTTGCAAAATGTAGAATAATGGCAACGCTTATAAAGAATTTTCTTTGGGGAATTTATTGAATTATCGTTCCATCAACATGGAGATGGGCTTTGTCCAGCCTGTGTTAACATGTAATGCAAGTTCATCCTTCTCAAGCCTTCAAACTTTGTTCTAGTATAGAGTTGGATAGGCATCATTTCCTCCACTATTTTTTACTTTGTTGGTTACCTCTGATTGGATGTTTGCAATAACTACCAGTTTTAAATTGTAGATGTAAAAACATGTTCCTTATGCAGAAAAAATCCATTTATTTTCTTATATAATTGTGAAACCTGTTACGTGTCTCCTTGTTTCTTTTTCAGATTTGTATTTCTTATGCCCGGCAGAACTTCGGGGAAGATAGTGAGCAAAATCAAATTGAGGACAGCGAGATGACCCCAAGGTCCTGTCTTGATGAAGACAGTGAGTTGAAGCTACTCACCAGCAGGTGTTAGACAACCTCTGTGCAGTCACTGCCTCAATCAGTTTGACTTCTTCTGTCTCAACTTAAAGCGGAAAGGCTTGCTTCAGCTCAACTCCGACTTGAAGTCAAAGATGCAAGGAAGATGTTAGAGGATTGCCTTGCACACTATGGTGCCATACAGCTAGGGATGGAGCATCTATCATTGACACAACAGAGGTCTCATCAGCTTGTTCAGCTGCAAGCGGGACCCGCCCTGGCCAGGCCTTGTGCCTTCTAAAGTACTATCCGTTTTTTATATTCTTTTGTTGGCACGTTTATATGTACTGGTGGCGACCTTTGATGCCCAGTGTATGTAATCTGCGGTCACGTTGCGCTTTATTATCACCGGTAGTGAACTTTGATTCCTAGTGGATGTAATATGCCGTAATTTCTTTATTGTATAGTCTAGGTTTATTCTTTAGTCGGTATGCTGTAATTTAGGCCGGAAGGTTCAGTGGATCTCAGTGTTGTCGGTCTTCAAGCCGGCCCGTTACTCATATGGGCCAAAACGTGGGCCTATAATCATCTTGGGCCATTAGCACGTCTAAACCTATAGTAGTTTCCCGCCTTTAACACGCTAAGTAAAGTTCTAGCCAACTGGGCCAGAGAATACCATGGGCTTTTATGAGGCTAAAACCTAGATTGGGCCGAAAAATTCAGGGGCCAATACAGGCCGAAACTGCCTAACGCCCATGTTTGGCCCAAATAGGACCAGTAGTTAACAGGCCAAAATATATCTCGGGCCAGTTTGGCCCAATAAAATTATGGGCTTTAAGCAGGCCGGTATCCACGTGGGCCATATGACCAAAAGTGTCACGAGCCATTATCAGATGGGCTGTAAGCTGGCCTGATTCAACGCGGGCTTTAATTAGGCCCAACTATTCCACGGGCCATTAACATGCCCATAGGCCTGTTGGGCTGAAATTTATCCATGAAGACCACAGGCCGTTAAGAGACCTAAAGTTACTTCGGACAAGAAATAGCACAATTTCTAAATGGGCCATTAAAGGTCCTAAAGTTAAACCGGGACGACAATATCCCAGATGCACCACAAGCCGCTAACAGGCTAAAACTATTATCGGGTCGAACTAGTTAACGGGCATTTAACAGGCTGAAATACAAACCTGTCTTAGAATGGGCCCAAAAGAATAGCGGCCTGTTAACGGGCCTGATCTGATATGGGCCGTAATTTGGCCCAGAAAATGGCAGGGTGTGAACATGCCTAATCTGCTATGGGCCTCAATTTGGCCCAAAACATGCCAGGCTATTAACGGGCCAGCCCACTAGTGTTTGAAAAAACATGGTGGGCCTTTAGTTAGGCCGGCCTTTTCATCGGAATCGGCCTCTGTTGGGCCGTGCCACATGTCGACATATCATAGGCGCCTCCTGTCCAATGAGTGGATGACATCCGTCCCATCGGTGAGCAAACACGTGTTTCCTCCGGCCAATGAGAATTTTACACGTGTAAAATCCCCATTGGTCCGGGCTGTTAACGGGTTATCAGATCCAAAATTGGACCCGATAGCTTAACGATGACCCGCTACGGTCGATGTCACGTGTAGGTCACCCTTGAGGAAAGCACTTCTATGACGCGGGATTTATCTTAAGAGAAGTGGACAATTCCGTGATGATAATTTTGGTAATGTCATGGCACACTTCTACGACAACACAGGTATGACTATATCTTGATTCTTTCATAAAATCGTCATGGATGTACATGCATGACAGAAAACATGACCTACTGTGACAAACATGTATCATCACGGAAGTGTATTTTTTATGTAGTGATAGATACAATAAAGAGCCAATCATGGGGCAGTATACCTTTTGATCAAAGTCTTTACCATTTTCATCGGTGTATAGATGGCCATTTGTGGCCATAGGGATTTCGAAGCCTTTGCAATCTTGCATGACGAATTTCCTCAGTACATCCTTGAGGTATTTCTCTTGAGATATAAAGATGCCAGTGTGTTGCGAATTTGAAGACCCAAGAAGAATTTCAATTCTCCAATCATAGACATTTGATATTCTTCACTCATCATGTAGGCAAATTTTGCACTGTAACGTTGGTTAGTACAGCCAAAGATAATATCACCTACATATATTTGGCACACGAATAATTCATCATCATATGCTTTGGTGAAAAGAGTTGGGTCAAGTGAACCCGGCTTCAAGCATTTCTTCATGAGGAATTCCTTTAGTGTATCATACAACGCCCGAGGGGCATGCTTGAGGCCATAGAGGGCCTTGTTGTGTATGAAGACTTTGTCAGGATGCTTAGTATCTTCAAAACCTGGGGGTTGAGCAATATACTTCTTCCTCAAGCTTACCATTGAGGAATGCACTTTTCACATCCATTTGATATAAGATGATATTATGATGGTTAGCATAAGCAAGCAATATGCGAATAGCTTCAAATCTAGCAACAGATGCAAAAGTTTCATCAAAATCAATTCCTTCAACCTGTGTGTAACCCTAAGCTACGAGACGAGCCTTATTCCTCACCACTAGGCCTTTTTCGTCTTGCTTGTTGCAGCAGATCCACTTGGTAGCTATGATGTTATGCTTGCGAGGATGTGGTTGGTTGACAAGTTCCGAAACATTGTTGAGCTCGAATTGATGCAATTCCTCTTGCAAAGCTTGAATCCACTCAGGCTCCAGAAATGCCTCATCTTCTTTGGTGGGCTCTATGATTGAGACAAGAGCAAAGTGCCCACAAAAGTTAGACAATGTGAAGTTGCAGGTAGGATTGCATCCTGCATTCATTCTCATCTACATGGAGTTGCAGGTTCTTGCCGTGAACTTGGCTTCGACAAGAGACAAGAAGATTGCACGGCGGGGCGATCCCTGGCAAGCCAAACAGATAAGTTCCCCTCTTGTCCGTTAGTATTCTGTAAAGCTACTTTGCATAAGAAAACCTCGCCTCCCTCTTTGAAACTTAGGTGCTCCCATCCATGACTTGAATGTTGCTTCGGTCAGGGTGGTCGCAGTGGCCTTTGGAGAAAAGGAGTTGGCGGGGGGTGATACGTCTCCGTCGTATCTATAATTTTTGATTGTTCCATGCCAATATTCTACAACTTTCATATACTTTTGGCAACTTTTTATATTATTTTTGGGACTAACATATTGATCCAGTGCCCAGTGCCAGTTCCTGTTTGTTGCATGTGTTATGTTTTGCAGAATATCCATATCAAATGGAGTCCAAACGGGATAAAAACGGACGGAGCTTATTTTTGGAATATTTGGAAAATTTGGTAGAAAGATCAACGCGAAACGGTGTCCGAGGTGGGCACGAGGCAGGGGGGCGCGCCCCACCCCCCTGGGCGCGCCCCTGACCCTCGTGGTCCACCTGTAAGGTGGTTGATGCCCTTCTTCGGCCGCAAGAAAGATAATTTTTGGTAAAAAATCATGATGAAGGTTTCGGTCCAATCGGAGTTACGGATCTCCATATATATACGAAACGGTGAAAGGGCAGCAGCGCAGAATGCAGAAACAGAGAGAGACAGAGAGACAGATCCAATCTCGGAGGGGCTCTCGCCCCTCCCATGCCATGGAGGCCAAGGACCAGAGGGGAAACCCTTCTCCCATCTAGGGAGGAGGTCAAGGAAGAAGAATACGAAGGGGCCCCCTCTCCCCTTCTCTTCCGGTGGCGCCGGAACGCTGCCGTGGCCATCATCATCATCACCGCGGTCTACACCAACACCTCCGCCATCTTCACCAACATCTCCATCACCTTCCCCCCTCTATCTACAGCGGTCCACTCCCCCGCAACCCGCTGTACCCTCTAATTGAACATGGTGCTTTATGCTTCATATTATTATCCAATGATGTGTTGCCATCCTATGATGTCTGAGTAGATTTTCGTTGTCCTATCGGTGGTTGATGAATTGCTATGATTGATTTAATTTGCTTGTGGTTATGTTGTTGTCCTTTGGTGCCCATCATATGAGCGCGCGCGTGGATCACACCATAGGGTTAGTTGTATGTTGATAGGACTATGTATTGGAGGGCAAGAGTGACAGAAGCTTCAAGCTAGCATAGAAATTGATGCATACGGGATAGAAGGGGGACCAATATATCTTAATGCTATGATTGGGTTTTACCATAATGAACGTTAGTAGTTGCGAACGCTTGCTAATTGTTCCAATCATAACTGCATAGAATTCCAAGTCAGGGATGACATGCTAGCAGTGGCCTCTCCCACATAATACTTGCTATCGGTCTAGTAAAGTAGTCAATTGCTTAGGGACAATTTTGCAACTCCTACCACCACTTTTCCACACTCGCTATATTTACTTTATTGCTTCTTTACATACAACAGCCCTTACCTTTTATTTATGCGCTCTTTATTATCTTGCAAACCTATCCAACAACACTTACAAAGTACTTCTAGTTGTATACTTGTTCTAGGTAAAGCGAACGTCAAGCATGCGCAGAGTTGTATCGGTGGTCGATAGAACTTGAGGGAATATTTGTTCTACCTTTAGCTCCTCGTTGGGTTCGACACTCCTACTTATCAAAAAATGTTGCGATCCCCTATACTTGTGGGTTATCAAGTCCTTTTTCTGGCGCTGTTGCCGGGGTGCAATAGCGTGGGGTGAATATTCTCGTGTGTGCTTGTTTGCTTTATCACTAAGTAATTTTTATTTTTTGTTCTTAGTTGTTCTCTATCTTTAGTTATCAATATGGAAAACAAAATACCAAAAAATTAGGTGTACTTGCTACTCATGGAGATGAGGAACCTCCTAAAACCCTCGATGCTCGTTATGTGACAGAAATTATGTACTACTTTGATAATCCTGAGAAAACCCCATTCAATCTGGTAATGGGAGTAATGTTGGATCAACGTGAATATTTAGGGATTATCGCTCGACACAAAAAGGGAAACTATTATGGGATCAAATTTATATATTGAAGTGGTATGCTCGGTATGCTTGAGTTATGATTATACTTGTTGCTCTGGGATGAAGGCTCCACACCTTCCCTTTTCATGCAAATTTAATAATAATGAAACCTTAGCTTCTTATGCTAATGATATATATGATTACTATGATGTGGAACAAATAGAAGAATTTGTTGCTTTTAAGGGTGCTTATGAAATTGAATCTTTGTTTGAAAAGTATGAAGCTTTTGATGATGATGTTTATAGGCCTGAAATTTAGCTATCCTAAAATATTGCTATGATAATTATGAATATAATTCCTATATTAATGCGCTTATTGAGAAAGTCTCCGCTGTCCAAGAAGAGACTAATATTTTGCAGGAATCTATGGAAGAAGAAGTTGATAAAACTATGAGCTCATTGGATGAAAAAGATGAGGAGGAGAGCAAAGAACAAAAGGAGGAAGAGCGGATTGATAACCCGTGCCCACCTTCTAATGAGAGTAACTCTTCAACTCATACATTGTTTAATTTCCCTTCATGCTTACCGAAGGATGAATGCTATGATAATTGCTATGATCCCATTGATTTTTTTGAAATATCCCTTTTTGATGATGCTTGCTATGCTTGTGGCCAAGATGCCAATATGAATTATGCTTATGGAGATGAACTTCCTATAGTTCCTTATGTTAAACATGAAATTGTTGCTATTGCACCAGCACATGATAGTCCTATTATCGTTTTGAATTCTCCAAACTACACTATATCGGAGAAGTTTGTGCTTATTAAGGATTATATTGATGGGTTGCCTTTTACTAGTACACATGATGATTTTGATAGATATAATATGCATGTGCTTGCTGATCCTACTTGCAATTATTATGAGAGAGGAACTATATCTCCACCTCTCTATGTTTCCAATACGATAAAATTACAAGAAACTGTTTATACTATGCATTGGCCTTTACTATGTGTGCATGAATTGTTCTTTTATGACATGTCGATGCATAAGAAGAGAGTTAGACTTCGTCATTGCTAGATTTATGTCACTTTGTGCTCACTACTAAATTACAAATCATTGTTAATTAAAATTGGATTTGATATACCTTGGGATCCGGGTGGATTCATTACTTGAGCACTATATGCCTAGCTTAATGGCTTTAAAGAAAGGGCTGCCAGGGAGACAACCCGGAAGTTTTAGAGAGTCGTTTATTTCTGTTGTGTGCATTTATAAAGTTTTAGAAAATAAAAAAATGTGCCATGGTTTTCCTTTAGGATATTTACTTTGCTTGTGGGTTTGTACGGTGCAGGACAGAAACTTTGGCTGGAGTGCACGGTTTTACATTTTCTACTGGAACGTCAAATGATTCTGATTCTTTTTGAAATATCTTTATATACAATTTTTTTTATTTTTCATAATTTTGGTAGAATATTTCAAGTATCATAAGTATGGTGAATGTTCAGATTGCTACATACTGTTCTGTTTTTGACAGATTCTGTTTTTGATGCATAGTTTGCTTGTTTTGATGAAACTATCAATTTATATCAGTGGATTAAGCCATGATAAAGTTATATTACAGTAGACACAATGCAAAAAAATATGAATTGGTTTGCAATAGTACTTAGAGTGGTGATTTGCTTTATTATAGTAACGGATCTTACCGAGTTTTCTGTTGAAGTTTTGTGTGGATGAAGTGTTCGATGATCAAGAAGGTCTCGATGTGAGAAGAAGGAAGAGAGGCAAGAGCTCAAGCTTGGGGATGCCCGAGGCACCCCACGTAAATATTCAAGGAGACTCAAGCGTCTAAGCTTGGGGATGCCCCGGAAGGCATCCCCTCTTTCTTCAAAAAGTATCGGTATGTTTTCGGATTCGTTTCATTCATGTGATATGTGTAAATCTTGGAGCGTCTTTTGCATTTACTTTTCTTTTTTATTTTTATGCACCATGCTGGTATGAGATAGTCCTTGGTTGATTTATAGAATTCTCAATGCACTTCACTTATATCTTTTGAGTATGGCTTTATAGAATGCTTCATGTGCTTCACTTATATCATTTGAAGTTTGGATTGCCTGTTTCTCTTTACATAGAAAACCGTCATTTGTAGAATGCTCTTTTGCTTCAATTAATTTTTTTAGAGCATGGGCATATCTTTTGTAGAAATAATTAAACTCTCTTGCTTCACTAATATCTATTTAGAGAGATGACAGGAATTGGTTATTCACATGGTTAGTCATAAAATCCTACATAAAACTTGTAGATCATTGAATATGATATGTTTGATTCGTTGCAATAGTTTTGCGATATAAATATGGTGATATTAGAGTGATGCTAGTGGGTAGTTGTGGATTGTAGAAATACTTGTGTTGAGGTTTGTGATTCTGGTAGCATGCACGTATGGTGAACCGTTATGTAACGAAGTCGGAGCATGAGGCATTTATTGATTGTCTTCCTTATGAGTGGCGGTCGGGGACGAGTGATGGTCTTTTCCTACCAATCTATCCCCCTAGGGGCATGCATAGTAGTACTTTGCTTCGAGGGCTAATAAACTTTTGCAATAAGTACGTGAGTGCTTTATGACTAATGTTGAGTCCATGGATTATACGCACTCTCACCCTTCCATCATTGCTAGCCTCTTCGGTACCGTGCATTGCCCTTTCTCACCTCGAGAGTTGGTGCAAACTTCATCGGTGCATCCAAACCCCGTGATATGATACGCTCTGTCACACATAAGCCTCCTTAGGGCCAGTTCTTTTAGGCGATTCTCCCAGAATCGCACCCCTCCCCAGCTTCTCCCAGAATCGTCACTTCATATTTTTTTTACAATCCTAGCTAATTAGACCTTAACTAAATAGGATTGTAAAAAATATATATAGTGGTGATTCTGGGAGAAGCTAGGGAGGGGGTGATTCTAGGAGAATCGCCCAAAAGAACTGGCCTTTATATCTTCCTCAAAACAGCCACCATACCAACCTATCATGGCATTTCCATAGCCATTCCGGGATACATTGCCATGCAACTTCCATCATCATCATATACACGACTTGAGTATTCATTGTCATATTGCTTTGTATGATCGTAAGATAGCTAGCATGATATTTTCATGGCTTGTCTATTTTTTGATGTCATTGCTACGCTAGATCATTGCACATCCCGGTACACCGCCAGAGGCATTCATATAGAGTCATATCTTTGTTTTAGTATCGAGTTGTAATATCGAGTTGTAAGTAAATAAAAGTGTGATGATCATCATTATTAGGGCATTGCCCAAGTGAGGAAAGGATGATGGAGACTATGATTCCCCCACATGTCGGGATGAGACTCCGGACGAAAAAAAGAAAAAAAAGAAAAGAGAAAGGCCAAAAAAAGAATGACCCAAAAAAAGAGAGAAAAAGAGAGAAGGGGCAATGTTACTATACTTTTACCACACTTGTTCTTCAAAGTAGCACCATGTTCTTCATATAGAGAGTCTCTTGAGTTATCACTTTCATATACTAGTGGGAATTTTCATTATAGAACTTGGCTTGTATATTCCGATGATGGGCTTCCTCAAATGCCCGAGGTATTCATGAGCAAGCAAGTTGGATGCACACCCACTTAGTTTCAGTTTGAGCTTTTATACACTTATAGCTCTAGTGCATCCATTGCATGGAAATCGCTACTTCTCACATTGACATCAATTGATGGGCATCTCCATAGCCCGTTGATTAGCCGCGTCGATGTGAGACTTTCTCCCTTTTTGTCTTCTCCACACAACCTCCACCATCATATTCTACTCCACCTATAGTGCTATGTCCATGGCTCACACTCATGTATTGCATGAGGGTTGAAAAAGCTAAAGCATGTTAGAAAGTATGAACCAATTGGTCGACTTGTCATCAGGGTTGTGCATGATGTGGATATTTTGTGTGGTGAAGATGGAGCATAGCCAGACTATATGATTTTGTCGGGATAACTTTCTTTGGCCATGTTATTCTGAAACGACATGATTGCTTTATTATTAGGCTTGAAGTATTATTGTTTTTATGTCAAATGATGGACTATTGCTTTGAATCACTCATATCTTAATATTCATGCCATGATTAGATATGTGATCAAGATTATGCTAGGCAGCATTCCACATCAAAAATTATCTTTTTTATCATTTACCTACTCAAGGACGAGCAGGAATTAAGCTTGGGGATGCTGATACGTCTCCGCCGTATCTATAATTTTTGATTGTTCCATGCCAATATTCTACAACTTTCATATACTTTTGGCAACCTTTTATATTATTTTTGGGACTAACATATTGATCCAGTGCCCAGTGCCAGTTCCCATTTGTTGCATGTTTTATATTTCGCATAATATCCATATCAAACGGAGTCCAAACGAGATAAAGACGGACAGAGCTTCTTTTTGGAATATTTGGAAAATCGGGGAGAAAGATCAAAATGAAACGGTGTCTGAGGTGGGCACGAGGCAGGGGGCGCGCCCTGGACCCTCGTGGTCCACCCGTAAGGTGGTGGATGCCCTTCTTCGGCTGCAAGAAAGCTAATTTTTCGTAAAAATAATCACGGCGAAGGTTTCGGTCCAATCGGAGTTAAGAATCTCCATATATATACGAAACGGTGAAAGGGCAGCAGCGCAAAACAATGAAACAGAGAGAGACAGAGAGACAGATCCAATCTCGGAGGGGCTCTCGCCCCTCCCATGCCATGGAGGCCAAGAACCAGAGGGGAAACCCTTCTCCAATCTAGGGAGGAGGTCAAGGAAGAAGAAGACAAAGGGCCCCCCTCTCCCCTTCTCTTTCGGTGGCGCCGGAACGCTGCCGTGGCCATCATCATCATCACCGCGATCTACACCAACACCTCCGCCATCTTCACCAACATCTCCATCACCTTTCCCCCCTCTATCTACAGCGGTCCACTCTCCCGCAACCCGCTGTACCCTCTACTTGAACAAGGTGCTTTATGCTTCATATTATTATCCAATGATGTGTTGCCATCCTATGATGTCTGAGTAGATTATCATTGTCCTATCGGTGGTTGATGAATTTCTATGATTGATTTAATTTGCTTGTGGTTATGTTGTTGTCTTTGGTGCCCATCATATGAGAGCGCGTGTGGATCACACCATAGGGTTAGTTGTATGTTGATAGGACTATGTATTGGAGGGCAAGAGTAACAGAAGCTTCAACATAGCATAGAAATTGATGCATACGGGATTGAAGGGGGACCAATATATCTTAATGCTATGGTTGGGTTTTACCTTAATGAACGTTAGTAGTTGAGGACGCTTGCTAATAGTTCCAATCATAAGTGCATAGAATTCCAAGTCAGGGATGGCATGCTAGCGGTGGCCTCTCCCACATAATACTTGCTATCGGTCTAGTCAAGTAGTCAATTGCTTAGGGACAATTTCGCAACTCCTACCACCACTTTTCCACACTCGCTATATTTACTTTATTGCTTATTTACTTACAACAGCCCTTAGCTTTTATTTACGCGCTCTTTATTATCTTGCAAACCTATCCAAGAACACCTACAAAGTACTTCTAGTTTTATACTTGTTCTAGGTAAAGCGAACGTCAAGCATGCGCAGAGTTGTATCCGTGGTCGATAGAACTTGAGGGAGTATTTGTTCTACCTTTAGCTCCTTGTTGGGTGCGACACTCTTAATTATCGAAAACTGTTGCGATCCCCTATACTTGTGGGTTATCAGGGGGTGGCCCCTCTGTCTATTCCCCGGCAGGCGAAGTTCTCCGGCAGACAAAGAGGGTGCCGGTAGGATATCTTGCCGGGGAAAACTCGTTTATTCAATTAAAGAGGCACTTTGCCTCTGCATGGACATAGACATGCGCAAGTTGCCGACAAGATTCATCTTTTTCATTCATATCCAGTTACAAGTACAAGCATTATAGAATACAAAGATGGACTTGAGAGACTACATTATTTGGATTAAAATTTGTCAAGTGCCTACACGTTTAAGATTGAAAAAAGATTAGTGCTCCGTGATGCCCTTTCTTGTCCCTCTCCTCCTAAGTACAACCGTCGAAGGTGAGGAGGGAAAAAGGAGCATCAAGGCGAAGGCCCGGCCCGCTCTAGTCGGGCTCCAGAGAGGTAGCCCGGGGGAAGCGGAAGCGCGAGGGAATGCCTCGATGGAGAGCACGACGGAAGGCGACCCTGTCAACCACCGTCACAAGGGCCAGCAGGACTCGGCAAGGCTAACGAAGCTGCAGCCCGAGAGGAAGCCTGCCGGGGTCCAGCTGGAAGACTGCTGGAGGAGCCCAGCTTCACCATCAACACCTCTGCATCCAACTCCCCGGTAAATCACATTGCCGGGAGGAGATGCGGATGTAGATGATGGTGCTACTGCCTGATGAAGATGGTGCGGGTGATGATCAGCCGGAGTCGGAGTCGTCGCTCCTCCGCCCGCTGCCGTTGTCATCGCTGTCACTGTCCTCCTCGTCGCTTTCGATCAAGGAGGAGCTTTCATCATCGGTTGAGCTCTCCACATAGCACCCTAACCGGCCTCCCGAGCGCCCAAAGATCTTGACGGAGAGCAGGCTGCTCTCCATTAATTTGAAATGGAGAATGTGCCCCTCCGAAAAGCTATGGGCACAAGCAAAGGTCTCCCTGCCGCGACGAAGGTAAATGACATGACGGGCAGGGAAGCCGACGTCAAACCTCGTGCTCCCATCTCCACAGCCCCTCATGTGTAGCCTCAAGGCGCACGGCTGCTCGAGCTCCATCCTATGCAAAGAAGGATGGAAGGCGAAGGCGACTACGCAGGGGCTTATACAGCCTGATGATGAACTCTTGGGGGATCTTCCCCGACATGGCCTTCCATCGGGGGTGGGGCCGCCGGTGGGGGCACCAATGGGGCGCCGCCCTGTCCTCCTCCTCGAGCACCGCGGCGACCATGGCCACGCCCCCTTCCTCCCCTCCTTGCTGACGGCTTCGCTACCTAAAGATTCGGGGGAGGAGGGGCGTGCTACGAGAAGAAGCCCACATCGCCACCGGAGATCCACCACGCCCTCAGCCTTGCACCATGGCTAGATAAGAAAGATCACAGAAGAGAAGGAGGAGTGTGAGCTGAAGAACACTTCCCAGTCCTTTTTATAGGGAAACGGCGCAAGGGGCTGACCCCTCCTACAGGAGACAGCCGCCCCTCTCCTCCAATGAAGCCTCTCTGCACCCATTATGGCTCTGGGGGCCGAGGCCGCCCCTCTGTCCCAACCATTGACACTCGGGTTTCAGCTACAACTCTCCTCCCCGTGTCCTCCGCATATGCTACCTACCATGCCCAATGCATGCGGAGCAAGTTGCAAGGAGCGTGCGGAATAGGGGGGCTAGTGGGATGGCAGTTTCGCCCCGTGATCGTGGGGAGAGGAGAATCCGAAGGCCACGTTCCAAGTTCTTCCACGACACCATGCACCACGCATGTGGAAATCGGATACCACCCCCAAAGATCAAGACTAATGAAGCAGAAACGGAAAACTTCAAAGGGGCCAACCCCTTCATCAGCCATGCCTATGCACTTATTAGGCGCTACCCCGCTGATGCTCTGAGCGTGATCAGCACAAGCCCGGGGGCTTTTGTCGGTGCAACAGACCCTGGGTATGTTGCCCAACTGTGCACAGGCACAAGATCAAGATTGGAGGACCACCTTAAGTCAGAGGTTGAAGAACCAAGAGACTTGAAAAACCAACACGCAGCTCAGAGGGATCGAGATTGAGCCAAAGGAACAAGATATCGGCAAGAGAAGGGCCTCCCTCGCCGGGCAGGCGAGCCAGGCAAGGGGCCAGGCCACCACCAGAAGCAAGCAGCTAAGGCTCCCCGGCAGCACCTGTCGGGGCTTGTGGGGCCTGAACCACCCCGCCAACCACGCAAGTATGACCCACGTTGTCAATTAGCGCGGTGGCAAGCCACAAGGTGATTAAGTGGTAGCATTCGCCACATGGCAGACATCTCCTACGGAAGAAACACAGGTGACACCCGTCCAGCGATGTCTCAAGAGAGCATGCATAGAGTTGGCAAGATAAGATCGGTAGGCCTTGCCGGGCAACTAGTGATGTGTCACTGAGTGGTGCATTTAATGCACCCGGCCAGCCCGCAGAGTTAGGTATGATAGCACTGTTTGCTATCATATTAGTGGGTAATGACTGTTTTTCCACTGTGGTGACCCCTTAATCAATAAAAGGAGGCCCATGGAAATCATAGGAGGGGGTTAGAGGATTGGAAACTTGACAAAACCCAAGCTACCATACGTTTGTATTCACCGTAGCCTTGAGGCATGCCTTGCCGGGCAAGTGTACCACACACCACCATGTTCATTTCCACCATCAATCCACCAAAGCAGGAGTAGGGTCTTATGCCTCGCGGCGGCCCGAACCTGCGTAAGTTGCTTGTGTGTTCTCTACTATGCTATCCTACGCTCCTCTTCTCTTTGTGCAACGTGACTTCCCTCGTCGAACCAGCAAGGGGCCGCCCGGTCCCATAGGTGGTCGTGGATATCCCGCGACACTCATATATTCCATTGTGAAGAATATGACATCAAATTCACCTGATAGAATTTCATCAAGTAGTACAATAGACCCAGTAATATGAGGACATGAGAAATGAGTAATTCATTTCTTCATGATTAGCTTGCGTACTTTCAAGCACTCTCAGGTCTCCAGCAAATTCTTCAGACATTTAAGTTTGTCTGGAGACCTGGTCCCATAGGTGTCACCACTTTTGCCACCACTCCAGTCCGGGTTCCTAGAATTTGATCTGGGGTTCCTATTCTTTACAGGTGGTGTCATGAGGCACATTTTGGGAACCCGGACTTTCTTCATAGGTGGGCCATTCCTGCAGTTAGTTCCAACATATCTAGCAAATACTTCACCATTCTGATTTTGGAACAACTTATAGTTGGAGCCAAATGACTCATCAGGTGAATATGAGGATTCACATATAAAGCCAGATAAAGTAGATGGATCTACGGGAGGTCCTTTTGCAGCAACCCATGGGGTTTGGGGGGTACTTCTCAGGTTTCCAGTAGGTCGCATCAACACTGAGTTTCCTCTCAAATGCAATACCCTCTTTCCTAGGGTTCCTGTTCAAGATCTACTTTTTGAGAACATCACAAAGAGCCTGGTGCCCTTTGAGGCTTTTGTAAATGCATGTCACATACAATTTCTTCAACCCTGCATTTTACGTCAGTGATACTTGTGGTATCCTCAGATGAGGAATTTGTGACCACGAAAATAGTTGAAGAATTTGCAGGAATAGAAGGATTTGAACTTTCAGGTGAAGTGTTAGCAGATTCATGTTCCATGCATTTAAAACATGGTGGAATGAATTCTTCTTGAGCAGAATTATTCTACTGAGCAAGCAAGGAATTATTTTCCTTTAGAAGATCATCATGACTCACCCTTGCTTTCTCAAGATCTTGCTTTCTTTGAAGAAATTCATAATAAAGCTTCTCATGATCGGCTAAGAGTGTTCCATGATGACCTTGAAGATTATCAATCTTAGACTGTTGTCGTTCAAGATTATCAGTCAGGGTTTGAGTTCGATTCATTTCCTCACCCAACAGGTCATCGCTTTTGTCTAGCAAATTTTGAACCCTTTCCCAAGCTTTTTGTTATTTCATGGCAATATTAGCAAGCTTGGAATAGCTAGGTTTGAGGTTTTCATCAAATTCATCTTCACTTGATTTAGAGTAGCACTACAAAAAGATCACTTCTATGATGATACGTGTTTGTCAAAGTAGGTCACGTTTTCTATCATGCATGTACATCCATGACGATTTTATGACCGAATCAAGATATTCATACAAATGCTATCTTAGAAGTGTTCCATGACATTACCAAAATTATCTTCACAAAAGTGTCCACTTCCATGACGATAAATCGTGCGTCATAGAAGTGCTTTCGTCAAGGGTAACCGACATGTGGCATCCATCGTAACAAGTCGCCATTAAGCTATCGAGTTCCAGTTTGGATCCGATAACCCGCTAACAGCCTGGAGTAATGGGGATTTTCCACGTGAAAAATTCTCATTCGCTGGCAGATCCATGTGGAGGCCCAGCGTTCGGATAGTTGTCATCCAGCGAATGGACGGGACGCGCCTATGATACGTCAACATGTGTCTCGGACCAACAGTGGACCATTCAGGTTAAAAGGCCGGGTCTGTCAAAATAAGCGAGCCGGCCCATTAGCGGCCTACTTGAGTCAGGCCCGTTCACAAGCATGGCCCATACAAGTTACACAGAATCGGCCCATCGAAGGCCCATTCTAGATTTGACAATTTCCAGCCATCGTCAGTTCCAGCCCATTAACGGCCCGCTACATCTTTGGGCCAATTACGACCCGAGCTTCTTTTGGCCTGTTAGCAGCCCATCGTCAGTTCTAGCACGTTAATGGCCTGGAACATCTTTCGGCCTTTTCTCGGCCCATTATGCAGTTGGGCCAACTTCTAGCCCGTTGTGAATTTAGGCTTGTCCTCGACCCATTCAGTAAATGGGCCAATTCCTAGCCCATTTTGTCATTTGGCCTTTTAATGGCCCGCACAACAGTTGGGCCTTTGATTGTGCAACCTAATTTCGGGTCCATTAGCGGCCCATGTTCCACAAGGCAAAATTTCAGCCTGACGCCACTTTCATCCTGTTAAAAGCCTAGTTTGCAAATTGGGCCTCCTCTGGCCCAAAACACTTTCGGCCTCTTACTGGCCCGTAAAGTAAAAGGGCCGAGAGAAGGTTTACATTTATTTTGGCCTGCTAGAGACCCGCAGGCCATTTCCATTTATACGGCCCTATCGAGCTTTCGGCCTGTTAACGACCTGCTAAGAGCCGTTGTTATGGTGGGCCACATCATTTGGGATCCACTAAATATTATTTTGACTAGCGCAATAAAGGCCTGCTTTGACTACACATGTTTGTTCTTTCAGATGGCGTCTAGGAAATGTTTGGGTGTGTTGGCCCCGTTTCAACGATATAGCATATTCAAAGAATTATCCTACTCTATACTATCGCCTCATAAAAACATACACTATACAGTAAAGAGAACAAGGCATAGAAACCTAGAAGAATCCTACACTATACAATGAAGAAATTTTAGCTCATTATAACAACTGGGCATTATAGCTCGGCCCTAGTGATAATAAAGTGTACACAAACAACAAATTACATACACTAGGCAAATTAAGCTCATACATCATGGACACGCATCAACCGAACTAACCATTTGAACTATAATCTCTTCAAAAAATAGGATTGGCCTAATTCATATAGCACAATTTTCAGTGTGCAAAATCTCCAATTCCTTCGTGGTTAGCTCAGTGTCTCGTTTCATTTTTTCACTTCTGCATCTAATACCTGCATGTCCAGTCTCAACTTGTTGATTGCATGTTGAGAATCATGTACACGTTGTCTTGCCACCTCTAGTTGACGCTCAAGAACATCAACACATTCCAATTCCAATCCATAATCATTTGGTAATGGCCATGCAACACAGCTCGTAGATCTTTGTGTTGATGTCACTTCATCGTAAAATGTTTCTGTAAGTACACATGACTAGGGAAAAATATAGTTAGAACAGTGAAGCAAGCAAGACAGACTATTTTGTACATGGAAAAACATGACTAAAATAATGTTACACGTCATGAAGCATAAGTAGGTGATATTTAAAAAATTTATAAAAATGGTAGTCTATGTAGCCCGCATACAGAAATCTCTCTTAGCTCACGAGCTGAGCATGAAGTTTGGGCCAAGTCCAAAACACAGACATGTTACAAATTTAGACAGAACATTGCGTATAAGTAAGCAAGTAGTTGGCCATTCTCTGGCTCAATTAAAGTCTCAGGGAGCACAATGAACATCAGAGGGATTCATACAAACATACTACATCAAGCAAAACTATGCAATCATTAGCCTAGTATAAACTAGATCGTGAGCCTCATGAAGTAATAGTTGGTTAATAGACTTCAAAGCTTCAGTCACACTTCACCAGAGTAATTAAATGGTAAGTCCTTTAATTATGTCAACTAATTGTTATACAAGTACCCAACATCAGGTATCATTTTTTGGGCATCTCATTAACCGAGGACAAATAAAGCAATTGAAAAGAGCAATTTAACTATGCCTGAAACAAACAAGCAATTGAACTGTTGAGTTGGTAGCATGCATACATGCACACCTCAATAACAACCATGGCCTAGCTACATTTACTATATAAAGTAACAAGTATTGTATTATTGTTTGCCCCCTATGATGTATCTCGACTAGTATGTAATCAATATCCTAGTAATGATAGGGAGGCTAATGATGTGAATATGTGTTTGGTTATGACATTTATGACATCCACAACTCTAGCATGACTTGAGACAGACGAAACTTGGACCCTCTTCGAATGGCTCTCTCCCTCCCACCTCCCGGCGACCTCCATTCCCATGGAGCTTCCTCTCCACCATGAAGACGTCTAGAGAGCTGCTTCATCATGGATCATCTTCTACATTGGGATTGCAACCCTGGTCGGAAGGTGGCTACATAGGTTCGTACAAAGTTTGCATATATGGTCCATTTCTCTCCATCCCACAATACCAAGGAGATCTTCTTGGTTGCATCCTTCTCCTCAGCCTCATTTCCCCTCTTGGAGGAATCTATTGCTCTTGCTATGGTCTGCTGCATTGGTGGATCATCTTTAGGTTTCATGGTTAAACAAATTGGGAAAAGAGCATTCAGGTTTTTAGTGGCTTCCAACTATGTGGGTCATTTTATTTATGGTCTTAAAGATCATGTTTGGCGTGATTTCGTATGTCATTTCCACCTTTTCAAACCTCATGTGGATTATTCTAACTATGCTGCTACTGGATGGAATGTTGATGAAGTTCTTGAGGAAATTCAAGCTTGCACACCTATGTCTATCAAGACTAATATTAATTTCCTTAAGAGAAATGCAGAGCCTGATTGTTCATCCAAGGAGGAGATTACAAAGTTTGGATTTCATTTGGATGATCAGAATCCACCTCCAAACAACACATCCCAAGATCTTTCTGCCAAGGATTTTGGTAACAATCCCGATGAACACACAATTCCGACAGCATTAATGGCTCCCCAAAATGTTTCCCTGCTTAATCAATGCCTGGTTCAAATTTTGGCCACAGACTCCTTGATTTCTTTTGGTAGCTTTCAATCCGCTCTTAATGGGACCAATAATCACATGACTTGCTTTATTGGGAGTTCATTTCAAAATAAATGGGAGCATATTCCGGACTTTATTTTATTCCATATCTTGGATCAACGGGTATTTGGATATTCTGATGATAATATTGCGAATATTTGGAAACTTGACTCGGTCCCAACATCAGAGGTAATTCATACACACCTAAATCACTGCTCCAAGTGTCATCAGATGGGCCATCTAGCCTCTAGATATGATTTTCACGTGGAATCGAGTAGGGAGCCAGAGCCCTCTTCTAGCCCTGATAGCCCAGTGGTCAATGTTGGACAGCCTCTTAACTCGATAAAATCAGGCCCATATGGCTGTATTATTTGTGCTGCGGTAGATCATATTTTTTCGAGTGCCCGACTCATATCATATGTACGCATTGCAAATATTTGGGCCACAGTACGCCCCCTGGACGATCCACTAATGCCATCCGCATGAGTTGGAGGCCCAAGAGGTCAAACAGGATTGTTCCTACTTCCTTAAATAGTAGTGATAATATGCCTCCTCCACATAATCAATCCCAGGAAAGAAATACGCCCAAATATATCTGGGTTCCTAAAATAAATGGACACTTTTGTTCCATGAGTAAGGCTCGCGTGCCTCCTAGGAAAGTCCGGTCAGCTCGCAATTCTTTGCCAAATACACAGTACTTGAGAATCAAATCAAATCAGTTGCAGCACCAGGACACGTGTGATCCTTCCATTGCTGGTGACGATCTGCCTCCTCTGACTGCCATTCTCCCCTCGACCTACACGCCAGCCAATAACACATCCTCTCTGCCACCCATGCTCCATCAGACACCCATGGCAACACCCGTATCCATACCTCCTCCCCAAGAACACCTCTCTGGCGACAAGCTCCACGCATCCACCATGGCCAACTTTCATGTCCTCCCATACCAATTCATCCCCAGCCCGCTAGATATCTTCAATGGACCGGATGATTGCCTGCAAAGGACTATGATGGTAGTGGGTGCTCCACCGCTACATCATGAAAACTTCGCCATCGTCTTCACCACCCCGGTGACTCCAGATCTGCAAAGGCCGGCGGTGTTGGCGGAAATCCTCGACATCCTTGCTCAAGACTTCAATGCAGAGGTGATATACTCAGATATCTTCCATCTAGGTGTTGGTTTGATTGGATTCAGGTCTACTGTTGTTAGAGATTTTCTGATCACTACTGGGCCTCATCCCATTGATGATGACATAACTTTTCACTTTGCCCGCCATGATGAAGGTACACATATGCGAGTGCCTATTTTTGAAGCAGTGTCTTGGGTTGTTTTCTTAGGATTTCCTCTTGATTACCAGAATGAATACCATGTCAACAAGGCCGTGAGTTGTTTTGGACACTTTGAAATCTAGCATAACCCTGGGCAAGTCAAAACCCGGGTTCTGGTCCGTGTGTTGATTAATTAGTTCTCCAACGTCCCACACAGTTTGATCATCAAGAGGGCCAATGTTTTTGGAGGTTTGGGTCGATCCTGGACAGTCCCGATATAAATCCTCACAAACTGGCCCAATAATCCCCCAATATAGGCACTAAAGAGCCACCTCCTCTGATGAATGCCTCTCCGCAGCCCAGAGAACTGCCGTATCTAACAGCGGCTCAGCAGCACTCGTTCGAGGCCATGGTCATGCAGCAACAATAGGCCAATGCAGACTGGGGGGGGATCTGCAACTCCAACAGCAGCAACAACAGGTTGGTACGTCTCCAATGTATCTATAATTTTGGATTGTTCCATGCTATTATATTATCTGTTTTGGATGTTTAATGGGCTTTATTATGCACTTCTATATTATTTTGGGGACTAACCTATTAATCGAAGGCCCAATGCAAATTGCTATTTTTTTTTGCCTATTTCAGTGTTTCGCAGAAAAGGAATATCAAACAGAATCCAAACGGAACGAAACCTTCGCGAGGATCTTTTTTGGAACAAACGCAATCAAGGAGACTTGGAGTGGAGGTCAAGGAATTAACGAGGCGGGCACAAGGTAGGGCAGCACGCCCAGCGGTGTAAGTGCGCTCCCACCCTCGTCGGCCCCTTGTAGCTCCACCGACCTACTTCTTTCGCCTATATATACTCTTATACCCTGAAAACATCCAGAGGAGCCATGAAACCACTTTTCCACCGCTGCAACCTTCTTTACCTGTGAGATCCCATTTGGGGACCTTTTCTGGCGATCTTCCGGAGGGGGATTCGATCACGGAGGGCTTCTACATCAACACCATAGCCTCACTGATGATGTGTGAGTAGTTTACCATAGACCTTCGGGTCCAAGTTATTAACTGATGGCTTCTTCTCTCTCTTTGGATCTCAATACAAAGTTCTCCTTGATGTTCTTGGAGATCTATTCAATGTAATACTTTTTGAGGTGTGTTTGTCGAGATCCGATGAATTGTGGGTTTATGATCAATATTATTTATGAACAATATTTGATTCTTCTCTGAATTCTTATATACATGATTTGATATCTTTGCAAGTCTATTTGAATTATTAGTTTGGTTTGGCCTACTAGATTGATCTTTCTTGCAATGGGAGAAGTGCTTAGCTTTGTGTTCAATCTTGCGGTGCTCGATCCTAGTGACAGGAAGGGAACCGACTTGTATTGTATTGTTACCATCAAGTATAAAAAGATGGGGTTTATATCATATTGCTTGAGTTTATCGCTCTACATCATGTCATCTTGCCTAATGCGTTACTCTATTCTTATGAACTTAATACTCTAGATGCATGCTGGATAGCGGGCGATGTGTGGAGTAATAGTAGTAGATACAGAGTCGTTTCCGTCTACTTGACACGGACGCGATGCCTATGTTCATGATCATGCCTAGATACTCTCATAACTATGCGCTTTTCTATCAATTGCTCAGCAGTAATTTGTTCACCCACGGTAATATATGCTATCTTGAGAGAAGCCACTAGTGAAACCTATGGCCCCCGGGTCTACTTTACATCATATAAGTTTCTGATCTATAATTCTAGTTTACTATTTATTTTATTTTGCAATGTATACTTTCCAATCTATACACAAAAATACCAAAAATATTTATCTTATTATCTTTATCGGATCTCACTTTCGTAAGTGACCGTGAAGGGATTGACAACCCCTTTATCGTGTTGGTTGCGAGGTTCTTGTTTGTTTGTGCAGGTACTAGGCGACTTGCGTGCAGTCTCCTACTGGATTGATACATTGGTTCTCAAAAACTGAGGGAAATACTTATGCTACTTTGCTGCATCACCCTTTCCTCTTCAAGGGAAAACCAACGCATGCTCAAGAGGTAGCACAGGTGCAGGCCAATGGATGGGCACCCTGGCCAGAAGTTCCCCGATAGTACACATGGGTTAGCTGGCGTGAGATCACTAGATACATTGGTCCTTCCATGATGGATGGAGTTGAACCTGAGGAGAACATTCAGGATGATGGCTTAGCAGCTTGGAATTCTCATGGTGCTAAGTGGAGATGGCTGTTGATGACATTGTCATGGGGTCCAACAACAGCCAGTTCAGTTTTATCCATGGGGATGCAGAAGTCATGAATTTCAGAGTGCTACCATTGAAAAAGCTGCTCGCTTTCTTCAGAAAGTTCATTTACAAGCCAACTCCTCCTCTAATCCTATTTGACGATTATGGGAACATGGGGGCGCATGCATAGTGTGCAAAATATGAGAAAATAGAGGCACATGCATTTTGCGCAAATCTTTAATACACTTTCATAGCTGCATTACTGAAGAACTATTATGCGACAATAGTTCTGTCTGCACCTAATCACATACTCAAATTGGACAAGAGGAGTTGGGATGAGGCTTTTGCTCCTCTACTCAACAAGCAACAACCTCTGTGTGAACTTGAGACTGCAGGAAGTGGGCACTTCGCCACCAATATGACTGAGATTGAGGCACCACAGGAGGATACAATGCCCAACGCCATGACACTTGCTGAGCCTCGTAGAGAGAAGAAGAAAAGGATGGGAGTTGAGGTTGATGCCACCAACCTTCTTAGGAGTGCCAGAACTAACAAGTATGATGGATTCAAGGCACCATCTATGGTGGAAGGTAAAATTAGTAAAAGCAAAGTTAATCCTCGTTATGTTCCTACAACTCCTAATCAGACAAACACTACATATGCAATTATGAAGACAGTGCCTCCTCCAACTCCCATCACTTCCCTCCAGCACATTGGCGTTGTGCGCTACGGCATCCCCCCTGAAGAAGTCTCCGCAGCCAAGCTTCTGGCTTCGAAGGAACAGGAGCCATCATCGTCCACCTAAGAAACAACTGCGATGCCGCCCCTCCAACAATGGAGTGTTTTGGTGTGGAATGTTAGAGGAATAAATTCAAATGATAAACTTATTGCTATTAGGAATGCTATCAATGTCAGTGGATGTAATTTGATATGTCTATAGGAGACTAAACGCACTTCCTTTAATCTAGCCTATATTAAATCTTTCTGCCCTCGCCCG
>NC_041384.1:360786982-360821784 GCF_002162155.2 Triticum dicoccoides | reverse complement strand
AATAGTGCAGTGTTTGACATGACAATAGATTTCTTGGATGATTTTGTCCTTGGTATCTCCTTCGCTTGTAAACTGTCTGGTAAATCATGGAGGTTGTATAACATATATGGTCCATGTCGAGGAGATGATCGCCAACGCTTCACAGATTGGATGTATGATCTAAACATCCCGGATACTGAGAATTGGTTACTGGTGGGAGACTATAACTTTATTAGATCTACCCAAAACAGAAATAAACCTGTAGGAAACAATAATGATATTTTCCTGTTTAATGACATCATTCGAGCTCAAGCGCTAATTGAAATCCCTCTCAAAGGACAATCATATACATGGAGCAATATGCAGGATGACCCACTACTTGAACAACTCGACTGGTGCTTTTCATCATGCCATTGGACTCAGACTTACCCTAACATGATAGTCACACCTTTGGGAAAACTGGTCTCGAACCACATTCCATGGGTCATGCAAATTGAGACTAATATTCCGAAAAGCAAAAAAATTCGCTTCGAGAATTTTTGGATTAATCACGCAGGTTTTCTGGATAGAGTTCAATCGTCCTGGAATAAACAGTGTCATGCTGCCAATAGTGTGGCACGATTGTGCAAAAAAATGAAAAACCTTAGATATGACCTCAAGCGATGGAGCAAGGGGATTTCTCGCTTGTCCATTCTCATTCAAAATTGTAATTGGGCACTGAGTGAATTAGATGGGCTGGAAGACCTGAGAAGCCTTTCAAGTCCTGAGGCCAGTTTTCGTCAAATTGTTAAAGCCCATCTCATCAAGCTATTGCAGTTTCAGAATGAGTATTGACGGAAACGTTGCACCATCAGATACATCAAATTTGGTGAGGAAAATACTAAACTCTTCCAATCTCTAGCAACTGATACATTCTGGATGAATTCAATTGCCTCGCTCAAACTTCCAGATGGATCAATTGCCACTGATCATAATGCAAAGGAAGTGATCTTGTTCACTACATTCAGAGAACGGCTGGGTACTGGCTCCACTCCAGCGATGAAATTTGATCTCTAGAGGATCATCAAGAAAATCTATGGGTTGGAAAGTCTAGCCACACCATTCACCCAGAAGGAGATCGATGAGGTTGTCAGATCCATGCCTGCTGATCGCGCCCTGGCCCGGATGGTTTTAATGGAACATTTCTTTAATCTTGCTGGCACATCGTCAAAGAAGACTTTTATAAGTTATGTGAAGATTTCTATGATGGCAATTTGGATCTCACCAGTGTCAACTCGGGCTTTATCACGCTGATATCGAAAATTCCTTCGCCTGAAACATCCAGTGACTTCCGACCCATCACACTGCTGAACTGCTGCATGAAAATTATGACAAAGGTATTGGCCAATCGACTACAGAAACTCGTCCTCAAGATTATTCATAAAAATCAATACGGATTAATCAGGACCCGAACGATCCAAGACTGTTTGGCATGGGTGTTTGAATACATATATCAATGCCAGTCTTCCAACCAACCCATCATCCTCCTGAAGCTAGACTTTGTGAAGGCGTTCGATACAATTGAACATTCATCCATGATTGAGATAATGAGGCATATGGGTTTTTGTGATCGATGGCTGAATTGCATCAAACTTATCTTCAGCTCAGGGACGTCATCGGTCCTACTTAATGGGGTTCCCGGCCGACAATTTTTATGCAAGTGTGGTGTTCGCCAGGGGGATCCTCTCTCCCCGCTCATATTCATCCCCGCCGCGGACCTCTTGGAAGCAGCAACTAATGATGCACACAGAAATGGCTTGATTCAATTGCCTATTCCAAGCAGATTATCGATGGATTACCCGGTGATACAATATGCAGATGACACCATTTTGATCATGCCTGCGTGCCCCACGCAAGTCGCTCACATGAAAGAGATCCTACTAGACTACGCTGACTCTATCGGGCTAAACTTAAACTTTGACAAGTCAATGATGATTCCTCTCAATGTATAGGATGATCTAGTAAACCAATTGGCGCAGATACTGCAATGCTTCATTGGGTCGGTGCTTTTCACAAATTTTGGGCTGCCGATGGTGACAACTAGGCCATCGGTGTCAGACCTTATGGCAGTGGTTAAAAATGTCGAGCGCAAGCTATCCTCCTCCCTGTGTGTGCTGAACCAAGGGAGCAAACTGATCCTACTGAACTTATTGATTACCTCACTGATGATATACCCCATGTGCACCCTCAAACTTCCCCCCAAGATAGTGGAGTACCTAGACAAAATAAGAAGGAGATGTCTATGGTGGAAGAAAACAGAGAACGGTGTGTCTTGGAGCTCGCTGGCCGCCTGGGATCTAGTGTGCAGACCGAAATCACGTGGAGGCCTCAGAATTCTTGACATCAAACTCCAAAACCAAGGATTGTTGATGAAATTCCTACACAACTTCTACAACAAGAAAGATACGCCCTGGTGTGAACTTACCTGGTCCACGTACTATGATGGTAAAATGCCTGCATGCGGCTGAGGCCCGCGGATCATTTTGGTGGTGAGATGTGATGAACCTCAGCAATACATATCCTGGGATCACCCGTGTGACTGTCGGAGATGGTTCCACAGTCATCTTCTGGAAGGATTTATGGCTTGAACAACCGCTAGAAGTTTCTCATCCCAGGGCCTTTTCATTTGTTAGAGAGCAGGACTCTTCGGTGGCTGACTTTCTTGCGATGACCAACATTCAAGATGAGTTGTTCCTACCCCTCTCCCTCGAAACAAGAGACGAACTATGGGAGTTACAGGAACTGACAGCGTACACGCACCCTGCCCAAGGGGAAAACGATGTGTGGTCTCGTGTATAGGGAGCCAAATACTCATCTCGATAGTTCTATGCCTACTACTTCAGAAATGTGACTGCGGATTAAGCCTTTTGATGGATTTGGATATCTAAATGCACAATGAAAATCAAAGTTTTCACGTGGTTGGTTGCAGCTCATCACGGTAACACTAAAAACATGCTGAGAAGGAGACACTGGAATATTGCGGATGGAACCAACTGTGCCCTGTGTGGCAATGGGGAAGAGGAAACAGTGGAGCATCTATTTTTGACTGTCTGTTCAGTGCTAAATGTTGGGGAGCAATTGGTGTGCAATGTGGTGACCCGGGTGACTGTCTGGCCAAAATCCACCAAGGTAAGGAAAACTGGACCCAACCCATGTTCATGGAAATCTTTATGACGGCGGCGTGGGCAATCTGGAATGAACGCAATGATAAAATATTCAGGAGCATCCCCAACTCGCTCCCCTCTTGGAAGAAAGGTTTAAGACGGACTTTGCTCTTCTAGCTCACATAATCAAACCCTCCCTAGTGGGGTTCGTTGAGAGTTTTGTAACCTCCATTGTATAAGAGTAAATTTGTTCTAGTTGTAATTTATTTTGTCCGTATCACCCTCTCACCATGTGATTGGATGATGAGGAAGTGAGATCAGAGGCTATCCCCTTGGATGTGCCTGTGTACCCCTACTATGTATTTGGTGTGAAAATGAATGAAAAATGTCAGTAGGAGCCTCTCCTACTGTCTTTGATTGATCAAAAAAATACAACTCTAGCATGGCAGGAAGCAGTTTCACATAGTTCACTACTATTAGATGTTTTAGATATTTAAAAGTAGACTTCATCCGTAATGAGTGAACAGACACATTAAAATGTGTTTAAATACATCTGATTTACAAAAAAGTTAGAACATCATATAATAATGAGTGGAGGGGTTTTTAAACAATGGCCCAATGACTGGGTTACAGGTGAAGAACCCTACGCAAGCACAATGTCAGACAAATAGGATGTCTTGGTAATTGTAATATAGTGTGACCTACCTTAACTGGTTGAACAGGATCAGTGCTACTCCTCCTTCTCTTGCAAGGCTCCTTCCTAACATCTTGTACTTGGAAATCCTCAATCTTATCTTCAATTCACCCCCTCTACAAGGTGACACAAACTAGTTACTTGTCTCCTTGGAAGATAAATATGCATACTTTCTAGTCTATGAACACAAAATGATGAGATTGTAACAAAACAACACCACATAATGAAACATGCCACATCTCTTGCACACAATGAAATGAGCATTTACTATGTGTGCACTATGGAAAAACTAGGAATACCTTCGAATTGGATCTCCATGTACTCTTGGAGAGCCTAGTTTAGTGTACAGCCAAACCTTTAGGTCATCTATGAGTTATACAAGCCCCCACTACAGCAACCTTTAGTGTTTAAATCGTTGACAAGCTCTGTTAGGTCAAGAACAACAAGTAATCAAAGCTAATAGTCCTAGTATGGCTAGATGATACAAACAAGCAATTGAACAGATGTGTGAGCAAATCTTACATATCAAGAAAAGAAGCATAGAAGGGGCCTTAAAGACAATCACTTGACTGGCCAGATTTAAGGGGCATTTAAACATCATGTGCAAGGTATGAACTAACACAAACATTGCATATTTCAGATTCTATAATGAAATGCACATGTATTAGGTTATGCCATGTATGATGATGCCTAAATGTACACTATAGCATAGTGTCGGTCTATAGGACTCTACTGTTGCTGTTTTGTTGGTTTTTATTTGATGATTTTTTTGTCGGACTTTCGGATTTGGATGTGTGCATCCTAGTTATGCAGAGGCCGGGTGTTACTCATAATTCTTTGTATCCACTTGATGCTACATTTTGAATTAATAAAATCGCCCTTTATCGAAAAAATGTACACTATAGCAGGAAAGAGTGATTCTTCATTGCACACACAATTGAATTGCAGGTTAAGGGCCAGTTCTATTCCGCCTTTTCAGAGCTTATTGTCAAAATAAGCCATAAAAGATGTAAAGAAGTCATTTTTCAGTTATGGGCTTGGGCTTAACTTATTTCGCTTTGGAGGGGGTGTTTTGGGTAGAAGCACACTAAAAATTGAAGGGAAGGGGAATAGTGAAATGACTCTGTTGTCTGCCTATATTACACTCAAAATGCCACTGTTCACTTCCGCATCACACCTGACCCTCAAGTAAAAACATACATGCAAGCGTTCATTGCCCTGCCCGCTTGCATCTCCTCTCCCCTTTCCCTCTACCTCGATCCCCTGCCTGCAGCACTATGGTTCCTCCAGCGAGCCGTCGCCACTTGTCCCATCTGGCCTGGTCCTCGATGATGCTCTGTCCAGCTAGGCTACATGGCCGACGGGAAGAGCCAAATCTCCCTGGCTGCTCCTCACTCTAGCGTCGCCTCTCATTCTCATGGTCTCCAGCACCTGCACCGCCGTGGTCCGTCAACACACTACTCCAGCGGGTGCCGCACAACTACGGCCGATGCCCCACTGCGGCAGAAGGCACCTCATTCCCCCTCCCCTCCTACCAGGCCGGGGCCTTGAGGTGCTGTTAAATGATGAGCTCAATCAACAAGGTGAGGATCTCCTTTGATTTTTTGCCAAATTCTCATTCTAATCCGCTATACGATGAATTGCTATGAGCTGCTTCTGCTTCTGCTATATGATGCATTGCTATCAGCTGCTCCTGCTGCTGCTATATGATGAATTGCTATGAGTTGCTTCTACTATATGATGAATGGCTATGAGCTGCTACTGCTATATGATGAGTTGCCATAAGCTCCTCCCGCTACTGCTACATGATGAATTGCTATGATCTGCTCCTCTAGTTGCTATATGATGAATTGCTATGAGCTGCTCCTGATGCTGCTATATGATGAATTGCTATGAGCTACTGCTAGTATATGATGAATTGCACAATGTTGCTTTTGCTGCTGCTGTATGATGAGTTGTTATGAGCTGCTGCTGCTATATGATGCTTTTAGGTGGTGCTGCTATATGATAAACCAACCACTTGCACCATCAAATTTCGATAAATAATTGTTCTTTATTTAAATTTAGGTCATGCGTTCTTCAATTAAATTATGCAATGGGATCTTTGTGGAAGACATTGACCAAAGTAGATTGTGCCAAGTAGATGGTATCTTTGTATTTGCATTTCAAACAAATATTCATGGTCTGTTTTCCTATCATATTAATTACTACACTGGGTACAATTTGTGATGTTTGCAAGTCAAATTAATTTTCATATGGGCAGCAAAATGACAAAATATAATGCAATCTAGACTTTTCACTAATGATACCACAGATAAGCTGAAAAGGCAGGCAATAGAAAGAACTGGTTGGCTTATTATCTGCAGCTTATATTCAAAGGTGCTTATTTTCTTAGGATAACTCGAAATAACTGTCCCTAAGAAACTTGGCCAATAGAACTGACATCCAAATAACATGTCATGATGATTGCAATGGAGGCCCAGTTCTTTTGCCATAATCTCCCAAAATCTGACCCCTACCCAGATTCTCCCAGAATCTTTGATCCCCATTTGTTTTACAATCCTATCTAGTTAGGGTCTAATTAGGTATGACATCTACATATCTAATTTAGCATCCAGTAGTGGAAATCATTGTCTGCACAAAGGGATTACTGGTCGAAAATCCTAGCAAAGCATGCTGGCAGGCACACAACAATACAAGAGACAGAGACACACACTTACAAGATCATAGCAATGCCTCATCCCAGGATCTTGGTTGGCCAAACTGATAGATCCAGAAGAAACATCGTCCTTGTAGTTTTTGCCAGCTGCATAACATATAACAACAAACTATTCATATATTTGAAGTACATCGGGCAGGTGATGCTAGATGGGTTTAAAGGTGATAAGAAACTAGGCCGTGGTGGGTGCTTGGCACGTTGCCAGACGGCAGGATTCAGGTTAGAAACATCAAGGGTGATGATGTTGCGCTGGCTGTCGAGGTACGGTAAGGAGATCTAGAACTATCAAGTAGGGTGTTTCTGGAGCAGCTCCGGTAGGGTGGACTACTGTGTTGGTGAAGGGGATTTGAGGGCATGGATGAGGGCGTCGGTGAAGCTGCTCCAGTGGTTGGGTTTAGGATGATGTCGACGATGCGGATCTGTGGCCGTGGACGGGGCGTGAGAAGCTGCTCTGGTAGGCTGGACGAGGGTGCGATGAAGCAGATCTGATGCTGTGGACTTTTTCGTTGGCAAAGTGACCCTGATAGGGTTGAGAATGGTATAGACGAAGCTACTCTGATAGGGTTGAGGATGGTGTCGATGAAGCGGCTCCGGTAGGGTTGAGGAAGGTGTCGGCGAAGAGGATTAGCGGCCGTCGACAGGGGCGTCGGTGGGGCGGCTCCGGGGGTGTGGACGAAGCATCTTCGGTGGAGAGTATGAAGGAGCCGCTGTAGATGTGCTGCGATTGACGAGAGTACCGGCGAAGCAGATCCCGCACCATGGACTAGGCCGACACTAAATGGGCTATGGTACAATGGTGGATGAGTAGTCTACTTGTTTCTAGGGGAGGTGGGAGGGGTAGATGGGGCCGCAGAAGCTGATCCGGCAAGGTGGACGCCGCTGGCAGTGAATGGGCTCTGGTACACCGATGGATGAGCAGTCTAGGGTTTCGAGATGGGAGCTGTAGAAAGGCCGATGAAGTACAAACGGTGAGGGATTCCTGGATTAGGGGGTCTCCGGACAGCTGGACTATATCCTTTGGCCGAACTGTTGAACTATGAAGATACAAGATTGAAGACTTCGTCCCGTGTCCGGGTGGGACTCTACTTGGCGTGGAAGGCAAGCTAGGCAGTACAGATATGTCGATCTCCTCCCTTGTAACCAACCTTGTGTAACCCTAGCCCCCTCTGGTGTCTATATAAACTGGAGGGTTTAGTCCGTAGGACAACATACAATCATAGCATAGGTTAGCTTCTAGGGTTAGCCTCTATGATCTCGTGGTAAATCAACTCTTGTAATACTCATATCATCAAGAACAATCAAGTAGAACGTAGGGTATTACCTCCATCAAGAGGGACTGAACCTGGGTAAACATCGTGTCCCCTGCCTCCTGTGACCATCCTCCTTAGACGCACAGTTTGGGACCCCCTACCCGAGATCCGCCGGTTTTGACACCGACATTGGTGCTTTCATTGAGAGTTCCACTATGCCGTCATCATAAGCGGGGATGGCTCGTCTCGTTGTCAAGGATAACATCACTTCTGGGGGAGCCCTGGCTATAGGCCAAACTATCCGACTAGGCGGCTTCATCATGACCGCCCGCTCGGCCGCTGCGCCGACGATGACTTCTCGGGTCATTGAAAATAGCCTCCACATCGGCTCAAAATTCACCGAGCAGATGGATCCAATGGAGCTCTCCTCTTTGAACCAGCTCTTGGATCGCATCGCTGCTCTGGGAATCGCTACGGACTACGATCGGATCAGGCTTAAACCCGACCAAAGGGAGATTAACTCTCCGCCGGCCACCCATCAAATAGCGGTGGTGGAGGAGCAACGCGGCGGTTCTCCCTCTATCCTAAGGACGAAATATGTCCGGATACCCGAGCTCTCTGAGCCGGATACCCGCTCACGAGAGGACATCGCCCTAACCCTGAACCTAGAATCAGGTCGCATACCGAACTCGCGAAGCAACATCCCGGAGCCCGAACTTCCAAGATCGAAAACTCCCCTGCCCCGGGATCTCGGATTGGGTCAAGGTCTGGACTTAAATCCACCCACCCACCCAGATACAAACGATCTTTCCCACATTGGGCCAGATTCCTCCTTTTAATGAACAAGGTCAAGGACTATGTCGGATTTCGGGTTCCGACAGACCCTTGAGGTTTGAACACTGGGGTGCGCGCGGAGATTTCGCCTCCTATCTACCTGCACCCCTCCACCATGCAAAGATCTAAGCTATGGAAAGAACAATACAAGAGACACAGGGTTTATACTGGTTCGGGCCACCGTTGTGGTGTAATACCCTACTCAAGTGTGTGGTGTGGTGGATTGCCTCTTGGGCTGATGGTGACGAACAATACAAGGAAGAACAGCCTCGCGAGGGTCTGTGGCTAGGGCAATGAACTGCTGGGAGGAGTCCAGTCACCCTTCTCTCTCTCTCTCTCTTCACAACTGATGATGCCTCTCTCCAACCTCTCACCTCTCACCTTCCTTTTTCATCCTGCGGGTGGCTGGTCCTATTTATAAAGGCCCTGGTCCTCTTCCCAAATATCGAGCGGGAAGGGAGCCAACAATGGCGGGCTAATTTGAAAGGGGACAGATAGTACCAGTTATCCTGACAAAAGTAGTCTTCGCCTGCACAAAGCTCTCGTGGTGACGCCGTCTTGGGCTCCACAATGACCTCCGTCTTGCAGTCCTCCTGGTCTTGGTCTTGTTGCAACGAAATGGCAACCTTTGCCTGATGCCTCGGTACTCCATGGCTGCGCTTGCCCCCTTTGCACCAAAGGGGAAAGGAGGACACTGCACGGGCTGGCACCCTCCTGGCGCCCTTGGTCGTCATGGCTTGGGTCACGGGCACCTTGTGAGGTACCCCGCCTTGATCTCTCCGCCTCCTCGCGAGCCAGCCTGATGAGGCCGTTCCTGAGGAAGCTCCGTGTCGTCCGCCCTGCGAGGCTTGGCTCCTCGCGAGGGTCTTGGGTCTGTGTTGGTGAAGATGGGCCATGCTGGGCCCCCCTTTGAGCCACGCCGCAGGCCGCAGGCAGGAAAGTCTGGGGACCCCCGTTCCTAGAACGCCGACAGTAGCCCCCGGGCCCAAGGCACGCCCGGACATGGCCGTGCAGGGAGGCGAAAAGGCAAGAGCGAAGCGCCACGGGCCCTAACAGCCTACGGCCTTGGATGCCGCGTGGCGGTTGATTGGACGCGGGCGGCACTGTTCCCCCATGCCCTCCTTATTTTGCGCCATGCTAGGCGGACTCGTAGTCGTACACAGCCGTTCCCCTTTCTGTTGCTCAAGCGCCCTCTGTCCTTCCTCCGCTCGAACTCCGGCTTCTGTTTTCAACCCAATCTCGAACCTTCCCCCCCTTCCCATCGCCATGGCTCCGACGAAGAAGGGAAGAGGGAAGAAACCCGTGTCTCCGCCTTGCCCGCCGCCGTTGGCGGCCCCCGCCGAGGGCTTGGGCAAGGTCAGCTCGGCTCTGGCCACTATCTTCAACGAATGCGGGAGGACGACGGCCTGGCCCGCGTCCCACTTCTCCATCGACATGATAGTCACCGAGGTCCCGTATTTTGCCGACCCCTGTGGGCGGGTCTGGTTCCTCCCTTTTCTGATTTCTTCAATGCCGTGCTTTCCCACTATCAGATCCACATGATGCATCTGGGTCCTGAATCCATCACTCTCCTTTCGGTCTTCGCCTTTGTTTGCGAGGCTATGATGGGCATCCTTCCTTCGGTTGCCTTGCTGCGCCACTTCTTCTCGCTATGCCTTGTCTCCCTACCCAATGCTGGGCATGCGTGAGCTTCGTTGCCGTGTCTGAGACAGCGGCCTCTGGGATTGACTTCAAGCTTCCCCTGCCCGTGGCTGGGTTCCGCGAGCGGTGGCTGTATGTGGACACACGGGTGCCCAGCCCCTTGCTATCGGAGCCAACTTCGCCTGCTGTCCCCAATTCGGGCTGGGGCCAGGAGACGCTTGAGAACCCCCAGCTTGTCTTCGTCTGGCACCGCTTCGCATTCTTGAGGTCGCTTGGTGTGACAGCGCCCAATGTCGTGAAGGAGTTCCTGCTATGCCGCGTTGCTCCTCTCCAATGCCACTCCCGCCGGATGTGGGCCTTCAGCGGGCGCGATGATCGTATGAGGCTCCAGGAAGAGGACCTGACTCCTGAAGTGCTGAGGACATCGCTCTTGACCCTGACTGGGGACCCCAACCCCGGCAGCATCCAGCAGGGAGGGGCCTTGCTGTACCTCTGCCAGAGCAGGGGCGATTTTGTGAAGTAGATGCCTATCTTTGATGAGTGGGGGCCGCGCCCCGCCGACCTCCAGGGGCCTCGTGAGAACCCAGTGGTGGTGACTGCTCTTCCAGTCGGCCAAGGCGACTGTTCCTCAAGCGGCGGAGCAGGGAGGCATGAGGCGCCAGAGGCCGAGGGGGCTCCCGGTGGGGTGACAGCGTCGGGCGATGCTCATGAGGGAGTAGTTCTTGGGGCCCGTGCTGCCGAGGCTGAGGGTGACAAGCAGCTGCCCTCTGCGCCTGCGACTGAGGCCCCTGAGGCTCCAGCTGCTTGTCCTGGCGAGGCGATTGGCAGCGCACATCAGGCAGGCACCCCTGACGCAGATCGCTTTGACGCCCCATCTTCGTCGCTGGTTGATCCCTGCGCCCAACTCTTAGGCCGCTTCCACGTGGACTTTGAGGCCCTCCGGAAGAGAAGGGAGGCTCTGGGCGACGATTATCCTTGTCGCCTGCTGAAGCGTAGGAAGTACTTCGCCACTGATGAGTAAGCCTTCTCCTTTCCCAGCTCCCGATCCTTCTGTTGCTTTTACTGACCCTTGCTCCGCAGGCCCCTCCCAGCCAAGCTTGCGGAGACGGCTGAGGAGCCGTCCCCCTTGGCTTCGCCCCCTTCACTGTCCTCAAGCGCTCCGAGCAGCGGAGCCCTTGTGGTGAGGGCGATCGAAGAGGCAAACCGTCCCGAGGTGTATCGTGGCCCTGCGCACCTCGCGATCCTCCTTCGTGGGCCTTCTCGTGGCATAGCCAGCCTGCTGTGGGCTTCTCGCCTGGTCGCGGACTGCGATTGGCTGAGGCGCTCCCTGCGCTCTTCACCTGGGGATGGGCTGGCTCCAGGCCGGGCTTCTGGCGCATCGTGCCCGGCCGTCGCGAGGGTGCCAGCCCCCAGCCCCCTGCCCGGAGGGGGAGTGCTGATTCGTGGCCCCCGGCGCTTGCTTCGGGCAGATGATGGTGTGGAAGACATGCTCGAGCGCACTCGGGAGCGTCGCGCTCTCCGCCAAGGATTCCTTCGAAGGGCGGCTGACGCAGTGAGCCTGCTTGGTGATGAAAACACGCGCCTTGAGGCCGAGGGCCTGCGCCTGGTTGCGGAGAGGCGCGAGCTGGAGGGCGCCATCGCCCTTGCGCGCCGTCAGCGCGATCTTGACGATGCAGAGGCCAAGGCGTCGCTGGTGGCCTCTCGGGAGGCCCGATCTTGGGCCGCTGAGGAGGCCCGGGAAGCCGACCGGCGGCGAAAGGCGGTGGAGGAGTGGGCTCGGGAGCTCCTGGCCTGGTGCCACTCATTTGAGGAGCAGGTGGAGCTGCGTGAGGCAGCCCTCGCGTCGATGAAGGTGGCCTCTGGCGAGTCAGCAGAGCTCCAGAAGCGTGAGGAGGCGCTGACGCTGGAAGCCGCCGAACGTACCCGCGAGTACGAGCATCTGGAGACGAGGGAGTGCTTGGTGATGCAGGCGGAGGATGATGTCGCTGCACAGGAAGCCCATGTCCTGGAGGAGGTCGGACGTCGGGTGGCGATGGCGCATTTGAACCTCGAGCACGAGTTCGAAGAGAAGCTGGGGTTGATCTGGGCCGAAGCTGAAGGCAGGACTGCCGCCTTGAGGGCCAAGCTGGAGGAGGCGACGCGGCGGGCCGATGCTTTCCGGGCTGCCCTTGAGGTGGCGCAATGTGAGTTAACCACCTCCTAGGCCGAGGTGCTCCTTCTTCGCCAGTGGGTGGAGGAGGTTGAGGCCGTCGCGCGCCAGAATGCGGACGAGATACATCAGCGGCGGATCCTGGAGCATGAGCACGGCCCCATGCTCACCACGCTCCGGGAGAGAGCCAACACAGCCTTGGGCAACATTTGCGAGGCGGCTGTTGGCGAGCCGCACGTAGTCAACTACGCCGGCAATCTTCAGTTCTTCACTGACGTGGTGACACAGCTGGAGGCGTGGTCGGTCAGGGCTGATAGGTTGGTGGAGGAGAGGAGCCGCGCCCTGCTCGGGCGCGCCTTTTCTCGCGTCTTCAGCCATCTCCGGAACATGGATCCCCACTTTGATTTCGACGCCGCCATCGCCCCAATCCCCCAGGCCGTTCGAGACGACCTGGTGCACTGGGTGGAAGACAATGTGGATGCTCTTATCAGGGCCTTCGCTTCAGACGACGATGGCGTGATTGTGGCTGTCGACGAGGGCGGCGTGGTCATCGTCCCTGACACCGCTGGTGGCGACGCGGACAGTGATGGCAAGTTCAACGACGCTAGCAACGGCTCGGGTGGTGCTCCTGAGGATGCATTGGGGGATTTATCCGACTGATTGTGCATCGTTCCTACTTCCTTACCCTGCATGAATAGAACTCAGGTTTTGGCCTGATGGCGGTGAGAGCATTTTGGAGGGGGAGCCCCTTATGTAAAACTTGTGTTGATCGTGTTAGTAGACGCTATATTGCCCATGCGCCCGCGCCAAGTGGTTGGCTTAAGCGACGCGCTGGTTGGCTAGTTTACCTTTGTCCCGCGCTGGCCCTGAGGTAGCCCGTGGGAGGCTGTGGTGTCCTGAGTGTTCCCTGATTGAATCCGTTGGATCTGTAGTAAAACACCCTCCTGAGAGGATGCGGCGGCGGCAGTCTGCGCTGCGCGCAAGCTAGGCCTGACCCGGCTCACGAGGGGCTCACGAGGGGAGGCAGCTGAGGCGAAGTGGTAACCAAACGCGAGAAATTGCTCGAACGAGACTAAGCACCCCTTCCCCGAACACACGCAAATCTCAAATTCGAATCCAACTTGAATCCAGCGGGGGAAAGTGACAACCAAAGGGAAAAGCAACGAAAGCAGACAAAAGGCCGCGTCCGGCACCTAGTCTAGTCTTGGACGTCTTCTCACCAGCGCGGAGCTAAGTGCTGCCACTTGGCGTGGGAGGGAGCCCCAGTGCCTAAGGCCGGCACCCCTACCTGGCGCGCCAAATGTCGGATTTCAGGTTCTGGCAGACCCTTGAGGTTCGAACACTGGGGTGCGCGTGGAGATTTCGCCTCCTACCTACCTGCACCCCTCCGCCACGCTAAGATCTAAGCTATGGAAAGAACAACACAAGAGACACAGGGTTTATACTAGTTCGGGCCACCGTTGTGGTGTAATACCCTACTCCAGTGTGTGGTGTGGTGGATTGCGTCTTAGGCTGATGGTGATGAACAATACAAGGAAGAACAGCCTCGCGAGGGTCTGTTCTTGGCTGGGGCAATGAACAGCTGGGAGGAGTCCAGTCACCCTTCTCTCTCTCTTCACAACTGATGATGCCTCTCTCCAACCTCTCACCTCTCACCTTCCTTTTTCATCCTGCGGGTGGCTGGTCCTATTTATAGAGGCCCTGGTCGTCTTCAAAAATATCGAGCGGGAAGGGAGCCAACAATGGCGGGCTAATTTGAAAGGGGACAGCTAGTACCAGTTATCCTGACAAAAGTAGTCTTCGCCTGCACAAAACTCTGGTGGTGTCGCCGTCTTGGGATCCACAACGACCTCCGTCTTACAGTCCTCCTGGTCTTGGTCTTGTTGCACCGAAATGGCAAACTTTGCCTGATGCCTCGGTACTCCACGGCTGCGCTTGCCCCCTTTGCACCAAAGGGGAAAGGAGGACACTGCACGGGCTGGCACCCGCCTGGCGCCCTTGGTCGTCATGGCTTGCGTCACGGGCACCTCGTGAGGTACCCTGCCTTGATCTCTCCGCTTCCTCGCGAGCCAGCCTGATGAGGCCGTGCCTGAGGAAGCTCCGTGTCGTCCGCCCCGCGAGGCTTGGCCCCTCGCGAGGGTCTTGGGTCTGAGTTGGTGAAGATGGGCCGTGCTGGGCCCCCCTTTGAGCCACGCCGCAGGCCGCAGGCAGGCAAGTTTGGGGACCCCCGTTTCCAGAACGCCGACAGACTGTCGTGAGGAAGACACAATTTCGTTCTTTTGCAACAATTGCACGGACAAGGGGATCCTCAATGCCATAATCCGCCGTGACATAGCACACTTCGCTGACTTGGCGGCCATAGTACAGAAGTACTGTGCAATGGAAAGCTTCTGGAAAACCCAAACACAATTTTGGGACAATCCGACTCTGACAAAACCCCCAGTCCGAACTAAAAGGGTGCACTCTCATAAGTCCCCCGACTCAATTAGAAAGAAGCGAAAACCCACTATTGGGCATGGAACCGTATTGGAGGGATGGCTTAACGGGCCCTGCAAAATTCATAGTACAGCAGATACCATATCAACACATAGCCTTACAGCATGTTGGGTACTCCGGCAGGTGGCCAAGAGCGGTGAGGATCTCCTCATCCAAAACACCCCAGAACACCCTCCCGAGGATAACAACACAGTATTACCAGTCTTCAAGACCTTTGCCTCAAATAATAGGCGTAAGCGAGCACTCCGCAGCCTTGCCGAAGTCCGCCACATTGCAGCAATAAATCCATGGAGCGACACAGCCATTACTTTGAATGCCAGTGACGAACCTAAATTCCGAACAGCCCGAGCACCAGCCGTTTTGGTCCTCAGTCCAATCGTGGACGGCTTTCGGCTCACTAAAGTGCTCATGGACGGCGCCAGCGGATTAAACCTCATTTATGAGGAGACTCTTCAAAAAATGGAAATAGATAGCAACCTTATTGAACAAAGCACCATGACCTTCCGAGGAATCATCCCCAGTCGGGAGGCATGTTGCGCTGGGAAATTCACACTAGATGTGGTATTTGGCACTCCGGAGAATTACAGGTCCAAAGAAATCACATTCCAAATGGCCCTGTTTAGCCGCGGATACCATGCCCTTCTAGGGCGGGAGGCATTCACGATTTTTCAAGCCATACCCCATTACGGGTAAATGAAGCTCAAAATGCCTAGACCCAATGGAATCATCACTCTAGGTAGTGATCTAGATATAGCACTCTGCGCCGAGAACAAAACAGCCGCACAGGCCCTCGAGGCATTATCTAAAGCCCTTGCGGCGGAGGAATTAGCCGCACTGTGCTCCACAGTGGACAGGGACGGCGTGATACTAGAGAAAAGATCCAAATTCACCTCCTTTAAACCAGCGGATGAAATAGTAAAATTCCAAGTCCATCCAATGGACCCCACAAAAAGAGCATCCATTGGGGCACAGCTAAACCCCGCCGTAGACGCCGCACTACAGGAGTTCCTGCGCGCGAATTGGGACATATTCGCCTTGCATCCTTCAGACATGCCAGGAATCCCACGCATGCTGGCCGAGCATAGCCTTGACATTCTAAAAGGATTTAGGCCGGTCAAGCAGACTCTTCGGCGTTTCTCCGAACCTAAGCGACAAGCCATGGGAGAGGAGCTAGCCAAATTACTGGAGGCCGGATTCATTAGAGAAATAAAACATCCGGACTGGCTAGCCAACCTGGTGATGGTACCAAAGAAGGACAAATCCTGGCGCCTATGCATCGACTTCAAGGACCTTAATAAGGCTTGCCCAAAGGATCCCTTCCCTCCCCCTTGCATCGATCAAATCATCGACGCTACTGCAGGACACGAATCATTGTACTTCCTCGACGCATACTCCGGTTACCACCAGATTAAGATGGCGGAGTCTGATCAAGCCGCAACGACATTTATCACTCCATATGACCCCTTCTATTTTAACACAATGCCCTTCGGGCTCAAAAACGCCGTTGCAACATATCATCACATGATTCAGACATGTCTGGAAAAGCAGATCGACAAGACAATGGAGGCATACGTAGACGATGTGGTCACTAAAACTAGACACGTCGACTCCTTAATAGACGACTTGAGGCTCACGTTCGACAATCTCCGAACATACGACATTAAGCTCAATCCAGAAAAATGCGTTTTCGGCGTACCCGCCGGGAAGATCCTGGGCTTCATCGTCTCCAGTAGAGGAATTGAAGCAAATCTGGCTAAAATCCGAGCCCTGTCGCAGTTGGCTACACCAACCGACCTCAAGGAAATCTAGAAGTTAATTGGATGTGTGGAGGCCCTAAGCCGCTTTATCTCCCGATAAGGAGAAAAGGCACTCCCCCTTTATCGCCTTCTTCGGCGCACCGAACACTTCGAGTGGACGGAAGCAGCCACGGCCTGATTGGAAGACATAAAAGCCATCCTGGCCACAAAACCAATCTTGGCCGCGCCAAATGTCGGCAAACCAATGCTATTATATATAGAGGCAACACACCAAGTTGTGAGTGCAGTGCTCGTCGTTGTACGAGAGACAGATGGACATAAATTCCCACTACAAAAGCCGGTATACTATGTATCTACTGTCCTCACTCCATGCAAATCACGGTACCCACATTACCAATAGATAGCATATGCGGTATTCATGGCATCCCGGAAATTACGACACTACATTCAAGAGTGTTCAATCACGGTGGCATCTAAAGTACCACTCAATGACATAATAAACAACTGCGATGCCACAGGCCGGATTCCCAAATGGGCCATCGAGCTCCTCCCGTTCGACATAACATACAAACCATGGCGAGCCATCAAGTCGCAAGTGCTGGCTGATTTTATCGCCGAATGGACAGAAGCCGAACTCCCTAAAGAGTACGATGCGTACTCCAATTGGATCATGCACTTCGACGGCTCTAAAATGTTGGCTGGTCTGGGGGCTGGCGTCATCCTTACGTCCCCCACCGGAGATACAGTTCAATACGTACTCCAAATACTATACACAGACTCCAATAACGCAGCCGAATAGGAGGCCCTATTGCACGGTCTCCGGATGGCAGTTTCCATGGGCATTCAACGCCTGGAGATGCGTGGGGATTCAAACCTCGCAATATCCCAAATAAATGGAGACTTTGATGCCAAGGATCCGAAAATGGTGGCATATCGCAATGCCATTCTCAAAATGTCAGCTCGGTTCGAGGGGCTTGAATTCCACCATGTGGCTTGGGAAAATAATCAGGCGGCGGATATCCTTGCCCGTATCGGTGCTAAACGCGACCCTGTCCCACCGAACATCTTCCTGGAAAAACTGTTTAAACCATTCGTGGTATGGGAAGGGGACACCGGCAACAATAATCCGGACCCGGCCACAACCCCACATACCGAACACTCTGACACAATCAGAGGTACTGCCATCGAAATAACACCTTCAGCCCACGTAATAATGGCCGTCATCGCCTCATGGACAGAACCATTCCTGGCCTACCTAACCAGGAAGGAACTACCCGAGGACCAAAATGAGGCACGCTGCATAGTGCGAGGATCTAAAGCCTACAAGGTCCACGAGGGAGAGTGAGGGAGTCCTGGATTAGGGGGTGTTCGGGTAGCCAGACTATACCTTCAGCCGGACTCCAGGACTATGAAGATACAAGATTGAAGACTTCGTCCCGTGTCCGGATAGGACTTTCCTTGGCGTGGAAGGCAAGCTTGGCGATGCGGATATTCAAGATCTCCTACCATTGTAACCGACTCTATGTAACCCTAACCCTATCGGTGTCTATATAAACCGGAGGGTTCTAGTCCATAGGCAATCAACTCCATACACAACAATCATACCATAGGCTAGCCTCTAGGGTTTAGCCTCCTTGATCTCGTGGTAGATCTACTCTTGTACTACCCATATCATCAATATTAATCAAGCAGGACGTAGGCTTTTACCTCCATCAAGAGGGCCCGAACCTGGGTGAAACATCGTGTTCCCTGCCTCCTGTTACCATCCGGCCTAGACGCACAGTTCGGGACCCCCTACCCGAGATCCACCGGTTTTGACACCGACATTGATGCTTTCATTGAGAGTTCCTCTATGCCATCACAATCAGGAAGGATGCCTCCTCCCGTCTTTAAAGACAGCGTTGTTGCTAAGGGAGCCTTGGTTGTCGGCCAAACCCTCCGGCTAGGTGGTTTCCTCATGACCGTCTATTCGGCTGTTGCACCGACGGTGACCTCTCGGGTCATCAAAAGCAACCTACACGTCAGCTTGGAGCTCGTCGAGCAGCTAGATCCAATGGAGCTCTCTTCCATAAACAAGCTCTTGGATCGCATCGGGCTTAAACCCGATCTAAGAGAATTAACTCTCCCCAAGTCACCCACCACGTTGCCGTGGTAGAGACGCAGTGCGGCGACCCTTCATCTATTTTAAGGACTAGCTACATCCGAATTCCCGACCCCTCCAAGACGGATACCCGCGGAGGGGGAGATGTAACTCAAGACCTGAGCTTAGGATCAGGCAACGGGCCAGATTCACTGGACAACATCCAAGAATCCGAACTTCAGAGTTTGGAAACTCTTCGGCCTCTGAATCTTGGATTGGGTGAGGTTTCAGATTCAATGACACCCGCCCACCCGATCATAAGTGATCTCTCCCAAATCAGGTAGAGGCCCGAAGAAACAGTACATCATTACTGGGCCAGATTCCTCCTGGTTATGAACAGGATAATGGATTGCCGCGAGGAAGATGCAATCTCAATTTTCTGCAGTAATTGCACGGACAAGGGAATCCTTAACGCCGTAAGTCGTCGTGATATCACACGCTTCGCTGACTTGGCGTCCATAGTACAAAAATACTGTGCGATGGAAAGCGCCTGGAAAACCAAAATAAATTTTTGGGATAATCCGGCCTTGAATAGTAATCCCGTCTGAACTAAGAGGGTGCATTATCACAGGACACCCGGGATAAACACCAAAAAGCCAAAACCCTCTACAGGGCATGGAACCGTACTGGAAAGATGGCTTGATGGACCCTGTAGAATTCACAGTACAGAGGACGCCACACCAACTCACAGCCTTAGAGCATGTTGGATACTCCGGCAGGTGGCCAAAATCGGCGAGGACCTCTTAATTCCGGTGGCCGCAGAAAGCCAGCCCAAGGACACCAGTACCGTTCTCACAGTCTTCGAGACTTTTGCATCAAACAATGTGCGAAAAAGAACACTCCGCAGCCTCGCCGAAGTCTATCAAGTTGCAACAGTAAATCCATGGAGCGACACTGCCATTACCTTCAACGCAAGTGATGAACCTAGATTACGAACAGCCCGAGCACTAGCCGCATTGGTCCTCAGTCCCATAGTGGACGGCTTTCGCCTCACCAAGGTGGTCATGGATGGAGGCAACGGACTTAACCTCATTTGTGAGGAAACCCTTCAAAAAATGGAAATAGACTGGAACCGCGTCGAGCGAAGCAGCACAACCTTTAGAGGAATAATCCCCAGTCGGGAAGCGCGCTGCACAGGAAAAATCATATTAGATGTGGTGTTCGGCACGCCGGATAATTACAGGTCCGAAGAAGTCATGTTTCAGGTGGCCCCGTTCAAAAGCGGATATCACGCTTTACTAGGGCGGGAAGCATTCACAATCTTCCAAGCAATACCCCATTATGGGTACATGAAGCTTAAGATGCCCGGGCCGAACGGAATTATCACTCTAGCTAGTGATCCGGACATAGCACTCCGCGCCGAAAACAAGACGGCCGCATTAGCCCTTGATGCACTATCCGAAGCCTTAGCGGCCGAGGAACTGACTGCGCTGCGCTCCACGGTTAACAGGGATGATGTGATACTCGACAAGAGATCCAAATCCACACCCTTCAAGCCAGCTGACGAAATAGTCAAATTCCAGGTCCATCCAACAGACCCCAATAAAACAGCTTCCATCGGGGCACGACTGAACCCTGATGTAGACGCTGCACTGTGAGAGTTCCTACGAGAGAACTGGGACATTTTCGCCTGGCACCCTTCAGACATGCTAGGGATCCCACGTAGGCTGGCCGAACACATCTTAAATATCCTAAAAGGATTCAAACCTGTCAAACAAGCCCTTCGGCGTTTTTCCGAACCCAAGAGACATGCTATGGGAGAGGAGCTAGCCAAGCTATTGGAAGCCGGATTTATTAGAGACATAAAACATCTGGACTGGCTAGCAAACCTGGTGATGGTACCAAAGAAGGACAAATCCTGGCGCCTGAGTGTCGATTTTAAAGACCTTAACAAGGCTTGCCCAAAGGATCCCTTCTCCCTCCCCCATATCGATCAAATTATCGATGCCACCGCAGGACACGACTTGTTGTGTTTCCTCGACGCATACTCCAGTTACCATCAAATCAAGATGGCAGAATCAGACCAAGCCGCAATAGCATTCATCACACCATACGGCCCATTCCGCTTCAACACAATGCCCTTCAGGCTGAAAAACGCTGGCGCAACATATCAGCGCATGATCCAGACATGTCTGGCAAACCAGATCGGCAAAACAGTGGAGGCGTATGTGGATGATGTGGACGTCAAATCAAGACATGTCGAATCTCTAGTAGACGACTTGAGGCTTGCATTCGATAACCTCCAAAAATATGACATCAAGCTTAACCCGGAAAAATGCGTCTTCGGCGTTCCAGCCGGAAAGATCTTGGGCTTAATTGTATCCGGTAGAGGAATTGAAGCAAATCCAGCCAAGATCCGAGCTTTGTCACAATTGGATATCCCAAAGGACCTCAAACAAATACAAAAATTAACCGGATGCATGGCGGCTTTAAGCCGCTTCATCTCCCGCTTGGGAGAAAAGGCACTACCCCTCTATCGCCTCCTTCGGTGCACCGAACACTTCGAGTGGACGGATGCCGCCACGGCTGGACTTGATGAAATAAAAGCCATATTGGAAACAAACCCAGTCTTGGCCGCGCCAAACACCGGTGAACCTATGTTATTGTACATTGCAGCAACACATCAAGTTGTCAGCGCAGTGCTCATTGTCGAGCGGGAAACGGATGGTCACAAATTCCCCCTTCAAAGGCCGGTCTACTACGTATCCACTGTCCTCACTCCATGCAAATCACGGTACCCGCATTATCAAAAGATTGCATACGCGGTATTCATGGCATCCCGGAAGCTACGACACTACTTTCAAGAGTGTTCCATAACAGTAGCCTCGGAAGTATCACTCAACGATATTGTCAACAACCGCGATGCAACGAGCCGGATTGCAAAATGGGCCATCGAGCTTCTCCCGTTTGATATAACCTATAAGCCACGGCGAGCTATTAAATCGCATGTTTTGGCCGACTTCGTCGCAGAATGGATGGAGGTCGAGCTCCCTAAAGAGTACGACACATATTCAAACTGGATTATGCATTTCGACGGCTCCAAAATGTTGGCCGGACTGGGGGCTGGCGTCGTCCCGACGTCCCCCACAGGAGACACAGTCCAATATGTGCTCCAGATCATGTACATGGATTCCAACAATGCAGCCGAATATGAGGCCCTCCTACATGGTCTCCGGATAGCAGTATCCATGGGTATCCAGTGCCTAGAGGTACGCGGGGATTCAAACCTCGAGATATCCCAAATAAATGGAGACTTCGACGCCAAGGACCCAAAAATGGCAGCTTACCGCAACGCCGTCCTAAAGATGTCAGCCCGGTTCGAAGGGCTGGAGTTTCACCATATAGCCCGAGAAAACAATCAAGCAGCGGACGTCCTGGCACGCATCGGAGCAAAACACGATGCAGTCCCCCCAACATCTTTTTGGAAAGATTGTTCAAGCCATCCGTAGCATGGGAGGGGGAACCCTCAAATAACAGCCCAGACCCAGCCGCACCACTCGACGTCGAACAATCTGACACAATTGGAGGCTCTGCCAATGAAATTACACCTTCAGCCCATGTAATAATGGCGGTTATCGCCCCGTGGACAGAACCATTCCTAGCCTACCTTACTAGGCAGGAACTCCCGGAGGACCAAAACGAGGTCCGCTGCATAGTGCGGCGATCTAAAGCCTATAGGGTCCATGAGGGAGAGCTTTATAAGAAAAGCACTACCGGAGTCCTTCAAAGGTGCATCTCCGAAGAGGAAGGGCGGAACCTTCTGGCTGAAATTCATGCCGGACACGGTGGTCACCACGCCGCCGCTCGGTCCCTTGTTAGCAAGGCTTTCCGTACAGGCTTTTATTGGCCGACAGCCCGGGCAGACGCTCAGGACCTAGTCCAACGATGCGCTGGTTGCCAACTTTTTGCCAACCAAAGCCATATGCCACCCACCACACTCCAAACTATACCCATCACCTGGCCTTTTGCGGTCTGGGGGCTTGACATGGTCGGACCCCTTAAAGGTGGGACCGATAGGAAAAAATACTTACTGGTCATGGTGGATAAATTCACAAAATGGATAGAAGCCAAGCCTGTTAAAACGGCCGAATCCGGACCTGTGATAGACTTCATATCCGGGGTTGTACACCGTTATGGCGTCCCCCACAGCATCATAACCGATAACGGTACAAACTTTACCGCTGACGAGGTAAAACTCTGGTGCAAAAACATGGGCATCAAGCTCGATTATGCTTCCGTATATCACCCACAAACCAACGGCCAGGTCGAACGTGCAAATGGTCTTATCATGAGCGGCATTAAACCTAGACTGGTGCGGTCCCTCAAGGAATCTAACACGCACTGGGTAGAGGAGCTCGACTCTGTGCTATGGGGGCTGCGGACCACGCCAAATCGCACCACCGGATACACACCAATTTTTATGGTGTACGGCGCAGAGGCAGTTCTGCCCTGCGACATAATTCATGACTCACCTAGAGTGCGCATGTACGAAGAAAGAGAAGCCGAGCTCGATCGGCAGGATAACTTGGACGCCTTGGAGGAGGAGTGTGACGTGGCAAAAGCCCGTCCCGCATTTTATCAACAGCAGGCCCGAAGATATCAAAGTAGAGAAGTACGGGCCAAAAATTACAATGTTGGCGAACTAGTTCTACGCCTGCCGGATAAGTAAAAGGACAAACTCAAGCCCAAGTGGGAAGGTCCATTCATAATCGACCAAGTCCTGACTGGTGGGGCATACCGCCTGCGAGATGCATTGGATAACCGACTCGAGCCGAACCCGTGGAACGCCACCCGTCTCCGAAGATTCTATGCCTAGCGCCGGACTCTGTGTTCGTCTCCTTCCTTTGTCCATTTCTTGCATTTTTCTGTCTTACATTTCTTTCCTTCCCCTCTTTTCTTTTATAGCCCTTAAAGGCTCATCTAGTGACGCGCCACTCGCGCTCATCAAACCTGGGGGCTTCTTTAACAGAAGCTTATTTATACGGGCTTCACGCCCAACAGATGCGTCAAACTTCTGCATGTACCTTTTTCTTCACCATTATATGCATCGATATGACTTAAGTTTTGGCCAAACTGGGTTGCCTGGCTCCTGTGCTTACCCCTACGTTCCCGATTGTTCGTCTAGGCGGTAAAGGGAGCACCACTGCCGAGTCAGCCGGATGTGTACCTCAGACTAGGTGAAGCCGAAAGCTGGCGTTCTTAAGGGAATATTCGGTCGGTGAAATAAAATATGATCTTTTTACTCATTTTATGCGCCCCTAGATGCTTTTTCTGCGTCTCTTCACGCAGTGCGGACATGCACCTTAGTGCATGCCTCCCAGTGAAAGGAACCCTTAACGGAACTATTCTCTCTGGAAGATGTTTCTTACTAACCATGTAATATAACATAACTAGTTGGGCACTTGTCTGATAAAGCACTGATGACCCCTACGCCTGGTCTCCATGCATACCCCGGTTCTTATATAACCGCTAGAGTATTCGGACACACTCCGGACCGTCAGGTCCCGAGGTTGAAGCGAAAACATCGGCAACGACAAACGATCTACAATCCGGCTAGAAGGCATTACACATGTCAATTCAAAATTACATAGTCATTCTGACTGATTGTATTCCTCTTCTATACCATCTAGCAGGCTGTCTAATTTACAGTCCTGCTGGGAATACTTCGCGGCCAACTCTACTTGGCCGTACACTAAGCTTACAGGGATCTCCTTCCCGTCAGGCCCCACTGGTCCGACCTCGGCCATGTGGTTTGGGTCAGACTTCGTAAAACGGGTCTTCACCATGGCCCAGGCCTCCCTAGCGCCTTGTCGGCGGGCCGATATCTTCCACAACCGGAAGTGCCGCCGAGCTCCCTTCAGCTTCTCCGCAAGCTCTCCAAGGCCCTCGAGCATGGAGTGGGCAGGCCATAAGGCTTGGGCAATACCCCGCATCGCCTACCGAATTCGCTCGTGCAGTAGCAAGAGTTCGGGAAGAAGGTCACCCGTAGAACCGGGCATCTCCTCTGCAGGACGACCTGTGAGCATACCTACAGACATTACTCTATTAGTCGACTTCCTCGTCGAACTCTTTTTTCAAAGTTCGTTCAAGCACTTACTAAAAATGCCGCATCGAAGCCGCTGATTCTCCTTCGTGGAGTCCAACAGCTGGCCACGAACATCTTTAAGTTCGACGTCCATCTTGGTGTTGGCATCCTGAAGCTCATTCTTCTCTCGCCTCACCTTTGTCAACGTACTCTCACCGGCCTTTAGCCGGCGTAAGAGTTGTTGCTTATCCGGATCGAGTCCGGCGCCATCTGCAATATGATTTGTCAGTTTTGCACCCACACCGAACAATACTAATATTTCGAAGTGTATCTTACCTGAGGGGGTCTCTTTGGGCTCCCCTGCTGCGGCTAGTGCAGCCTCTAGTTGGGCCTTGCACTTTTTCAGCTCCTAGGACAGTACGGTATTCTTCTCTGTAAGAAGCTGCATATTAAATGATCCTTAAATCAGTTGCTCTAACTGCTTCAAGTCTCGGGGGCTACTGGCATATATATATATAACCAAAATTTTCTTACCCGTATGTCTTTTACATACTGCTCTGTGGCTTTGGCTAAACCATTTTGAGCGGCACGGAGGTACGCATCTCCCGAATTAAAGGCATCTAAAGCCTCTTGGGAGAAACAAGCATCACGTAGAACTGTCCGGCGACGCCTGTGGTTCATGGCACTCTCCACTTCAGAATTTGTGGCAGACAGCCTGTCCGCATCCTCTGTCGGAGGAGCGTCTGGTGCGCGCCTTGTGCTCCCCTCCGCTTCCTGGCCAGACATTGGAGCCTGGCTGGTGGAGGCGCGATTGGCAACCTCTCCGGATGTAGTCCGGCGAGGTCTCTTCATTCTAAAGATAGCACGAACGTTAATATGCCCTGACAGAATAACACCAGGGAAACAGAGGGCGCACTATACCTTTGCGCCGGCATCTCAGTCCGGACTGCATTTCTTTTTGTCCCACGGGGCCCTGCGGCCCCTCGTTAGCTAGCCGCCGGAGGTTCGGCCTCCTGCCTCGGAAATCTCCCCTGCAAAACACGGTTGTCGTCAGAAACACCGGAATACGTGAGAGTGGAATCTCTCTCAAGGGAATGAGACTCCGGTTTCTGTCACCTGGGAGGCCGGGATTAACCCTGGGTAATCAGCCATGATGGCTACCAAGGTATTGTCCTTGCTTAGCTGATAGAACACCCCGTCGATAAGCTCCATCGATATGTCCGGATCCTCTTTGGAGTCCGGATCGAGGGACCGTTCTGGGTCCTCGGGCTGTGGAGGGCGGCTGTTTATATCCTTTACCCCCTATCACAGTTCCTGCACTGAAGTCGTTAGACTACATATCTAACCGTGGGAGTATAAAACAAACGGGCAAGCGCAATTGTTCACTTACCCAACTTGGAGGATCGTACATAGTAAATCCGGCCTACGGGTTGACGCGGAGGAATTCCTCCTTTTCTCCCTTGTACAAAGAGGACAAGATCTTTACTAGAGCGGCAGCTGAGGCCAGCCCCTTACGACCGTAACGGGTGGCGTCATCCTCCCCGTTGAAATCCCACATTGGGTGGCCTCTATATTGAAGCGGCTCCACCCCCCGCATAATGCATGCGGCCATGACTCCAATCATGGTTAGTCCGGAATGAGCCAACAGTCTTATCCGGCCCATCAGGTAAAGGACATCTCTGTCGCTTTCTCTCTGATAGCTCCGCGGACGCCAGCTCATGCGTTTCTTCAATGGAGCACTGTTGAACTCAGGGAGACCGACCCAGATAGGGTCTGGCAGCGGGACGTCATCTATGCAAAACCATTCCAAAGGCCAGTCCTCGGATGCCTTCTTTGGGGTTCCGGATAGGTATCCGGTCCCGGCGATGCGCCATACTTCGGCTCCGCCCACTTGGTATATAGACCCCTCTTGAGAACGGGGCACCAGGCAGAATAACCTCTTCCATAGTGCGAAATGAGCCTCAACGCCTAAAAATAGCTCGCAAAGGGCGACGAAACCCACAATATGCAATACGGATGCGCGCGTGAGATTGCGCAGATGGAGGCCGTAGAACTCCAGAAGCCCGCGGAGAAATGGATGAATTGGAAATCCCAGTCCCCTTATTAGATAGGGGATGAGGCACACCCGCTCTCCTTTAGAAGGATTGGGGGTGCTCTCCGCTTGTTTTCCGCCATTGTAGGTGGCGAGACTGGCTCGGACCGGGACCATGTATGCCTGAGGGAGAAATCCCTTGGCCTGAAGTGACACTAACTCACTATGCGGGATGGTGCAACTCTCCCAGTCCCTGGGTTTGGGACCAGAGGGGCGAGGGGAGGAGCTGCGACGGCTGGTCATGTTGGAATGGACCTTTGCTGGAAGCGCTCTGATGATAACTCGCGGAGAGGAGAAGATGTGGTTTGGACCTAAATCCCCATCTCGTTAAATAGGCGGCTAGTTTATACGGCTAGGGGCATGGATGTAAAAACGCCTCGGCTTTTCGCATTCGTTTGACACATGGAAGACAGCCATTATTGGGCGTGGAAGCCGAGGAGCACTACATTACCAAAATTGGACATTATTCCTACAGGTACACAAGATTTGGAGAAGAACCCGCCTTGCAATGCCGAATAATCTGCGCGCCGGACTCGTCGTCATTGAAGCCTCATTCGGGGGCTACTGAGGGAGTCCTGGATTAGGGGGTGTTCGGGTAGCCGGACTATACCTTCAGCCGGACTCCAGGACTATGAAGATACAAGATTGAAGACTTCGTCCCATGTCTGGATGGGACTTTCCTTGGCGTGGAAGGCAAGCTTCGCGATGCGGATATTCAAGATCTCCTACCATTGTAACCGACTCTATGTAACCCTAACCCTATCCGGTGTCTATATAAACCGGAGGGTTGTAGTCCGTAGGCAATCAACTCCATACACAACAATCATACCATAGGCTAGCCTCTAGGGTTTAGCCTCCTTGATCTCGTGGTAGATCTACTCTTGTACTACCCATATCATCAATATTAATCAAGCAGGACGTAGGGTTTTACCTCCATCAAGAGGGCCCGAACCTGGGTAAAACATCGTGTTCCCTGCCTCCTGTTACCATCCGGCCTAGACGCACAGTTCGGGACCCCCTACCCGAGATCCGCCGGTTTTGACACCGACATTGGTGCTTTCATTGAGAGTTCCTCTGTGCCGTCACAATCAGGAAGGATGCCTCCTCCCGTCTTTAAAGACAGCGCCGTTGCTAAGGGAGCCTTGGCTGTCGGCCAAACCCTTCGGCTAGGTGGTTTCCTCATGACCGCCTGTTCGGCTGTTGCGCCGACTTGTGACCTCTCGGGTCATCAAAAGCAACCTACGCGTCAGCTCGGGCAGATGCGTAGCATCTGGTCCAGCATTGGGTCGGTTGCCAGCTATTTGCAAACCAAAGCCATATGCCGCCTACCTCTCTCCAAACAATCCCCATTACTTGGCCCTTTGCGGTCTGGGGGCTTGATATGGTTGGGCCCCTTAAAGGGGGAACCCATAAGAAAAAATACTTACTGGTCATGGTGGATAAATTCACCAAATGGATAGAAGCCAAACGTGTCAAAACAGCTAAATCCGGACTGGTGATAGACTTCATATCTGGGGTCGTACACCGTTATGGCATCCCCCACAACATCATCACTAACAACGGCACGAACTTTACAGCCGACAAGGTGAAACTTTGGTGCAGCAACATGGGCATCAAGCTTGATTATGCTTCTGTCTATCACCTGCAAACTAATGGTCAAGTTGAGCAAGCGAATGGTCTTATCATGAGCGGCATTAAACCCAGATTAGTGTGGTCCTTAAAGGAGTCAAACACGCACTGGGTAGAGGAGCTCGACTCCGTACTATGGGGGTTGTGGACCATGCCAAATCACACTACCAGATACACACCATTCTTTATGGTGTACGGTGCAGACGCGGTTCTGCCTTGCGACATAATTCCTGACTCACCTCGAGTGCACATGTACGAAGCAAAAGAGGCCAAGCTCGATCGGCAGGACAGTTTGGACGCCCTGGAGGAGGAGCGCGACGTGGCGAAGGCCCGTTCCGCATTCTATCAGCAACAGGCTCGAAGGTATCAAAGCAGAGAAGTACGGGCCAAAACCTATAACATTGGCGAACTAGTTCTACGCCTGCCGGAGAAGAAAAAGAACAAGCTCAAGCCCAAATGGGAGGGTCCCCTCATTATTGACCAGGTTCTGACCGGTGGAGCGTACCGTCTACGGGATGCATCGGATAATCAACTCGAGCCAAACCCATGGAATGCAGCCAGACTCCGAAGATTCTACGCCTAGCACGGGACTCTATGTTTGTGTCCTCACCTCCGTCAATTTTTTGCATATCTGTCTTTTCTCTCTTTCTCCCTTTTCACTCTCTTCAAGGCCCTTAAAGGTTATACATGTGTCCTGGTTACACAATCTTGACGCGCTAACCACGCTCATTATACCCAGGGAAAGGAACCCTTAATGGAACTATTCTCCCTGGAAGATGTTTCTTACGACCCATGTACTATAACATAACTAGTTGGGTACTTGTGTGTTCAAGCACTTATGACCCCTACGCCTGGTCTCCATGCATACCCCGGTTTTTACCGAGCGGGTATTCGGATACACTCTGGACTATAGGGTCCAGAGGTCGAAGCGAAAAGGTCTTCCATGAAAAATGATTTACAATCTGGCTAGGGACATTACATATGTCACTTGAGTTACACAATCGCTAAGACTGATTCAATTCTTCTTCTATACCATCCAACATGCTGTCTAGCCTAAAATCCTATTGGGAATACTTTGCGGCTAATTCTACTTGATCATACACTAAACTGACAGGGATTTCTTTCCCATCAGGCCCCACAGGTCCGACCTCGGCCATGTGGTTCGGGTCCGCTTTGGTATAGCGCGTCCTCACCATAGCGCAGGCTTCCCTTGCACCTTGTCGGCAGGCAGATATCTTCCATAATCGGAAGCGCTGCCGTGCTCCCTTGAGCTTCTCTATAAGCTCCCCTATTCCTCCTGGAGGGGACGCGGATGGACAGAAGGCTTGGGCAATACCCTGCATCACGTGCCGAACTTGTTTGTGTAGTTGTGAGAGCTCTGGTAGAAGATCACCCGAAGACCCGGGCATCTCCTCCGCGGGACGACCTGTCAGCATACCTGCAGACATAACTTTGTTAGTCGGCTTCTTCGCCGAACTCCTTTAAAACTTCGTTCAAGCACTTACTAAATATGCCGCGTCGAAGCCGTTTATTCTCCTTCACGGAGTCCGCAAGCTGGGCTCGGACATCTTTCAGTTCCACGCCCAGCCGGATATTGGCGTCTTGGAGATCATTTTTCTCCTTCCTGACTCGCGTAAGCACGTGCTCACCAGCATTTCACTGTCGATCATCACGTGGCGCATCCACCGCCACGGCCTCTGGATTCACTCCGGGGCCACCTGCAACATCTATTGTTAGATTTGCATACATGCCGCATACTACCTGGTACCCGTATTCTTTGCAATGGAAACAAGTGTTACCAGAGGGATCCTTCTCGGACTCCTTCAACGTGTCAACAACGGCCTCTAACTGGGCCTTGCACTTTTCCAGCACTTGAGACAATTGGGAATTCTTCTCCGTAAGAACCTATTCATATAAATGATCCTTAAATCAGTTGTGTCAACTGTTTCAAGTCTCAAGGGCTACTAATACATATAATCGTCAGATTTTACTTACCCGTATATCCCTTACATACTGATCCGTGGCTCTGGCTAGGCCATTTTGAGCAGCACGGATGTACGCGTCTCCGGAATTGAAGGCATCAAATGCCTCTGGTGATAAATAAGCGTCACGGAGTACGGCCCGGCGACGCCTGTGATTCATGGCGCTCTTCACTTCGGAATTTGTAGCAGATAGTCTGTATGCATCCTCTGTAGGAGGAACATCCGACATCTGCCTTGCATTAGCTTCCGCCTCTATGTCCGGCCCTGGAGCCCGACTGGTCGAGGCGTGATCGGCAGCCTCTCCGGATATAGTCCGACGGGCGTTTTTTCTAGGAAACACGGATGTCATTATATTTTAAGAAATATGACAATCACAGAAAGAGGTTTTGTGTTATACCTCAGTGCTGGTGTCTCCGTCCTGACCGCCTTCCTTTTTTTCCTACCCGGCTTCGGCGCCTCTTGTTGGCGAGTTGCTGCAGGTTCGGCACGGCGTCCCGAAGGCCTTCCTTATAAGACACCATACGTGTACGGTAGGTGAAGTGCATAAAAGGGAATCCTTTTTTGGGAGTTGGGACTTTGGTTTTTCTGATGTGTGATGCAGGAAGTAATCCCGGGTAGTCGGCCGTTATGGCCACCATGGCGTCATTGTAGCTCAATTGATAGAATTGCCTGTCTATCAGCTCCACGAATATGTCTGGATCCTCTTCAAGTCCGGGATCGGGGGCCCGGCCAGGGTCCTCTGGTTGTGGAGCTGGGCTGTTGACCTCCCTTATCGCTTTTCGCAATTCCTGTCATGAAATGGCAAGGTGAGCACCTACAACGAGAATGCGGGAAGGTTGAGAGTAAAAAGGGTACAACTCACCCAGCTTGGAGGGTTGTACATGGAGAATCCGTCCCGTGGTTTAATGTGGATGAACTCCTCTTCCTCTCCCTTGAATAACTTGGACAAAGCTTTTGCTAAAGCAGCAGGTGAGTCCGGTCCCTTGCGCTCGCAACAGGTGGCATCGTCTTCCCCGTTAAAACACCACAGGGGTGCCCTCGATATTGAAGTGGTTGCACCCCCCGCATTATGCATATTGACATAACCTCGATTATTGTCAATCCTGATTGAGCCCGCGCTTTTATCCGGTTCATCAGATAAAGGACTTCTCTGTTATCTTCCGCCTGGGGGCTCCATGGGCGCCAACTTTGACGTTTCTTCAGAGGAGTATTGTCGAACTCAGGAAGACCCCGCCGAACAGGGTCTGGAAGAGGGACATCCTCCATGTAAAACTACTCCGAAGGCCAGTCTTCGGACGTGTTCTTTGGAGTACCGGACGGGTATCCGGTCTCGGCGATGCGCCATATTTCAGCTCCGCCCACTTGATAAAGTGACCCCTTCTGTGTGCAGGGCACAAGGCAGAATAGCCTTTTCCAAAGCTCGAAATGAGCCTCACAGCCCAAAAACAACTTGCAAATGGCAACATAGCCGGCGATGTGTAATATGGAAGCAGGGGTGAAATTATGCAACTAGAGGCTGTAAAACTCTAGGAGTCCGCGGAGGAACGGATGAATTGGAAATCCGAGTCCCCTTAGTAAGTAAGGGACAAGGCATACCCGCTCCCCCTTGGACGGATTGGGGAAGCTCTCTGCTTGCTCCCCGCTATTATAAGTGGCGAGCCCGGCTCGGACAGGGACCATATACGCCGGAGGGAGAAATACCTGGGTCTGCAACTCTACTAATCGGCCGTGCGGGACAGAACACTTCTCCCAATCGCCGGGCTTCGGGCTACGAGAGCGAGAGGAGGAGCTGCGGTGGCTGGCCATGATGGAATGGATTTGTCCGAGCGCACTCCGATGGATTCTCGTTGTGGGAAGATGGTGTGGATTGGATCTAAGAATCTCCATCCCTTTAATAGACGATTTATTTACTTGGCTAGGGGGGCGAATGTGAAAACTCCGTGACTCCTCGCATTCACTCGACACGTGGAAGATAGCCCTTATTGGGCATAGAAGCCAAGAAGTCCAACATTGGGAGCCGGACACTACTTAATAGATATTCAAGATTTGGAGAAGAACCCGCCTTGCAATGCCGAAGATAATATTGCGCGCCGGACTCAACATCACTGAAGCCTGGTTCGGGGGCTACTGAGGGATTCTTGGATTAGAGGGTCTCCGGACAGCCGGACTATATCCTTTGGCCGGACTATTGAACTATGAAGATACAATATTGAATACTTCGTCCCGTGTCCGGGTGGGACTCTACTTGGTGTGGAAGGCAAACCAAGTAGTACGGATATGTAGATCTCCTCCCTTGTAACCGGCCTTGTGTAACCCTATCCCCCTTCGGCGTCTATATAAACCGGAGAGTTTAGTCTGTAGGACAACATACAATCATACCATAGGCTAGCTTCTAGGGTTTAGCCTCTACGAGCTCGTGGTAGATCAACTCTTCTAATACTCATATCATCAAGAACAATCAAGCAGGACGTAGGGTATTACCTCCATCAAGAGGGACCGGACCTGGGTAAACATGGTGTCCCCTGCCTCCTGTTACCATCCTCCTTAGACGCACAGTTCGGGACCCCCTACCCGAGATCCGCCAGTTTTGACACTGACAAACAGTGTGATGTAAGATGCTCTTGTGTTGTGGAGTTAGTAGTTTTTGCGGGAGGGGGAGAGGAAATGGGGGTGCCGTGTGGTGGGGGAACTGGAAGTTATCAAAGCAGCCCCGACCTACTATGTAAATGAGGGCCGTATTGTAACTATTGGTCTATGTGCACCAAGGAAAAAAAGGGGAATTTTGCATGCTAAAGACTATAGGTGGCGGAAATTTTAGAAGGGGGCAAGAGATTTTGCCGCCTGTCGAATCGTTCGGATCCAGTTTCAACTAATGTTGGACAGTGCTAGCGGGAAGGTCATGCGAGACTATGTACACGGGGCACACGTCGTCAACAGTTAATAACTGGTGTGAAGTCCGCCCCAGAAAAAAAAGACAATAACTCGGGATTATGCACTGATAACTTGGACGTTCACACGGGCGCAGCCAATCGTGCGGGTGTAGAGGCGCGTTCACAAAAAAGGGATCAAACGCTCAGCCTATGTATTTCTCGTGTCAATATATAATTTTGTCCCTTTGGTTTTATACTTTAAACATAATGCATTGACGTGTTATTGTAGAGGCGCACAAAAATAAATGGATATTGTAGGCCTATAAAATAAATGGATATTGTAGTCCGCTACTTAAAAGTGTTACCTCATATGATTACATAGCCTCCATTTCATAAATTACGTACCCGTTGAATTCACATATATGAATATTACATATATTACTTCATAATAGAACCTTAAATCATCCAGGACTAATGAATTTGAATGCAATACTAACAATGGTGCATGTACATGACCGATATAGTGGTTGTTTGAAGAAACATCAGTGTAACTTTGGCATGCACAATTGAAAAGGATTATTTGGGAAAAAATGTGATATGTGAGTATCCAATCTTTAGTGTTGAATCGATATTGTATCTTTGGACACGATACGAAGTAGATATTGATTTATTTTAAGCGATGCACGTCCATGGTCGCTAGATAGTGATATGTGAATGAATTGTGCAATCTCTATCACACGGATATATATCTCATTTCTCCATAGGTATCGGAATCACACACACGCACTTCGTGTATTTCTGTCCCTCCGCCAAGGTTAGAATTCGTCTTTCTACCCCGTCCTACAAGTCTGTCACACCGAAACACACATGCTCTCTCTGTCAAACACGCCCACCCCTTTAACTCCGCCCACCCACCGCCACTAATGTCTCAAAGTATAATTATGTCACGCACACATATTCCTAAGATTAACTCGAGTCCATATGAATACATACAATAGGATTCCAATAGAGCACCTTTTGTTTTGATATTTCGCTCTCTCTCTCTCTCTCACACACACACACACACACGTGCGCGCACGCATGCGGACATTGTTTCTCTCTTCATTTTTTCCGGCACTTACATGCACACTGCTTGTTTTTCTTCGTGATTCTTTAAGTATGCCTCGCACACATGCTATCTACCTATCACTTAATATAGATATGTGTCACACAAACTCCTTCTCCTTATCTAAGTGTCACTTGCCCCCCCCCCGCCCACACCCACACACACACAGTTCCCGACACCGAAGGAGTAGGGTGACACCATGATCTTGATACTAATCTATCTACATGCTTCTCACTCAAACAGACACACAGAACACTACCTGACACCGAAGTAGGGTGGCACCTCGATCTTGATAGT
>NC_041384.1:360768221-360786837 GCF_002162155.2 Triticum dicoccoides | reverse complement strand
GATCTTGATAGTAATCTATCTACTGGCTTCTCTCTCAAACACACACACACTCTCTAGTTGTGCCTTTGTTCTTACCGCGCGCACACTCTCGATATGTCTTTATCTCCCTCCCCCTCCCCACCCCCAACAATGACAACAGCAGGGTGACAACTCAATCTAGATCTTAATCTATCAATTGGCTTCTCTCTCAAACACACACACCCACGCACTAGTTGTGTCTCCGTGCCTCGCTCACACACACTCAATACGTCTTTCTCTCCATACCCCCCTCGATATGTAGACTTATCGCGCGCACACAACTGTAGTGACGATGACGGTGAACCCAGTGTGCCTTGTTTTTACCGGCCTCATGTGATGTTTTCACCCTGTTTTCTGTTAATTAACAAGGCAACCTTTTCTTTGTTACTACTAGTGAATCTGAGATCATTCGGGGCAGACATAAAATATATCACTTCAACCCAATTATCACAGTAATTGTTTTAAAAGAAACTAGCTAGATTCCCGTGCGTTGCACGGAACATCAAGATCCATTTGTATGAGTAGTTTATCTTGTGAGAGAAATGGATGAACGAGTGAAGGCATTATTTGCAAATGTGGAGAGGGGTGTGGGTATATTTTTGCAAAATTGCCATAGTTTCCTTCATATCTGTTAGATATAAATCCGACGGCCTATATTGCAGGATGGCAGGCACACCATCATCACCAACTCTGTTTCCTACTCCCTCCGTTCCTAAATATTTGTCTTTTTAGAGATTTCAACAAGTGACTACATATGGAGCAAAATGAATGAACCTAAACTCTAAAATATGTCTATATACACATCCGTATGTGGTATTCCATTTGAATTCTGAAAAAGACAAATATTTAGGAACGAAGGGAGTATAAGAGTAGACATAGAGATATATCTCCAGCATCGTCCACAACGAACATGTCCTGGACTGGTTAGCGTTGGTTGCTCACCACACGACGGCCTGAGTTCAAATTCTATATTTAAATTTAGATTTTTATATTATATATTATTTAATATATACTTCTTTCTCTACTGTACTGACAGTGGAACCCACAGAGTACATAGAATACAAGATTAAGGATGTATTTGTTTCTTTTTACCTTTTTGTATGAAGCTATAGCCACCCTGCAAGTCATGTACACTGTACATGCAAATAACTTTTTATAGAGGGAGAATCATACACAAAATTAAATCAAAATGGATTGGATGTGACTCTATTATTTCAAGCATAAGAGCTTCTCTAATGGCAGCTGGCAAATTTCCTCCTGCTTTCTTCCACGGAGGATGACATCCAACGCTAGCGGCATACATTTTCACAACTCTAACCCACCAAAGGAAATTTGTGCAAACACGGACTGATTTTATATAAGCATGAAGGATTTCATATAAAAACCAGATCTTCATATAAACATGATGGATTTCATTACATTTACATGAACTAAGTGGTGCTAATCCGGCTCTTGTGGTATAATTAATACCTAATCTAAATGGCTGCCCGCGGATCGCTTTGTCTTCCTCATGTCAAATAGACACTTGCGGGGTTGACGAAGGTCCTCAAAAGAGACGAAGCAGCAAAGAAACCACCTGTATACGTAGTCCTCGCCTTCATGGGAACCAAGTGGCGGTGGCCTCCCGTGTTCTACTTCTCCTTGATGATGGCGGCGGACACGGAGAAGCTGGTACCGACTGGTCGCTCTCCACGGACCCGGCTTCTATCTCTGCATGCCTGGCGCTGCAGCAAGCACGGGAGGCGCACCCATAGACACGGGAAGTGCGGCCACCACAGACACTGGTGGCGTCGTACGATGCGGCAGCGACGATGCCTGTGCCGCCATGCCGGCGTGGAGCAACTCGCCACTCCTCATTGAGCTGAACTGGAGTGGCGAGTTGCTGAACCACACGCTGGCTTGGGGCAGCAACTGGCTCCATCGGGCCAAGCGAGGTTGGTGAAGCACCGAGCAGCCTCGCTCGTATACGGATGGCTAGGCAGGCCACCCAGCCGGGTAGTATGCCAGAGAATGGCTCCTTGAAAGCCATCGGAAGAGTGGAGAAAATGGTGAAGGAGGAGATGGGGATCGGCGGAGGGGTGCGATTCTTGCCCGCTGGCTATCTGGCCTTGTTTAAAAAGAGGGCGGACAGTAGGAGCTTGGATGGTGTCTGGCCTCGTTTAAACTGAGGGAGGATGGGAGGAGCTCGGCCGACATTGTGTTTAATTCTGGCTCGCTCATGAATGGACGTGTGGCCGGAGTAGGTTTCTCATTTTGTGTGGGGGATTAACGGAGGTGTTTGATGGAGGCAAGGAGGCATGTTCAGCCAGGCGTGCAGCGGGAAGTGCAGTACTATTTGATTTGACAGCTACTAGTAAACCAGGACAGTTCCTGATACGGCTTTAATGCAGACGAGGGAGAGGGTAGCGGTTCCTGAAATGTTGAACGGCCAATGATGCATCCTCCTTCAATTAGCATCCCGAATGCATGAGGGAAGCAATGGGCCAAGGACAGGGAAAAGAGGTAGCACGATGTGAATGCAACGCAGTTTCCACTCATATAAAGGCACCCCTCCATTCCAATGCATCTACCACATCGTACGCACCTAAGCACCTACACTAAGCGCAAACGTCCTCACTCCAGACCCATGGCGGTGATGCGCGCGAGCGGCCAGCGGCTGTGCTAGATGGTCCATGATGCCGGCTTGCAGCATGGCACCGAGGATCATCTCGAGATGGTGCTGGAGACTGGCTAGTTCTTGGCCATCGTTGACGCCGGCTATGACTCTCAGTAAGACCAGATGATCGTTGCCACCATCAAAAAGTTCACCATCGTCAAGAAGCTCGCGGATGATATCACCGTACTCCTCTAGCCCGCGCGGCCGGGCTCCTTTGCGAAAACCTCTTTGAAGCACTTGTGGCCCTGTGACTGCCCGCCGATGCAACGAAGAATTTCCACCTGGAGGTCGCGCTCGCCGCGAGGCGCCTCGCCCTGCAAGAATTCATCGACCTACACATCCACGTCTACGAGGATGTCGTATACATAGGTATCTACAAGGCCCGTGAGGACGCTGCGACGTTGGCCTTCGTCAACCGGCTGGAAGCATTGGACGTCTTTGTTGAGAAGGACCTTGACCTCGCCGCAAAAGCAACCGCTCCTAAGCCGCCGGTCGGTGGCCCAGCGCACTGAGTCGAGGAGGAGGATCTCGTACGTTGATGGATGCATCTTTCTTCTTGCGTCATGTAACCGCCACTACAATCACATCATTGTGGCCTGAATTCTTATTGCGCTATTGCATTCTCGTTCTAGTCAATACAGACATGTGCGATCCCTTTGCTCACATTTGAAGGCAATTATATGCGTCACTGTAACTAGATCCATCCATCAATTTTATAAGTTGTGCTTCCCTTTTCCATCAACTTCGTGCAACGCACGAGCGTCTTGCTAGAAACACTACAACATGTCGGACCGCATGTGACCGAACCAACGATGCGCCAACCTAGCTACTACCTTGCTTATCTAGCGGAAAAAGTCCCGCCCTAGCATTTCCAATCGTTATTTCTATCTATCAATCGGGCCAAGGAGCAGAACCAAATGTTACAATTATACATGTTTCTCTACTCCTATAAAAGACTCAGTTGGTGATGGTAGAGTGTCTGCCATCCGTCATTTCTGACCATTAGATCTGCATCTAACAGATGTGAGGTAAGTTGTGGCACTCTTGCAACAATAGCCCACTTCTCTGCTCCAATCTACAGAAAACCCCTTACTATCTTGAAAGCAACCGCATCCCTCCCTCACCTCATCAATACATCCTGAGAAATATATTTTGAGTGGAAAGTAATATATTTTTAGTGGTATATATGTATATCAAAACAAGAGTGTCGTCTTTCAACTTTGTGAACAAGTACTATTCTACTTTGGATCCATCGCAACGCATGAGCACATTGCTAGTAAAAGAAAAAGGCATGCCGCGTTTGAGTCACACCCCCACATGCCCGGGAATCGGGAGTACTCCATGGCCAGTCTGACACACCACATAGCTAGGTAAGGCGTGTTGCCTAGCATTTTCACTTTCATGTGGCACCGCAGTTGAGCAAACCGACTATCGGCAAACCGCACCCCGCCCGCCGCATTGGAAAACAGAAACGTGGAGGGGAAAATCTAGCTGTAGCACGGAAACCAAGAAATTTGGTGTCAGATGGGGCTCGTTGGTAGCGTAGGAGCAATCTGTACTACTACTCCTACTACAAAGTTTGTACTACAACTACTACCACTATACAACTAGGTATGTGCACGCCACAGCATCGTCGGAACAAAAAATGGGAAGATCTTGTTTTGGGTGATATCTTCTTTTCCAGTCAACATATTCTGAATAATATGATCTGGGGGGCACCCATGAAGCTTATGTGGCTTGGTTGCATGGCTATGAAAGGCTAGAGAAAAATAAATAGATAATGTGTTTAGAGTGCACTCCACTAAATAGATAATTTGGATCCATTGCAACACACGGCACGACACATTGGTAGTAGTAAGAAACTAATTCTGGGTTTGGCACGAGTTCATACTGCGGGAGCACCACAAAGCCTGGCGCAGGAGTTACATTTCCCTCTCAAGGCCCACGAGACCGAGCTCTAGTGGCTTAGTGCACCAGCCTATGAGTCAATGACATGTGGGCCTTAAGTGCGGCTGGCCCACATGTCGTTCTCATGAAAGCAGAGCAGCGGTGGGACCGGGAGGGGTGAGGCATAGGTCGTCGGACGAGGCTTGCCTGCTCCCCTCCCATGCTTCGATCGGTACTTCCGCACCACTAATTTTCATCCAACAGTTATAATATATTTCCTCGTGTGGGTCATCTATAGCCTCAAAGAAAGGTAAAAAAAGGCTGTCGGATTTCGGGTGCTAGCAAAACCCTTGAGGTTCGAACACTGGGGTGCACACAAAGATCTCTCCCCCTCTCTAGCTCGCACACTCTACGATATCACGGCCTAGCTCGCCGAACCCAAAGAACATGAGACATAAGATTTATACTGGTTCAGGCCACCGTTGTGGTGTAATACCCTACTCTAGTGTGGTGTGGTGGATTGCCTCTTGGGCTGAGGATGAACAGATACAAGGGAAGAACAGCCTCGCGAGGAGAGGTGTTCTTGTGCTTGGTGAATTTGTCTGGTGGCCTAGGTGGAATGGATCTAGTCCAAGATGAGATTCTTCCCCTGTGGTGGTGCCTAGTCCTATTTATAGAGGCCTTGGTCCTCTTCCCAAATATTGAGCGGGAAGGGATCCCACAAAGGCCAAATTCGAAGGGAGACAACTAGCACAAGCTATCCTGACAAAAGTAGTCTTCGCCTGCCAAAGGCTCTGGTGGTGACGCCGTCTTGGGCTCCATGGTGACCTCCATCCTGCCGTCCTGCTGGTCTTGGTCTTGTTGCAACGATATGGAAATCTTTGCCTGATTTCTCAGGACTCCTCATCTGCGCTTGCCCTTTATCACCAAAGGGGAAATGCGGACACTGCACGCGCTGGCACACGCCTCGCTCCAGGCGTCATGGCTTGTGTCGCAGAAACCTCGCGAGGTACCCCTTGACTTGATCTCTCCGCCCCTCGCGAGCCAGCCTGGTGAGGCCGCCCCTCAGGAGGTCTTGCATCGTCCGCCTCTCGAGGCTTGTCCCCTCGCAAGGGTCTTGAGTGTTTGTTGGTGAAGATGGGTTGTACAGGCCACTGGTGGAGCCACGCTGCGGGCCGCAGGCAGGCAAGTCTGGGGACCCTCATTCCCAGAACGCCGACAGTAGCCCCCGGGCACAAGGCATGCTCGGGCTTGGCTTTGAGGTGAAGCCAAAGGGCAAGTGCGGAGCGCCGCGGGACCCCACAGCCTGCGGCCACGGTTGGCAGGTGGCGACTGATTGGACGTGGGCGTCTCCGCTTCCCCACGCTGGCTCTGCAACTGCCTGACTTGACGGATCCTTGCTGCATGCATAAAAAGATCATTATTACCTTAGATCATGGAGGCCGGCGGTTGGCCTCCCCTTGTCAATCAATGGGAAGTGGAGGGCAAAGCCCACGTCACCTGTCTCTTCCTTGCTTCTGCCGCTTCTTCTTCTTGCTTGCTCCACTGCCCACTAGTGCAGTCATGGCGCCGATACTGAGGTTCTCGACCGTGAAGAAGGGCAAGACTCCCCTCAACGAGCCCGAGCCACTCCCGCCGAAGAAGAGGCGATCCCATCGTCGTGCGATGGGCGTGAGGCCGGTAGTGTCAAGGCCGTGGTACGAGAGACCACCTCCTGGTTACCCGTTGCCCTTGGACGCTCACGCCGAGGATTCCGGAGGGAGGAGCAATGAGTGCCGCCGCCTGCGCCGGGGTCATGGCCGCCGTGCCGCGGAGACGCACACCGTCGGCCCAGGGGTCCATGCCGCGGATTCCTCTCGCGAGTTCGTGCCGTGGGCCGCGATTTCTTCGAGCACTTGGATTCGCCACCCGCAGTCCTTCACCGCTGAGATGCCACCGACGGGCCCTCTTGAGCTTTGGTTGCAGCATGCCGACTGCGACGCACCGACGACTGGAGAGCAGGTTGAAGTCGTCGCCTCCGGGAGGATCTTCATGACTCGAGGCTGGGGCGAGGTCGCCTGAGTCTGCCGCGCGGAAGGCGCCCTCGCCATCCACTTTGAGTATGATGGCGGCTCCACGCTGTTCTTCAAGGTCTTCGACGAGGAAGGCCACCGCTTGTAGTGCTCCCCTAAAGGGGGTCGCCAGGACGACGCAACGGCTGGCGCTGGGCCTGCCGCTGGCCTCGCCCGCAGCTCCCCCAGCGACAGCGGTGACTCTTGGTGGTCCAGCGACTCTCCCGAGCTCGCAGAGTCTCCGGAGACGAGCAATGACTGCTACATGCCCCCAGGCTCTCGCTTGGCCTGGAGCAAGGCCGTCGCGTCCGGCCCCCGCCGTCGCTGATCTGGATGGGGCTGGCGCTGGCCTCTTGTGGTCCACTATTTATGATGGCGTCGGCGACGTTTAGCGCGTGTAGATAGAGCTCCTAGGAATTCCCTTCCTTTTGTTCCCTGCGAGGAATCAAAACGGACCCCACGGGGGTGTGTAAAGCGTCTGTAATGTCTTTTGTTGATATTATCCTTATTGTGAAAATTTGCGAGCGCATGTCCTGCTAAGGCTCGGTCTCCCCTTTCCAATCCCGCAACAGCTTGGTGCTCTATGCTAACAGGTCCCGGTCCCCAGGCAGGCTGCAGCCATCGCTGGTATGCCAGGTCGCGATGCCGTGGTCAAGGCCAGGAGGTGAGCAGCCCGAGGTCCAGTAAGAGCTCCTGAGGCGTGATTCTCAAGAGGCCCCCTTTAGCGCGCAAGCAGCTACCTGAGGATGGGATAGGGAGGCGACATTGCCGCAGCAGGGCAGCGACAAGGCGAGAATCTCATGCCGTAGCTCTGGGTCGGTCCAGGTACAAAACTTATCTTTGGCGTTCCGGAGCCGGTTTCTCGTGCCGCACCAAACTTGGGCATCGGCCGCTACTGGGTAGCTAGGTTAGGCCCGTGTGGGCCTCCCCCTCTTCTCCATGCTCTTCCTGGTGCTCTACGTCCTCAGGTCCCGGCCCTCGAGCGAGCTCAGCCGCTGCTGGTATGCCAGGTCGCGATGTCGTGGTCAAGGCCAGGGGTGAGGGCTGGAGAACCAGTATTAGCTCCTAAGCCGCAATGCTCAGGAGCCCCCTGTTAATGCGCAAGCGAATTGCATGGGAGAAGAGAGAGAGTCTGCAGTACCGCTTGCTATAGTCCTCGGGAAGTATCTGCAGGTTAGCGCGAGGAGGGGTGCAAATCACCATGGTGATTGCTGGTTCGTCGCCGACACGTAGGAGGGGACTCCCTACTGCGGAAAGCACCCGGGGCATGTACAGCCCCGCCGTGACACGTGGCTTGCACGGCAGGGCTAGACGAGGCGTATCTAGGCACTCGTGAGCCAGCGTGGGACTCAGGAGGCCCTACCTCAAGGCGGGTCATGCCTGGTCTTGACTCTTGATGGCTGCGGCGTTCGTGCGAGATGGATAGACAACCTGCTCTGAATGAATTTCCTGAGGTTATCGCACGAGAAGGACAAGCACCAACGACCCTAGGAGGTGACGTGAACAGGGCCGGCCCACCAGACAGAGCTTAGCCGTTGCATTTATCGACGCTGCAGGGATGGGCCCGAGCACAGACGCCGTGCCTAGCCTTCTTATGCGAAGGATCCTAAAGAAAGACAATCGGCGCGCAGCTCCCTTGGTGGGTAACGATCAGGCAAGTGATATCCATGGATAGATTATGCATGAAAAGCAACTAGCTTAGGTAAATGCAGGAATGATACATGCCACTTGGTCGGACCCGAGCGGCCTGAGGATGATGCAGCCCGAGGGGCGCCCCCAGCAAGGTGAACTAAAAAGGCAAGTGGATACATGCCACAGGGACTGACTCACGTGACATGGGAATGATGCAGCCCAGGGGGCACTCCAAGCTAAATAAACTTGGAGAGATGTCACCTGGTTTGGCTATAGAAGGGGTGTTGTGGTAGCTGAAGACGCGTAGCGAAGAAGTCACCCCTCACGATTCGTCGAGGCCCTGAGCGTCGGGAGGCTCTGGAGGCTCGGGCGGCCTCCTGAGGACCGTCTCCATCTCCGCCAGGACTGCGTGATGCCTGGCCTCCTGACCCGCCATGATGCTCCGTAGGTTGCGCTGGAAGGTGGCAGCCACACTCAGCAGGCCGAACAACATGCGAACGTAGCTATGAGGTGGACCTTTGCAGCGTCCCACGCGTGACGGCCAGAAGAGCTCATGAGGTGCGACCCTGTTGAGCCCTGGGATGTCGATGCAGACGCGCAGCTCACCACCCTCGCCCGGGTGGGGAGCAGCGCCAGGTGGGCGACAGTCGTTGTGTATTGCTCTTGCTTCCTGAAGTTCCTAAGTGGCCTTGTCGTTGAACTCTTGAGCGCCGGGCACTCTTCGCCTGGTGCCCTCCTGAGGGAAACGTGCCACGAAGCACGCCTCCACGTGGTGCCCGAGCGCCTCCCTCGTGATGGCCAGGTCCGAGGCCCTCCAGAAGAGAGCCCCCGAGGCCTGCCCAAGGACGGCACCGGGCATGTCTCCCTATGAGAGGGAGGGAGGCTCCCCAGGCGCGGGCATAGTTCCTAAGGTGGTGCCACCGGAGGTGCCACTCCCTTAAGGTCCAGTGTGGAGTAGCTGCTTCTTCTTCTTGGGGTTGGTCTCAGGAGGGTACTACGCACCTGCGCTTTCAGGGTCTTCCATCGATGCAGCTTGGAAGGCGCGCTCGAGGGAGCACACCGCGTCTCTTTGTTCGCAAGGGACCATGATGATTCTGCCGCTTCTCGGCATCTTGAGGACATTGTAGCCATGGTGGGTGACTACCATGAATTTGGCCAATGCTGGATACCTGGGATGGCATTATACGGCTAGCGGATGTGGGCGACATCGATGTCGCTGAGCTCGGCGTGGTAGTTGTCTCGCAGACCGAAGGTGACAGGGAGGCAAACTTGCCCTATCGGGGTGGTGGAGCCGTCTGTCACTCCTGAGAAAGGCTTGGTGGGCTGGAGCCGATCGTATGGTACTTGGAGGCTATCGAATGGCTCGAAGGCTAGGAAACTGAGTCCTGCACCGCCGACGATGAGGGTCTTGGTGACTTGGGCATTGCTGATGATGGGTGAACAGAGCATCGGGAGGACGCCTACGGTTGCCGCACGTTTGAGCTGGTCCGCCGAGCTAAAGGTGATGGCATACTTGGACCACCTGAGCGGGCGCCTAGCCTCGAGCTTGGGAAGGGCTGCATTCACTTCGCGGGAGAACTGCTTGAAGATGCGCTGGGAGGCTGGGGCATGAGCGCCACCCAAGATGCAGGCGATGGCGCACGACTCCTGGAAGACCCCAGCCCCTTCGTCCTGTTGGTGGTCATCGTTCCTTCTTGGTGGCGGTAGTGGAGGGAGACCAGGGTTGCCCTGAGGACGATCCTCATGAGGCTGGTCCCTCCAGGTGCCCTCATGAGGCTGGTCCTGCCAACGATCCTCGCGAGGCTGGTCGCGTCACTCTTGGAAGGGCCCACGGTCGTCCAAACGTCCTCCACCTCGTCCACCTCCTCGGCCATAGCCCCGGTCATTGCACTCGGGGCGTCGACCGAACCGTCCATCTTGAATGGCCCTGAGGTCTTGACAATCGTTGTTGTTGTGTGTGTGCACGTTGTGGAAGGCGCAGAACGTACGGCCTCCCTTGGACGACTTGGGAAGATCTCGGCCGCGCTTGGTGTCCGGTTCAGCCACGAGTACGACCACTCCCTTGCGCATCACGTCCTTGACCTTGGCCTTCTTCTCCTCTAGATCCGCAACAGGTAGCTCGAGGAGGGAGAGACGCCCCTCCTCAGCCCTTGCACACTCGGTTGCTATGTTGAACAGCTCCAAGGTCGTGCACAGCTCCTCATGGATGGCGAGCTCCTCCTTCATCTTGACGTCACGGACGCCGTCAGAAAATGCAGAGATGATGGCCTCGTCCATCACCTTGGCGATTTTGATACACGTGTTGTTGAAGTGCGGGATGTACTTCTGCAGGGTTTCTCCCGGTTGTTGCTTGATGCGGCGCAAGTCACCAGCGACCGGGGGGCGGTCGCGAGTGCCCTGGAAGTTGGCGATGAAGTGGCTGCGCATCTCATCCCAGGAGGAATTTGAGCCTGGGGGAAGGATCAGGAGCCATGAGCGGGCGCCGTCCTTGAGAGCCATGGGAAACCAGTTCGCCATGACCTTTTCGTCGCTGTTGGCCGCTTCGATGCTCAGCTCATAGAGCTGCAGAAACTCCGCAGGGTCGGGGGTGTCGTCGTAGCGAGGAGGCAGATCCGGCTTGAACTTGCACGGCCAGACTACACTACACAGCTCAGGAGTGAAGGCGCGGCAGCCCGCCGTGGCCACCGGGGCCTGATATGTCTCCAACGTATCTATAATTTTTGATTGCTCCATGCTATTATATTATCTATTTTGGATGTTAATGGGCTTTATTCTGCACTTTTATATCATTTTTGGGACTAACCTACTAATCGGAGGCCCAGCCCAAATTGCTATTTTTTGCCTATTTAGGGTTTCGAAGAACATGAATATCAAACGGAGTCCAAACGGAATGAAACTTTCGGGAATGTGATTTTCTCAACAAACGTGATCCAGGACACTTGGAGTGGTCATCAAGAAACAAGGGAGGAAGGCACGAGGCAGGGGGGTGCGCCTACCCCCCCTGGGCGCGCCCTCCACCCTCGTGGGCCCTCCGTTGCTCCATCGATGTACTTCTTCCTTCTATATATATCCACGTACCCCCCAAACATCCAGGAGCACCACGAAAACTTAATTCCACCTCCGCAACCTTCTGTACTCGAGAGATCCCATCTTGGGGCCTTTTCCGGAGCTCCATCGGAGGGGCATTGATCACGGAGGGCCTCTACATCAAATCCATGGCCTCTCCGGTGATGTGTGAGTAGTTTACTTCATATCTTCGAGTCCATAGTTATTAGCTAGATGGCTTTCTCTCATTCTTTGGATCTCAATACAAAGTTTTCCTCGATTTTCTTAGAGATCTATTGGATGCAATCTTCTTTTCCAGTGTGTTTTCCGAGATCCGATGAATTGTGGGTTTATGATCCAGATTATCTATGAACAATATTTGATTCTCCTCTCAATTCTTTTATGTATGATTGGTTTATCTTTGCAAGTCTCTTCGAATTATCAGTTTGGTTTGGCCTACTAGATTGATCTTTCTTGCAATGGGAGAAGTGCTTAGCTTTGGGTTCAACCTTGCAGTGTTCAATCCCAGTGACAGAAAGGGAACCGATATGTATTGTATTGTTGCCATCGAGGATAAAAAGATGGGGTTTATATCATATTGCATGAGTTTATCCCTCTACATCATGTCATCTTCCTTAAAGCATTACTCTTTTTCTCTTGAACTTAATACTCTAGATGCATGCTGGATAGGGGTCGATGTGTGGAGTAATAGTAGTAGATGCAGGCAGGAGTTGGTCTACTTGTCTTGGACGTGATGCCTATATACATGATCATACCTAGATATTCTCATAATTATGCTCAATTCTATCAATTTCTCGACAGTAATTCGTTTACCCTCCGTAATACTTATGCTCTTGAGAGAAGCCACTAGTGAAACCTATGGCCCCCGGGTCTATATTCCATCAAATTAATCTTCCAATACTTAGTTATTTCCTTTGTATTTATTTTCCTTGCATCTTTATTTCTCTTTATCATAAAAGTACCAAAAAAATTATCTTATCATATCTATCAGATCTCACTCTCGTAAGTGATTGTGAAGGGCTTGACAACCCCTTTATCGCGTTGGTCGCGAGGTTCTTATTTGTTCGTGTAGGTGTGTTGGACTTGTGCGTGATATCCTACTAGATTGATACCTTCATTCTCAAAAACTGAGGGAAATACTTATGCTGCTTTACTGCATCACCCTTTCCTCTTCAAGGGAAAACCAACGCAGTGCTCAAGAGGTAGCAAGAAGGATTTATGGCGCCGTTGCCGGGGAGATTCACGCCAAGTCAAGTCAAGATTTGACTCCCACAACGAGTCATTTTTGGCGCCATTACCAAGTCAAAATATACCAAGTACCCATCACAAACTCTTATCCCTCGCATTACATTATTTGCCATTTGCCTCTCGTTTTCCTCTCTCCCACTTCACCCTTGCTATTTTATTCGCCCTCTTTTCCTCTCTCGCTCTCTCTCTGTTCCCCTTCTCTTTTTCTATTTGCCTTCTTTTGCCCTCTTCTTGTTTGCTTGTGTGTTGGATTGCTTGCTTGTCACAATGACTTTACTTAGATTTGGTGATCTTCACCTTAAAAGGATATAAGAGATCGAAAGCAATATCAGGAATTTTATGGTTTTACAATTTGAGCATAATAATTTCTTTAGGAACGAGCTTAAAGAACAAAAAGGATTTATGGGTTATATGAATAAAGAGCTCGATGATATGTCCAAAGAATTTTATGGTTTGAAATCTCAGATTGTTCATCTCAAAAAATTAATTGCTGAAGTCTCGAATAAGCAGGCCACCTTAGTTAATAAGATGGCCGCTAAGCCAGAAAATTTATATGATAATAAGGATAAAGATTTAAAAGTTATTGATGTGTCCTCTATTAAATCTTTGTTTTGCAATATGAATCTTGATAATGATGGGGCTGAAGATGAGCCACCTTTACCTAGAAGGCGTTCCAAAAATTCGAAGCCTTTAGATCTTGATGCTAATATTATTAAAAGTGGGATCAAAGAGGTCAAAACTTTAAATATCAATGAACCCACTATTTTGGATTTCAAGGAATTTAATTATGATAATTGCTCTTTGATAGATTGTATTTCCTTGTTGCAATCCGTGCTAAATTCTCCTCATGCTTATAGTGAAAATAAAGCTTTTACTAAACATATCGTTGATGCCTTGATGCAATTTTATGAAGAAAAACTTGAGTTGGAAGTTTCTATCCCTAGAAAACTTTATGATGAGTGGGAACCTGCAATTAAAATTAAAATTAAAGATCATGAGTGTCATTCTTTGTGTGATTTGGGTGCTAGTGTTTCCATGATTCCAAAAACTTTGTGTGATTTGTTAGGTTTCCGTGATTTTGATGATTGTTCTTTAAACTTGCACCTTGCAGAATCCACTATTAAGAAACCTATGGCAAGAATTAATGATGTTCTTATTGTTGCAAACAGGAACTATGTGCTCGTATATTTCATTTGTTCTTGACATAGATTGCAATCCTTCATGTCCTATTATTCTTGGTAGACCTTTCCTTAGAACGATTGGTGCAATTATTGATATGAAGGAAGGGAATATTAGATTCCAATTTCCATTAAGGGAAGTCATGGAACACTTTCCTAGAAAGAAAATTAAATTACCTTATGAATCTATTATGAGAGCCACGTACGGATTGCCTACCAAAGATGGCAATACTTAGATCTATCTTCACTTTTATGCCTAGCTAGGGGCGTTAAACGATAGCCCTTGTTGGGAGGGAACCCAATTTTTATTTTATTCCTTGATTTTTGCTCCTGTTTAGTAATAAATAAATTACCTAGCCTCTATTTTGGTTGTGTTTTTGTGTTTAATTAGTGTTTGTGCCAAGTAGAACCGTTGGGAAGACTTGGGGAAAGTCCTTTTGATCTTGCTGTAAAAAACAGAAACGTTAGCGCTCACGAGAATTGCTGCCATGTTTATTTGGAGAGAACTATTTAGTTAATTATTTTTTAATATTATTAATAGATAAATTCCTCACGTCCAGCAATTTATTTTAGAATTTTTTGGGTTCCAGAACTTGCATTAGCTACAGATTACTACAGACTATCCTGTTTTTGACAGATTCTGTTTTCCTTGTGTTGTTTGCTTATTTTGATGAAACTATGGCTAGTAAAAGAGTTTATAAACCATAGAGAAGTTGGAATATAGTAGGTTTAACACCGATATAAATAAAGAAAGAGTTCATTATAGTACCTTGAAGTGGTGTTATGTTTTCTTTCGCTAACGGAGCTCACGAGATTTTCTAGTTTGAGTTTTGTGTTGTGAAGTTTTCAAGTTTTGGATAAAGATTTGATGGATTATGGAACAAAGAGTGGCAAGAGCCTAAGCTTGGGGATGCCCATGGCACCCCAAGGTAAAACTCAACGACACCAAAAACCCTAAGCTTGGGGATGCCCCGGAAGGCATCCCCTCTTTCGTCTTCGTCTATTGGTAACTTCACTTGGAGCTACATTTTTATTCACCACATGATATGTGTTTTGCTTGGAGCGTCTTGTATGATTTGAGTCTTTGCTTTTTAGTTTACCACAATCATCCTTGCTGTACACACGTTTTGAGAGAGACTCACATGAATTGAAATTTATTAGAATACTCTATGTGCTTCACTTATATCTTTTGAGCTATATAGTTTTTGCTCTAGTGCTTCACTTATATCTTTTACAGCACGGTGGTGGATTTGTTTTATAGAAACTATTGTTCTCTCATGCTTCACTTATATTATTTTGAGAGTCCTTTAGAACAACATGGCAATAATAAAAACTTTCATACAAGTGCATTGAATACTATGAGAAGCTTGATACTTCATAATTGTTTTTAGATATGGAGATGGTGATATTAGAGTCATGCTAGTTGAGTAGTTGTGAATTTGAGAAATACTTGTGTTAAAGTTTGTGGTTCCCATAGCATGCACGTATGGTGAACCATTATGTGGTGAAGTCGGAGCATGATTTATTTATTGATTGTCTTCCTTATGAGTGGCGGTCGGGGACGAGCGATGGTCTTTTCCTACCAATCTATCCCCCTAGGAGCATGCGCGTAATACTTTGCTTTGATAACTTGTAAATTTTTGCAATAAGTATGCGAGTTATTTATGACTAATGTTGAGTCCATGGATTATACGCACTCTCACCCTTCCACCATTGCTAGCCTCTCTAGTATCGCACAACTTTCGCCGGTACCATATACCCACCATATACCTTCCTCAAAACACCCACCATACCTACCTATTTTAGCATTTCCATAGCCATTCCGAGATATATTGCCATGCAACTGTCCACCATTCCGTTATTATGACACGCTTCATCATTATCATATTGCTTGCATGATCATGTAGTTGACATCGTATTTGTGGCAAAGCCCCCGTTCATAATTTTCATACATGTCACTCATGCATCATTGCACATCCGGGTACACCGCCGGAGGCATTCACATAGAGTCATATTTTGTTCTAAGTATTGAGTTGTAATTCTTTAGTTGTAGGTAAATAAAGTGTGATGATCATCATTATTAGAGCATTGTCCCAAGTGAGGAAAGGATGATGGAGACTATGATTCCCCCACAAGTCGGGATGAGACTCCGGACGAAAAAAAAGAGGCCAAAAAGAAAAAAATAAAGAAGGCCCAAATAAAAAAATGAGAGAAAAAGAGAGAAGGGACAATGTTACTATCCTTTTTCCACACTTGTGCTTCAAAGTAGCACCATGTTCTTCATATATAGAGTCTCCTATGACATCACTTTCATATACTAGTGGGAATTTTTCATTATAGAACTTGGCTTGTATATTCCAATGATGGGCTTCCTCAAAATGCCCTAGCTCTTCGTGAGCAAGCAAGTTGGATGCACACCCACTTAGTTTCTTCTTGTTGAGCTTTCATACACTTCTAGCTCTAGTGCATCCGTTGCATGGCAATCCCTACTCACTCACATTGATATCTATTAATGGGCATCTCCATAGCCCGTTGATACGCCTAGTTGATGTGAGACTATCTTCTCCCTTTTGTCTTCTCCACAACCACCATTCTATTCCACCATAGTGCTATATCCATGGCTCACGCTCATATATTGCGTGAAGATTGAAAAAGTTTGAGAACATCAAAAGTATGAAACAATTGCTTGGCTTGTCATCGGGGTTGTGCATGATTTAAATATTTTGTGTGGTGAAGATAGAGCATAGCCAGACTATATGATTTTGTAGGGATAACTTTCTTTGGTATGTCATTTTGAGAAGACATAATTGCTTAGTTAGTATGCTTGAAGTATTATTATTTTTATGTCAATATTAAACTTTTATCTTCAATCTTTTGGATCTGAACATTCATGCCACAATAAAGAAAAAATACATTGAGAAATAGGTTTTAAAGCATTCCACATCAAAAATTCTTCTTTTATCATTTACCTACTCGAGGACGAGCAGGAATTAAGCTTGGGGATGCTTGATACGTCTTGAACGTATCTATAATTTTTGATTGCTCCATGCTATTATATTATCTATTTTGGATGTTAATGGGCTTTATTCTAAACTTTTATATCATTGTTGGGACTAACCTACTAATCGGAGGCCCAGCCCAAATTGTTGTTTTTTTGCCTATTTTAGAGTTTCAAAGAAAAAGAATATCAAGCGGAGTCCAAACGGAATGAAACCTTCGGGAACGTGATTTTCTCAACAAACGTGATCCAGGAGACTTGGAGTGGCCATCAAGAAACAAGGGAGGAAGGTACGAGGCAGGGGGCGCGCCTACCCCCCTAGGCGTGCCCTCCACACTCGTGGGCCCTCCGTTGCTCCACCGACGTACTTCTTCCTCCTATATATATCCACGTACTCCCCAAATATCTAGGAGCACCATGAAAACGTAATTCCACCGCCGCAACCTTCTGTATTCGAGAGATCCCATCTCGGGGCCTTTTCCGGAGCTCCACCAAAGGGGGCATTGATCACGGAGGGCCTCTACATCAACTCCATGGCCTCTTAGTGATGTGTGAGTAGTTTACTTCATACCTTCGGGTCCATAGTTATTAGCTAGATGGCTTCGTCTCTCTCTTTGCATCTCAATACAAAGTTCTCCTAGATTTTCTTGGAGATCTATTCGATGTAATCTTCTTTTGCGGTGTATTTGTCAAGATCCGATGAATTGTGGGTTTATGATCCAGATTATCTATGAACAATATTTGATTCTCCTCTGAATTCTTTTATGTATGATCGGTTTATCTTTGTAAGTCTCTTCGAATTATCAGTTTGGTTTGCCCTGCTAGATTGATCTTTCTTGCAATGGTAGAAGTGCTTAGCTTTGGGTTCAATCTTGCGGTGTTCGATCCCAGTGACAGAAAGGGAACCGATACGTATTGTATTGTTGCCATCGAGGATAAAAAGATGGGGTTTATATCATATTGCATGAGTTTATCCCTCTACATCATGTCATCTTCCTTAAAGCATTACTCTATTTTGTTGAACTTAATACTCTAGATGTATGCGGGATAGCGGTCGATGTGTGGAGTAATAGTAGTAGATGCAGGCAGGAGTCGGTCTACTTGTCTCGGACGTGATGCCTATATACATGATCATACCTAGATATTCTCATAACTATGCTCAGTTCTATCAATTGCTCGATAGTAATTCATTTACCCACCGTAATACTTATGCTCTTGAGAGAAGCCACTAGTGAAACCTATGGCCCCCCGGTCTATCTTCCATCATATTAATATTCCAAAAATATTATCTTATCATATCTATCAGATCTCACTCTCGTAAGTGACTGTGAAGGGCTTGACAACCCCTTTATGTCATTGGTTGTGAGGTTCTTATTTGTTTGTGTAGGTGCGTGGGACTTGTGCCTGATCTCCTACTGGATTGATACCTTGGTTCTCAAAAACTAAGGGAAATACTTACGCTGCTTTACTGCATCACCCTTTCCTCTTCAAGGGAAAACCAACGCAGTGCTCAAGAGGTAGCGGGCCCGTCGTGGAGGCGGAGCTTGACCTTGGCGGCCCTGCGCTGCTACGGCAAGTGGCACATGGCCCTGCCGCAGCAAGCGATCCTGACACGGTGGTGCTGCAAGCGGTGGAGCATCTTCTTGAGGGAGGGGAACCTCCCGGCAACTTCCTTCTTCGCACGCGGGCACACAGCGCGGCGGATCACGCCGCTGGGCCGCACATCTTGGAGCGAGGATGCCGTCTTGACGAGGGGGGCTGAGGCGCTCCATGAGCCGTGCGCCTCGGCGCGAGGGCATCGTCTTGGTGCTGAGGGGGCGGAGGCGCTCCGTGAGCCACATCGTCCGCAGCTAGGGGCGAGCGAGGCAGTAAGAGGGATGGT
>NC_041384.1:360724237-360767787 GCF_002162155.2 Triticum dicoccoides | reverse complement strand
ATGCGGTCCAACCAGTCCTCATAGAGGTCGTCGATCGGGAGGTAGCGCAGGAGCTAATGGGCCATGAGCAGCGCGTCCTACGCGTCTGTTGGTGCGCGGCGAGCGTGAGATGATGAAACGGCCGGAGTCAGTGACGGGGTGGCGGTGCGACCGTCTCGCCGCACGGAAGGGTGCAGTGAAGAAGCTTGCTGACCGTTTGACGCCAGGCCGGTGGCGGCATTGGCGGTGGGTGACAGAGAATGACGGGGAGGTCTGCTGTCAGGGGCTGTTTGAGCGACACTGGTGGCGAGAGCGGCCCGACGCTCAGCGTAGGCCCGACGGTCGTCGGCCATGAACTTGGCGGAGAGGTGAAGCGCGAATCGATGAAGAGGAAATCTTCGGCGCACCCCTACCTGGCGCGCCAAATGTCGGATCTTGGGTTCCGGCAAAACCCTTGAGGCTCGAACACTGGGGTGCGGACAATGATCTCCCCCCTCTCTAGCTCGCACACTCTATGATCTCACGGTCTAGCTCACCGAACCCAAAGAACATCAGACACAAGATTTATACTGGTTCAGGCCACCATTGTGCTGTAATACCCTACTCCAGTGTGGTGTGGTGGATTGCCTCTTAGGCTGAGGATGAACAGATACAAGGGAAGAACAACCTCGCGAGGAGAGGTGTTCTTGTACTTGGTGAATTTTTCTGGTTGCCTAGGTGGAATGGATCTAGTCCAAGATGAGATTCTTCCCCTGTGGTGGCGGCTAGTCCTATTTATAGAGGCCTTGGTCCTCTTCCCAAATATTGAGCAGGAAGGGATCCCACAATGCCCAGATCCGAAGGGAGACAACTAGTACAAGCTACCCTGACAAAAGTAGTCTTCACCTGCCAAAGGCTCTGGTGGTGACGCTGTCTTGGGCTCCACGGTGACCTCCATCCTGCCGTCCTGCTGGTCTTGGTCTTGTTGCACCGATATGGAAACCTTTGTCTGATGCCTCGGGACTCCTCGTCTGCGCTTGCCCCTTTAGCACCAAGGGGGAAACGAGGACACTGCACTGTCGCCCGCCTGGCTCCAGGCGTCATGGCTTGCGTCACAGAAACCTCGCGAGGTACCCCTTGCCTTGATCTCTCTGCCCATCGCGAGCCAGCCTGGTGAGGTTGCCCCTGAGGAGATCTTGTGTCGTCCACCTCACGAGGCTTGGCCCCTCTCGATGGTCTTGAGTGTTTGTTGGTGAAGATGGGCCGAACAGGCCGCTGGTGGAGCCACGCTGCGGGCCGCAGGCAGGCAAGTCTGGGGACCCCCGTTCCCAGAACACCGACAAAGGCCGTATTTCCTGGAAATAATTTCGTGCATGAATCTGTACACGCATGCAAGACCCTTTCCTTTCCCGCTCGTCCTCTTCCGGATCATCAGTTGTGTTGACAATCCCGGTGCCAATGCCAAAGTGTCGCAATAGGTGCCTGCCTAAGCATGTAGCACATTGCGGAGCCAGCGAGTACCACCTCCTCCACGCCAACATCGGCGTCTGGGTCATGCGCATGCTGCTGCTCCCGTGGTATTTTACCCGCAAGTTCGACTGTAGTACCACACTGATCTTGGACGAGACCATGGAGCTTGTGGCCAAGAAAAGTCTTTGCCCAACGACCTATGTCGAGGTGCTTGGCTGTTGTGACGTGCCGCACGATGTTTACTAGCTTGCGCTCCGGATGAGCGGCGGGGTGTTGCTCCTGATCGTGAGTGGTGCGACGGAGACGACGACCGGGTGGGAGCTCGGGCGGGAGCCAGTGATCTACCTAGAGCACATAGCTCGACTAGGGCTCAAGATTCCGACCGCTTGCAGCGTCCCAAGGATGTACCACTTAGCGACGAGGCTGGAATGCTGGGTACGTATAGGCATGTGCTCGTGGCCGGGAGTGATGCGGCTTGAAGCTACGTCGGTATTTCCCCAAAGAGGAAGGGATGGTGCAGCATAGCGACAGTAGGTATTTCCCTCAGTGATGAAGCCAAGGTTATCGAACCAGTAGGAGAACCAAGCAACACTATGTAAACAACACCTGCACGTAAATAACAAATCACTGGAACACCGACGTGTTATACAAACGGTTTTTAACCCCTTTCCGAGATGGCATTTGGAACTGTCGGCAAGTGAGTGTCGGCGATAGGGGTCCTTCCCACATGACCAAAAAATAATCGGGGATAGGCCCTCCTAGGACACCAAATGAGCTCGTGTGCGATCGAGCGAGGCATCGAAACCCAATCATTTCCGTAGGTATGTACATCCCACACTGTGAATCCTAGAAAAACATTTCCGTAGGTATGTATATCACACTCAGTTCTTTCTGTGGAAACGTTTGTGCAAGGTGGCCTAATGTAGATAGTTCGCTGCCAGAAGCCGTGTGTGATTGTTAGTTGCTCGAACACGCCTACTTTCTAGAAACCGTGCGGGTTGTTTGAGTTCATCACCCATGGTGTTGTCTGAGTAACCGTCTGCAATAGAAAACCCCAATAAGCAGGGTAATTAACCTATTATTGATAACCAACGAACTAATTAAATTGATATTTCTTATAAAACACACCAAATATTTCATATCTATATAACAGCAACCAGGATTTCATAATCGAATTACACCAGATAGCTTCGGCACTTAGTTACGCCATTACACAACAGCACCGAGTTTCACATGCAGCATCAAAAACCTTTGGAAAGTAGCATCATACACGGTAAATAGACAGATGAATCTCATTTGGGAAACTTGAGAAGCGGAATGCAAATATTGAGCCTTCAGCGATGTTGAATGTCCTTGCAACATTAGGCTAGTGGCTATGGATAATTGCCCGCCAACCTTCATCCTCTTGAGTAAGACGTCAATGTTGTACGGTGGGTGTTGAATGAATACCTTCCTCGCCTCTTGACCATGCAGGTGGTTTGAGAGGTAATAATCGGTGAACGGCTTTGAAAAGTACTAAAAACAAAGGTATGCATAAATCGTTGTTATAAATTTTGAAATGGCGCAAGAGGTAAAAACAAGGTAAAAGAGTTAGTACCATCCTATAGTTGACTGATGTCTTGTTCATTGTGCAAACAAAGATCTTGTTGTTATTTGTCGCAAGTTTCTTCATCCTAACCATCTTTTTGAGTTTCTTGACTTGACTGATATTCATGGACATCTCATTTCCCCATATGCAAAATGGGTCGAACAGTGGGTCTAAGCCTCTGATAGCAGGACCTACATGTGCAAGACCAAATTGTAAGAAACCTAAATATCAGAATTATTCCTGCAACTGCACAGTAATGTGCTATTAGCCAAAGGACTCTTCTTGAAAAAACCTCGATGGTAAACCGCAGTGTATCCCATTGTTTCCTTACAACACACATAAGGAAGATCTTGATCAGGTTAACTGAGAGTTGTGTCAGGACCCCGATCCTAAGTCACACCGATCTAGCATGTAACACTTCATATCACTTTGCGGCCTCACGCACGGTATTCCCACGGGTGCCACCTTACCTGGCCCGGGACCGTTTGCGCCTTTTGGCTCATGTATATGACAATGTCGCTAGCATCCATATGACAGAGAACCCGGGCCGACATGGCTAGTCGTGAACCCAAAGGGCCACCAACCTATGGGGATAGGCATACATGAATCACATCGAGCATGTAGGTCAGCAGCGTGTGAATCCGGGCTGTAGCACTGGGCTAACAGGACTCTGGGAACCCGGGCTATAGCAGGCTAGGCAGGACTCCGGATGTCACCGCGTGACATTTCCCCAAAGGGACAGACACAGGAACTAAGTGAAACACATGCCGACCAGTCAAGTGTCCTGAGCAGTAGTGCTGGGCTAGCAGGACTTTGGTGAACCGGGGTGTAGCGGACTACTATGGCTCATGGAAGCACTAGACTACATCTCCCCATAAGAGAGGCTGCCATAGATAAACAACTAGATTGTCGGATCGCACACATACCAAGCATTTCAATCATACACACAACATGCTCGATATGTGTAAATACATCATGGCATCACAACATAACTCTACGACTCAAGTATTTATTCATTAGGCTCCGAGGAGCGAGAAATTACAAACATGGGTCTCATGACCCAACAATCTTAGCATACAAATCAAAGCACATGCGGAAGCTTAACATGTCTGAGTACAAACATCTACAAATGAAAAGGGCTAAGAAGCCTGACTATCTACCAGATCCTGCTGAGGGCAGAAGATCGTAGCTGAGGTATCAAGCCAAGCGTCGAAGTCCACACGGAACTACTAGCGAGACTGACGTCTCTCTGCAAAACATAGAATAGGCAAACATGAGTACAAATGTACCCAGCAAGACTTACATCAGAACTAACTACATATGCATCGGTATCAACAAAGGGGGGGGGGGTAGTGGAGTTTAACTGCAGCAAGCCAGCTTTGACTCAGTGGCTAACCTGAACTACGACTGCAAGCAACTCTTTTGAAGTGGCGCAAACGAGTCCACATATTCACCATATCAATACCCCACTATGGATCTGCTTCCAACGGAAGCGAGAACGCCATCCATAGCACTCACGCTTATCTTGCGCATTTTAGAGTATCCACTTTCACTTGTCTATGAACTATATAGGCAACCAAGCAGTCCTTTACCACGGACGCGGCTATTCGAATAGATGATGTTAACCCTGCAGGGGTGTACTTCTTCATACACGCTCTCACCACTTACCGTCGTTTACACGACATGTACTCAGCAACCTTCAAGCGGAAGCCCAACGAGGGTGTCGGCCACATCCTACCTAACACTCAAGTCTCTAGTCTAGGTTTATCGCCTATCCAGGTTCCATCCGCAGGGAGTCCGGCCGAGGTTTCCACATACGACCCTGAACGATGTGTACAGGGTTCCGAGACACCAAACGGGCGCCCGGTATACCCGACCACGGTGTATCTACCGCATCATAGCCCACCCCTAGGGTCAGCGCTATGCATGGCGGCCAACACATATCCTATAAACACCAGAAACTAGTTGCAACTCTTGGACAAAGAACTAGGGTGGTTAAGAAGCCGAGAGGGTCAATTAAGGATCCCAATGCATGGTAGTAACTGATTCTTAAATCACACATATAGATCTCGGTGCTTAAGGACAGTTCCAATGGAACAACCCACCATGTACTCCTACATGGCCTCTCATCGTTACCTTTACCAAATCGTGTTCAATACACTTAGCTCACAGACAGTAGGACATGTTCACAACTTTCCAATTCATCCCCGATGAATCAGACCTGACACAACTCTAAGCAATAGCAGGCATGACAAACAAGCATGAATGAGTAGGCACATCAGGGCTCAAACAACTCCTACTCATGCTAGTGGGTTTCATCTATTTACTGTGGCAATGACAGGTCATGCAGAGGATAAGGGGTTCAACTACCGCAGCAAGTAACAGATGAATCGTTGTTGTCCTAATGCATTAAAAGAGAGCAGGAGGGGGAGAGTGGGATTGTATCGGAATGAACAAGGATTTTTTGCTTGCCTGGCATTTCCGAAGATGATATAGCTCTTCATCGGTGTCATTGATCACATCGTCGAAACATACGTCTACCGAGGGGGAATAATCACCGGCAAACACAGAAAGAAATACAATCAATGCAATGCACAATATGATGCATGATCATGACATGTCAATATGATGTGTTTTGAGCTAATGCAACAAAAACCAGGGTGGTTGAGCTTATTTGAATCAAAGATTCAAATGCAAGCCTAAACTATGAACTCATATAAGTGCATTATCATGTTTCATCTAAACAACAAGGTTAGGTTGCTCTAACATGCATGAAACTAGTAGAGATCGATAGATTGGATTTTTCTGATCATTTTTCATATATAATTTGTTTAATTTGGTGTTACGGTTGATTTTATATGATTTTTAGAAGTTTATAACATTTTTTGAAATAAATAAACCATTTAGATTTATTTGAATTATAGAAAAGGGTTTACTACGTCAGCACTAGGTCACGCTGACCTCAGCAGGACAACAGGCCCGGTCCAAGTCAAACCTCACCTGTGGGACCCGCGTGTCAGTGTCATATCTAACTAACAGTGCCTATTAGTGCTAAGTAGGTGATTAACTAAACTAATCTAGGGCTGGGCCCACATGTCAGTGGCTCATCTAGTTAAATAAGTTAATTAACACTAATCACCTAACACTAATTAAACAGGGGCCTGGGTCCACACGTTAGGACGTAGGGGAGGTCAAACAGGGGTCAACCGCTGCCGGCGTTGAGTCGCCAGCTTGGAAGCCGACAGAGAGCGTCAGAAACGCTGCTCCGGCCATGGTTCGATGCGCGGGGGGGGGGTGCTACGGGTAGCTGGCGATGTGGCGCATCCAACGGTGGCGGTGGTTGGTCCTGGGGAGCGTCAGAAACATGCTAGGTTGCACAACAGGACATGGGGGTGGCCACGTTCGGCTCGTGGGGATGTACTGAGTGCAGTGGTGAGCTCAGGTGCAAGCTTGCACGGCCGTGGCCATGGTGGCAACATGGCCGGAGGCGAGGAGCTATCGGCTCCAATGGCCCTGGTGGTTAGAGGACGCGGACGAGCGCGGGGAGAGGGGGGAAACGCTCGGGGGCTCACAACAGTGTTGTAGGGATGGCCAGTGTGCTCGGGGAAGCTCGGGAGGCGACGAATCAACGCCGGCGGTCCTTGGTGGCCGAGGAGGGGAATGGCGGAGCTGGCGGCGTCCAGGGGCTTCCGGCGCCTTACATCTTGGTGAGGAGGAAGAGGGGGACGAGGCGGAGCTCTTGAGCTAGTCAGGGAAGCGAGGGGGAGGCGGTGGCCGTGGTGGTGCACGGCGGCGGCGGCGACGCATTCGGGTAGTGCGAGGGAGAGAGCCAGAGGAGGGGAAGGAGCACGGGGAGAGTGAGAGAGGGTCAGAGGGGTGCGTGGCCTCGCGAGGGAGGTCCTGGGCGAAGAGGGGGAAGCGGCAGGAAGCAAGAGGTGGCACGGGCGCGTGCCGGCGTGCGGCGATCACGCGCCTCGCGTCCTTCTGGCGCGAGGTGGAGGACGACTGGCAGATGGGCCTAGTGGGCTGCTACAGTGCCAGGCCGGCCAGGTAAGCGCCAGGTAATCTCTCTCTCTCTCTCTCTCTCTCTTTGTTAATGTTTTTCTATTTCTCTGTAAGTTCTGGGCTTTATTAAAAATACCAGGACGTTTCTAAAAACCCTGAAAATAATTGTGGGCTCTGGTTGGAATATTCCCAACAGCCCTCACTTAAGTTCAGAATTAATTGAGCATTTAAAATATTTTTTAGCAATTAAATGCCCAATTGCAAATAGCATAAGATTTAGTTCAGAGCCCAAATATGACATGGAAAAGTGTGCATCACCTCTGGTTACTGTTTACAGCATTTTCCATAAATGATGAACATTTTTGAAAGCCATTTGGATTTACTGAAAATAATTTAGGTGAACCTAGTGAATTCCTTTGATGCTAGGGATTTAGGCAATCCCCATTTCAAATTAAAGAAATAATTTAGACAAGATGCATGGATGCTTGCGCCACTAATTGCAAACAATTCTAGGGTTGTGACAACTCAGCCCCACTAAACAAGAATCTTGTCCCGAGATTCAAGACGTGAGGTAAGAAGACAAAGGGGGCACAAACTAACACGGTCTTCACGATCCAGGTTGCACTTCATAAGAACATTGACAAGACCACCATCTTTGTCTCGATGTCTTGCTCTAAGAACTCCATCCAACACGATAACGGAAAGAAAGGAAACTATCGAAGAATCGATCTTCTCGAAGATCAAGCAACCGACGATCAACTCACAGAACGAGACATAGCGACATTTGTCGAGATGAGACACGATACACACAACAAGAATGATGTAAATGAGCATATGACAAGGTTTAAATAAGTAGCAGAATTCCCACACCTAGGAGGGTGGTGAACGGTGTCAACATAGCGAGGAGTTGAGTTACCATGATACCACAACGAGACACCTTAAGGAAGGTGACTCGCAGAAATATTCCCTTAAGTGGCAAAAAGAATTACATTTGATTCAGAGATCATTGACACTCTTTATACCAGCCTAAGGCAAACCACAACAATCGTTTGGCGGAGTACGAAGGGATGGCATACCCGGACTAGAATGGATGATGTGGACTACCTTGTTGAAGACAACACAATGGATGATTTTGCCTATCATCGGAAATAGATGGGACCCATGGTAGGACCACTTTTGAAGATGATCCTGAACAACAATTACTGAGAAGTGCAGCCCATGGAAATTTGGTACAATGGCGGTGCAAGCTGGGAAGAACATGCAAATGCTAGGAATGTTTCAGTCATCATATCTGCCTGAGATTCAGATCTGGTTGGTAACAGGATACTTTAGGCGGCATGTCTGGGGAAGGAAAGGTTGCAACACAAGTCGACGAGATGATGTTGCGAGATTCTAGGGAAATGAACTATGGTAGTAAGCTCCCAAACATGAGCCGGTTCTGCTACATACATGTGAACACACCGTCCCAGACAAGCATGACCACGTAGTAGTCGTACAACAAAAACACTACCGAGTTCTGGTTGAGAACCATAATTAATGATATTGAAGTCTCCGCGCGGAAGTCTAAAGGATTAACACTTTAGAACAGACTCCTTTATCTTGAACAAATCAATCAGTGGCTTGGTGTGCTAGGGATGCGTATAGAATGAAGATGATCAGTCTATCAGACCATAGAATACTTCACACCTGCATGACTGACTTGGGATGATTCTAGAGGAAGCAAAACAAACTTTCTCGAATTCACGGCGACAACTTACATCAAATGCACGTGAATCAAAGGAAGTCACTTCTTTCATCCAAACATATACTTCATGAACGGGGCATGAAGAAAATGCTTACACAAGTTTCCAACACTAGCTGGATGTTCAACACAAATCATGGCGGAGACAAAATGTTGCTGATGGGCTCAATAGCAACTCATCGGAATTTCCATATCACTGGACTTCCACCATTATGTGAACAATGTGATAGTATTGGTCAGACCAAAAGATGTAATGGTGTATGCTCGAGGAGTCAACCAAGAGTAAGACAACATTACGAATATTGTTGGTATTGATTTGATTAGAGGATATCCCACACTCAAATCAAAGTTCTGACAAGACAACAGATCCAACAACCGATCACGAGGAACAATCGATGAAGATATCATCTTTCTTCAACTAACACACAAACACAAGGATATCCCTTTGGAATGAACTAAGTGGATTAAGCTTTTATCTTACAACTCTGCAAGTTGTTGTTTAGCTCGAGCGACTAGTTCAGGGTATCCAACACAAAATCTTGGAGAATGGGTGGTTTGGAGGAAAACCAACATGATCACGAACTCAACATAGCGATCAGGTGACAACCTGGTAATACTTCCGAGAAGATATTCAGAACATCACGAACCACCGATATGTTACTCAGCTCGAGAACAATCTTGCTTTTCAGAGCAAGACGGTATGAACAAATAAGCAAGGGATTGAGTAATCCTAACTCATTGATCGAAGAGTGCACCAAGAAATATGGACTAGGTAGCAAGATTAATCTTAGAATGGTAGTTCAATAACCAACACGCTAAGAATGAGAATATTGTCCATTTACTACCAAGCAACGAGTTGCTCGGAGTATTGATTTCACACATCACGATTCACTTGTCGGCACTCCGGTTACAATAACACGGGAACCGAGGAATGAAAAATTATGGCAAGAAGTATCACTGCGTCAAGAATGTATAAGAGATGGTGCAATTCTCATGACAGTCCTGACATAAAGGGGGTAATACTCCAGGATAGAACAGAGCAAAAGCTGGAATGGCATTTGATCTGCAGAACTCAACTACTTTGACCCAATCCTGGATATGGATGAGGTACTGGAGTTTGTTTCTCCTAGTCATTCTGAAATAGAATGGCTTAACGGACCATAAGAATAATAAGCATCGATAACATGGATGCACAATTACTCCTGACTATCAATTGATAGGCGATGGTCGGAATACAAATGAAGAGGGACAACTCAAGAGGACGTATATCTTTCTGAGTTGTGGATGCATAGATTAATATGTCGAACCAAGTTCAACAGGTTTCTTCCAGATAACCCATGCAGGAAGGTAGGACTGGCAGAATCACAATTATGAATGGAGAACTCCTCAAGAGTACTCTGATTGTGATATTTTGGTTCAAAGAACTTCTGCCTTAATGGTTCATGGTATTTGGAAGAAAGAAATACCACGGACCTCGAGGAATGTCGCAAGGTTACTAATATCCTAAAGGAACGAGCAAGCACTATCAACAGGAGGTAAGTAGGGTGAATCTCGGGTTCAAGAACCCATGAATAGAATACCAACTACTAAATGGCATCACGGGATGCTTTCGAGAATGGTGGCCAGAATCATCACACCGGAACAGAAAACATGGCTAGATTACTAGGTGACTCCCTAAAACACCTAGGGTCATAATAATAGCTCCAACATATATGTCGAGGCAAAAGAGTGCCTCAACTCACCGATTAGTGTGATTAATCTGGCCCAAATGGACATCAGGAACAGGAGGAAGGGGTTTGCAAATGCATTAGACTACTTAGAAACCTGGGATGACTCGGACAACATAACGACTGTAAATGCTCAAAAAGATTTGACACATCCTGCAAAATGGTGGCATAACCACTCAACAACACAATATCAAGGTTTCGAGATCAACTGTCAACATACGGAAGTAGTAGGAACAGAACTGAGGCTTGCAACTATCAATTCTATAAGTCTATGGATTAGTAACACGTCATCCTGATAGATAGATGAGAAGGCCTAGTTCTTAATCCCCGTAGAAAAGAAGAGGTTGACTCAGATCAGAAGGGCATAGGGTAAAGGAGTAAAAGGAGCCTTACGTTCCCTTCCACAATTAATTCCCTTACATAACTAAAGCATTTCTAGACTCGACTTCGACCAGTTTGGCATGGTAATCCTACTGGCAGTCAGGCTCTGATACCAAAGATGTCAGGACCCTGATCCTAAGTCACATCGATCTAGCATGTAACACTTCATATCACTTTGCGGCCTCACACACGGTTTTCCCACGGGTGCCACCTTACCTGGCCCGGGACCGTTTGTGCCTTTTGGCTCACGTATATGATAATGCCCGGGCCAACATGGCTAGTCTTGAACCCAAAGCTGCACCAACCTATGGGGACAAGCATACATGAATCACATCGAGCATGTCAGTCAGCAGCGTGTGAATCCGGGCTATAGCACTGGGCTAACAGGACTCCGGGAACCCGGGATGTAGTAGGCTAGGTAGGACTCCGGATGTCACCGCGTGACATTTCCCCGAAGGGACAGACACAGGAACAAAGTGAAACACATGTCGGCTAGTCAAGTGTCCTGAGCAGTAGTGCTGGGCTAGCAGGACTCCGGTGAACCGGGCTATAGCGGACTACTATGGCTCATGGAAGCACTAGACTACATTTCCCCATAAGAGAGGCTGCCAAGGATAAACAACTAGATTGTCGGATCCGACACATACCAAGCATTTCAATCATACCCATAATATGCTCGAGATGTGTAAATACAACATGGCATCACAACATAACTCTACGACTCATGTATTTATTCATTAGGACCCGAGGAGCGAGAAATTACAAACATGGGTCTCATGACCCAACAATCATAGCATACAAATCAAAGCACATGCGAAAGCTTAACATGTCTGAGTACAGACATCTACAAATGAAAAAGGCTAAGAAGCCTGACTATCTACCAGATCCTGCCGAAGGCACAAGATCATAGCTGAGGTATCAAGATAAACATCGAAGTCCACACGGAACTACTAGCGAGACTGACGTCTCTCTGCAAAACATAGAATAGGCAAACGTGAGTACAAATGTACCCAGCAAGACTTACATCAGAACTAACTACATATGCATCGGTATCAACAAAGGGGGGGTGGTGGAGTTTAACTACAGCAAGCCAGCTTTGACTCAGTGGCTAACCTAAACTACGACTGCAAGCAACTCTTTTGAGGTGGCACACACGAGTCCACATATTCACCATATAAATACCCCACTATGGATCCGCTCCCGTCTCTCTACGAGAATGCCATCCATAGCACTCACGCTTATCTTGCGCATTTTAGATTATCCACTTTCACTTGTCTATGAACTGTATTGGCAACCAAGCAGTCCTTTACCGCGGACACGGCTATTCGAATGGATGATGCTAACCCTGCAGGGGTGTACTTCTTCATACACGCTCTCAACACTTATCGTCGTTTACACGACATCTACTTGGCAACCTTCAAGCGGAAGCCCAACGAGGGTGTCGGCTACGGCCTACTAAAAACACTCAAGTCTCTAGTCCAGGTTTATCGCCTATCCATGTTCCATCCGCAGGGAGTCCAGCCGAGGTTTCCACATACGGCCCTGAACGATGTGTACAGGGTTCCGAGACACCAAACGGGCGCCCGGTATACCCGGCCAGGTTGTATCTACCGCGTCATAGCCCACCCCTAGGGTCAGCGCTATGCATGGCCGCCAACACATATACTATAAACACCAGAAACTAGTTGCAACTCCTGGACAGAGGACTAGGGTGGTTAAGAAGCCGAGAGGGTCAATTAAGGATCCCATTGCATGGTAGTAACTGATTCTTAAATCACACATACAAATCTCGGTGCTTAAGGATAGTTCCAATGAAACAACCCACCATGTACTCCTACATGGCCTCTCATTCTTACCTTTACCAAATCGTGTTCGATACACTTAGCTCACACATAGTAGGACATGTTCACAACTTTGACACAACTCTAAGCAATAGCAGGCATGACAAACAAGCATGAATGAGTAGGCACATTAGGGCTCAAACAACTCCTACTCATGCTAGTGGGTTTCATCTATTTACTGTGGCAATGACAGGTCATGCAGAGGATAAGGGGTTCAACTACCGCAACAAGTAACAGATGAATCGTTGTTGTCCTAATGAAGTAAAAGAGAGCAGGAGCGAGAGAGTGGGATTGTATCGGAATGAACAAGGGGTTTTTGCTTGCTTGGCACTTCCGAAGATGATATAGCTCTTCATCGGTGTCATTGATCAAATCGTCGAAACATACGTCATCTCTGGTTACTGTTTACAGCATTTTCCATAAATGATGAACATTTTTGAAAGCCATTTGGATTTACTGAAAATATTTTAGGCGAACCTAGTGAATTCCTTTGATGCTAGTGGTTTAGGCAATCCCCATTTCAAATTAAAGAAATAATTTAGACAAGATGCATGGATGCTTGTGCCACTAATTGCAAACAATTCTAGGGCTGTGACAAGTTGCCATACTATTAGTAGTATATGTATTGAGTACAACCAAATTCGATTGGTGTCACATGCATAACAATACAAAATTTTACCCACAACAAATGAAAATTAAATTGCAAAACTGAACCAAACGGTTAAATGTACAGTAGACCAAATGAACCAAAATAGTTAACTGAGCACGACATTGTAGAATAGAAACATGTACTCTAAGATAAGGCAGTAAACAAAACAAATAATGCTTGAGAACAGTACTACGAAATGTAGCAATTTTTGGACCAAAGTGTTAACTGAACATTAAATTCAGAGGATCAAACTGTTAACTGAACATCAGATTGCTTATTAACATTACAGAGGACAAATCACTAGATGGCACTAGCGGTGGCCTCGAGAAAAGAACACGAACTATATTTTAAAGTAGACAACCGCGTGGCGGTGTCGATGGTGGCCTCGAAGACGAGGTGCTCCTCCAAGATCTGGCGGCGCGTGTGCGGCCCTATGCTATTGAGCTCCACCTTATACTACGTGCAAAATGGCTATGGGCGATGCTTAATTGGAGGAGGGGGCGGTGATTTCGGTGGAAGGTTTCGCGCCAACGGTCGGGGCATGTGGGACGGGAAGGAGGAGGATGGTGTGGGTGGGGTGTGGAATACCTGAACATATCGATGAGGCCACACAACAAGAAGAAGGGTCGGTGGCAAAGAGGCCGCGCAGCAAGAAGAAGGGTCGCCGGCGAGGAGGCGGCGCTACAAGAAGAAGGGTCGCCGGTGAGGAGGAGGTGCTGCAAGAAGAAGGGTAGCCGACGAGGAGGTGGCGCTTCAAGAAGAAGGGTCACCGGCGAGGAGGCTGAGCTGCCAGTAAGCAGCAGTGAAGGTCTGAACTTGGAAAACAAGGAGGAACAGTGGAAATGTAGCTTTTGGTGGGAGGGAGTGGCGGGGAGATAGATATTTTCGCGGTGGCAAAAACATTTCGCTCAGTGCTGCGAGAAACTGGCGCCCAAGTGTGGTTCAAGCGGGGGCGGTGGACTATAGATGACGAAGCTTCCTCCATAAGCCAGACAAGACGGTGCGCCAAGATATTTTATATCGCATCCCACACGATTCTTTCTAGTAAACTATTTCTAGTAAACTGTTTGTGGTATACTTGATTTTTTCATTATGTTTTGAAAGAAAAAATGGTGTTACGGAGGGAAATGATAGCGTTTGAATTGCTAGAACATTTATGTACAGTGAACATGCAACTAGTACATGAGTGTCGTGTTTAAATTTGGAATTATTCCGGGTTCGTTTGGCATTTTTATGCCTTAATTGAGTTTCTAGGCATTTAATGTGCATAATTCAAATTTGAACTACAAGCACATGCTCCCATGCACCAAAGTTTGTTGAAAAATACATGTGTGTCTTTGGGTGAATTTGTAGGTCCCATGCAAGAAATGGGAACGAAATTCAAACATGTGGGGGTCGTGGCTCGGCCAGAAAGATTGAGAAACTTGGTTTTTTAATTCATGTAAATCCAAAACACGCCTGAAAATCATGAAACTTGGCATGGTGTCATGACATGGCACCAACATGCCGCGGTAAATTTTTTGGCCGAAATGGGAGAAGATTTGGTGTAAGCTTCTTGCAAACCGGAGCTTCCGTCAAGAAGGCTCGTGGTTCCGATAGGGAATGTGGCACCTCCATGTGCGAAACGACATACGTACACTGCCTTCTCCCGCCTCAATTTATTTAAACAAGCAAATTAGACCAAATAGAAGTATCATGCTAAATTGTGAAATTATTCCAGGTTCGTTTGGCCTTTTTTATACATTAATTGAGTTTCTGGGCATTTATTGTGCACAATTCAAATTTGAACTACAAGCACATGCTCCATTGCACCAAAGTTGGTTGAAAAAATACATGTGTGTCCTTTCTGTGAATTTCTAGGTCCCATGCAAGAAATGGGAATGAAATTCAAACATCTGGGGTCATGGCTCGGCTGCAAAGATTGATAAACTTGGTTTTTTAATTCCTGTAAATCCAAAACACGCCTTGAAATCATGAAGTTTGGCGTGGTGTCATGACATGGCACCAACATGCTTCGGTAAATTTTTGGCCGTATTGGGACAAGCTTTGGTGTAAGCTTCTTGCAAACCGGAGCTTCCCTTAAGAAGGCTCGCGGTTCTGAGAAGGAACGTGTCACCTCCGTGTGCGCAACGACATACGTACACTGCCTTCTCCCGCATTAATTTTCTTACCAAATAGAAGTATTGTGCTAAATTTTGGAATTATTTTGGGTTTGTTTGGCCTTTTTTATACATTAATTGAGTTTCTGGGCATTTAATGTGCATAATTCAAATTTGAATTAGAAGCACATGCTCCGGTGCACCAAAGTTGGTTGAAAAATCACATGTGTGCCCATGCGTGAATTTCTAGGTCCCATGCAAGAAATGGGAATGAAATTAAAACAGCTGGGCGTCGTAGCTCGACCAGAAAGATTGAGAAACTTGGTTTTTTAATTCCTGGAAATCCAAAACACTCCTAAAAATTATGAAACTTGGCGTGGTGTCATGACATGGCACCAACATGATGCCGTAGTTTTTTTGGCCAAATTGGGACAAGCTTTCGTGTAAGCTTCTTGCAAACCGGACCTTCCCTCAAGAAGGCTCGTGGTTCCGATAGGGAACTTGTCACCTCCGTGTGCGAAATGACATACGCACACTGCCTTCTCCCGCCTTCATTTTTTTACACAGGCAAACTAGACCAAATAGAAGTATCATGCTATATTTTGGAATTATTCCGGGTTCCTTTGGCCTTTTTATACATTAATAGAGTTTCTGGGTATTTAATGTGCATAATTCAAATTTTAACTACAAGCACATGCTCCATTGCACCAAAGTTGGTTGGAAAATTACATGTGTGTCCTTGGGTGAATTTCTAGGTCCCATGCAAGAAATGGGAATGAAATTCAAACATCTGGGCGTCGTGGCTTGACTGGAAAGATTGAGAGACTTGGTTTTTTAATTCCTGTAAATCCAAAACATACCTAAAAATCATGAAGCTTGGCGTGGTGTCATAACATGGCACCAACATGCTGCGGTAAATTTTTGGCCGGATTGGGACAAGCCTTGGTGTAAGCTTCTTGCAAACCGGAGCTTCCCTCAAGAAGGCTCGTGGTTCCGAGAGGGAACTTGTCACCTCCGTGTGAGCAACGACATACGTACACTGCCTTCTCCCGCCTTCAATTTTTTACACAGCCAGATTAGACCAAATAGAAGTATCGTGCTAAATTTTGGAATTATTTCGGGTTCGTTTGGCCTTTCTTGTACATTAATTAACTTTCTGGGCATTTAATGTGCATAATTCAAATTTGAACTACAGGCACATGCTCCGGTGCACCAAACTTTGTTGAAAAATCACATGTGTGCCCGTGCGTGAATTTCTAGGTCCCATGCAAGAAACGGGAATGAAATTCAAACATCTGGGTGTCGTGGCTCAGCCGGCCAGATGGAGAAACTTTGTTTTTTAATTCCTATAAATCCAAAACACGCCTGAAAATCATGGAACTTGGCGTGGTGTCATGACATGGCACCAACGTGGTGCCATAATTTTTTTGGCCAAATTGGGACAAGCTTTGGTGTAAGCTTCTTGAAAACCGGAGCTTCCATCAAGAAGGCTCGTGGTTCCGAGAGGGAACTTGTCACCTCCGTGAGCGAAATGGCATACGTACACTGCCTTCTCCCACCTTAATTTTTTTACACAGGCAGATTAGACCAAATAGAAGTATCATGCTAAATTTTGGAATTATTCCGGGTTCCTTTGGCCTTTTTATACCTAATTGAGTTTCTGGGAATTTATTGTGCATAATTCAAATTTGAACTACAAGCACATGCTCCATTACAACAAAGTTGGTTGAAAAATCACATGTGTGTCCTTGGGTGAATTTCTAGGTCCCATGCAAGAAATGGGAATGAAATTCAAACATCTTGGTGTCGGGTTCAGTCAGAAACATCGAGAAATTGGTTTTTTAGATCCTGTAAATCCAAAACACGCCCGAGAAACATGAAACTTGGCATGGTGTCATGACATTGCACCAACATGCTGCGGTAAATGTTTTGGCCGAATTTGGACAAGCTTTGGTGTAAGCTTCTTGCAAACCGGAACTTCCCTCAAGAAGGCTCGTGGTTCCGAGAGGGAACTTGTCACATCCATGTGCGAAACGACATACGTACTCTGCCTTCTCCCACCTTAATTTTTTTAGACAGGCAGATTAGACCAAATTGAAGTATCGTGCTAAATTTTGGAATTATTTTGGGTTCGTTTGTCCGTTTTTGTAGATTAATTGAGTTTCTGGGCATTTAATGTGCATAATTCAAATTTGAACTGCAAGCACATGCTCCGGTGCACCAAAGTTGGTTGAAAAATCACATGTGTGCCCGTGCGTGAATTTCTAGGTCCCATGCAAGAAATGAGAATGAAATTCAAACATCTGGCCGTCGTGGCTCCGCCGGAAACATTGAGAAACTTGGTTTTTTAATTCCTGTAAATCCAAAACACGGCTGAACATCATGAAACTTGGTGTGGTGTCATGACATGGAACCAACATGGTGCCGCAAATTTTTTGTCCAAATTGGGACAAGCTTTGGTGTAAGCTTCTTGCAAACTGGAGCTTCCCTCAAGAAGGCTCGTGGTTCTGAGAGGGAACTTGTCACCTCCATGTGCGAAATGACATACGTACACTGCCTTCTCCCGCCTTAATTTTTTTACACAGGCAGATTGGACCAAATAGAAGTATCATGCTAAATTTTGGAATTATTCCGGGTTCCTTTGTCCTTTTTCTACATTAATTGAGTTTCTGGGCATTTAATGTGCATAATTCAAATTTGAACTCCAAGCACATGCTCCATTGCACCAAAGTTAGTTGAAAAATTACATGTGTCTCCTTTCTGTGAATTTCTAGGTCCCATGCAAGAAATGGGAATGAAATTCAAACATCTGGGGTCGTGGCTCGGCTGGAAATATTGAGAAACTTGGTTTTTTAATTCCTGTAAATCCAAAACACGCCTTGAAATCATGGAGTGTGGCGTGGTGTCATGACATGGCACCAACATGCTGCGGTAAATTTTCGGCCGAATTGGGATAAGCTTTGGTGTAAGCTTCTTGCAAACTGGAGCTTCCCTCAAGAAGGCTCGTGGTTCTGAGAGGGAATGTATTACCCCCGTGTGTGCAACGACATACGTACACTGCCTCCCTCCTTAATTTTTTTACAGAGGCAGATTAGACCAAATAGAAGTATCATGGTAAATTTTGGAATTATTTCAGGTTCGTTTGGCCATTTTTGTACATTAATTGGCTTTCTGGGCACTTAATGTGCATAATTCAAATTTGAACTACAAGCACATGCTCCGGTGCACCAAAGTGGGTTGAAAAATCACATGTGTGCCCGTGCGTGAATTTCTAGGTCCCATGCAAGAAATGGGAATGAAATTCAAACATCTGGGCGTCGTGGCTCGGCCAGAAAGATTGAGAAACTTGGTTTTTTAATTCCTGTAAATCCAAAACACGCTTGAAATCATGAAACTTGGTGTGGTGTCATGACATGGCACCAACATGGTGCCGTAAATTTTTTGTCCAAATTGGGACAAGCTTTGGTGTAAGCTTCTTGCAAACCGGAGCTTCCCTCAAGAAGGGTTGTGGTTCTGAGAGGGAACTTGTCACCTCCTGTGCAAAATGACATACGTACACTGCCTTCTCCCGCCTTAATTTTTTTACACATGCAGATTAGACCAAATAGAAGTATCATGCTAAATTTTGGAATTATTCCGGGTTCCTTTGGCCTTTTTTCTACATTAATTGAGTTTCTGAGCATTTAATGTGCATAATTCAAATTTGAACTCCAAGCACATGCTCCATTGCACCAAAGTTGGTTGGAAAATTACATGTGTGTCCTTGGGTGAATTTCTAGGTCCCATGCAAGAAATGGGAATGAAATTCAAACATCTGGGCGTCGTGGCTTGGCTGGAAAGATCGAGAAACTTGGTTTTTAAATTCATGTAAATCCAAAACACGCTTGAAAATCATGAAGCCTGGCGTGGTGTCATGACATGGCACCAACATGTTGCGGAAAAGTTTTAGACGAACTGGGACAAGCTTTGGTGTAAGCTTCTTGCAAACCGGAGTTTCCCTCAAGAAGGCTCGTGGTTCTGAGAGGGAACGTGTCACCTCCGTGTGCGCAATGACATACGTACACTGCCTTCTCCCGCCTTAAATTTTTCACAGGCAGATTAGACCAAATAGAAGTATCGTGCTAAATTTTGGAATTATTTCGGGTTCGTTTGGCCTTTTTTGTACATTAATTGACTTTCTGGGCATTTAATGTGCATAATTCAAATTTGAACTGCAAGCACATGCTCTGGTGCACCAATGTTGGTTGAATAATCACATGTGTGCCCGTGCGTGAATTTCTAGGTCCTATGCAAGAAATGGGAATGAAATTCAAATATTTGGGCGTCGTGGCTTAGCCGAAAAGATAGAGAAACTTGGTTTTTTCATTCCTGTATATCCAAAACACGCCTGAAAATCATGAAACTTGGCGTGGTGTCATGACATGGCACCAACATGGTGCCGTAAATTTTTTGGCCAAATTGGGACAAGCTTTGGTGTAAGCTTCTTGCAAACGGTGCTTCCCTCAAGAAGGCTTATGGTTCCGAGAGGGAACTTGTCACCTCCGTGAGCGAAATGACATACGTACACTACCTTCTCCCGCCTTAATTTTTTACACAGGCAGATTAGACCAAATAGAAGTATCGTGCTAAATTTTGGAATTATTCCGGGTTCCTTTGGCCTTTTTTATACATTAATTGAGTTTATGGGAATTTATTGTGTATAATTCAAATTTGAACTACAAGCACATGCTCCATTGCACCAAAGTTGGTTGAAAAATCACATGTGTGTCCTTGGGTGAATTTCTAGGTCCCATACAAGAAATGGGAATGAAATTCAAACATCTTGGTGTCGGGCTCAGCCGAAAAGATTGAGAAATTGGTTTTTAAATCCTGTAAATCCAAAACACGCCTGAGAAACATGAAACTTGGCATGATGTCATGAAATGGCACCAACATACTGCGGTAAATGTTTTGGCCGAATTTGGACAAGCTTTGGTGTAAGCTTCTTGCAAACCGGAGCTTCCCTCAAGAAGTCTCGTGGTTTCGACAGGGAACTTGTCACCTCCGTGTGCGAAACGACATACGTACACTACCTTCTCCCGCCTTAATTTTTTACACAGGCAGATTAGACCAAATAGAAGTATCGTGCTAAATTTTGGAATTATTCTAGGTTCGTTTGGCTATTTTATACATTAATTGAGTTTCTGCGCATTTAATGTGCATAATTCAAATTTGAACTACAAGCACATGCTCCAGTGCACCAAAGTTGGCTGAAAAATTACATGTGTGTCCTTGGATGAATTTCTAGGTCCCATGCAAGAAATGGGAATGAAATTCAAATATTTGGGCATCGTGGCTTGGCCGGAAAGATTGAGAAACTTGGTTTTTTAATTCCTATAAATCCAAAACACGCCTGGAAATCATGAAACTTGACATGGTACCATGACATGGCACCAACATGTTGTGGTAGTTTTTCTGTCCAATTTGCGAAGGCGCATACATCAATAATCAACAAAGTCATTTTGGAACAAGTGCTGACACGTTGGAAATTGGAAACACAAGTATTATTGAAACCGTGGGCGTTCTACTTACCATTTACGTGCCGCCACGCGTCCCCATTTTTATTGGCTAGGAGGTGACATGCGGGGTAGCTATTTGAGTACGGGAGGCATGCGATTAGACCCCTATGCATGCTCATCAGGAGGAGAGCCCTGTGACCTCTACCTGCCACGCACCTCCCTCCCAATGTCTCCTTTAATGGCACCTGAGCCCCTGTTCTACGGCGTGGCTATATGTCTCACTTGACCGAGGTTTCAGAGAGAAAAATGAAAATCTAAAAAGAAAGTTTTGCACGGATCTTGATGTAAGATCCGACGGACCTATCTAGCATCGACTGTGACTTATAGCAAGCATGGTGAATATAAGGACGATGACAGTGGATAATAATTGTCTTACATATTTAGGAACATAATTAAAATCCCTGCAAAAAAGGAACATAATTTAAAAAAGCCACATGCGGCAATGCCCCAAATACACAAGGGCAAAAGAAGAAGGAAGACAACGATCTGCCTCGCTGATCTCTACTTCCTTGATGCGTTGCTGCAGGCCGTGGGAACTAGACTCCGTGGCGAGCGGTGATGAGCTCTTTCTTGTCCTCAAGATGCTGCTTGAGAGCATCCACGGATTCCTCCACCACCCTTCTACGCTGGCATTCTCGTCCATAAGTTTCTCGACGATGACACCGGTCCTCTTCAACAAGGTAGTGGTCTCCTCCTGTTGCTCCGCACTTCCGACGATCTTCGCCCTCAGCAGGTCGCGATTGGCCCGGAGCTTCCCATTGCTCTCATTTAGTTGCCGAATGACGCCAGTAGCCTGTTCAAAAGAGGCTTTCATGTCGTCTTGCAACCTCGCCTAGCCAGAGATCTGATTCATCTGGCTATGGGCGATCGCATGCATGCGCCTGTAAGAGTCCTAGCCTACCTGCGAGACATTTTCCCAGGCTACAGTGGTGCGGGAGGGAATCTCTGCTGCATTCGCGGCACAGCAGGACATCTCTTCTGCTTCTGCAGTGCAGCCGGACCAGTCTGCCGCATCGATGGTGTGGCGGGACCTGCGTGCTGCTTTGGCGGCGCGGCGGGATGTCTCCGTTGCTACGGCCGTGCGGCGGGACATGGTGCCTGCGTTCGCGGTGAGGCGGGACATCTCTCGTGCTTCCGCTTCCATGCTCGCATCTCCCTAGTGTCAATCTCTTGACTCAGAACTCACGCTGGCCATGGCTGACGCAAGGGAACGATGATGAATGACTTGTTTGTTTTTGTGGATGAGGCGTGGAGGAGGAATGTGCAGTCATCTTAGAGTAGTAGTATTTATAACCGAGTACTAATATGCTCCTAAGTGGGAAACCGTTTAGGTTTTGATCGGTGTGAACAGGTTTGCAATTTGGAATGTGACAGGAGGCATGCTCAAAATTTACTGACGGTTATAAGTGTGGCACTATTCCCGGAAGGCGTAACGTGGGCACGTATGCCTTATCGGCCGCGTACGTGGCGTTTGCACCATAGGGTGCACCGCAATAGGGAATGTCAGCACACGTCCTGTTCCAACAACCGTGCACGCTCATTATTACCATCGCGCACACTTATTTTAGTTAGAATGTGTGTGCCCATCTAGCGCACACACGTTGATCTATCTAACTGTTTCAGTTTTTTGTGGCTAATCGCAAACAATTCATCCATGTGAAGTGTATGCCAGCAATTGCAGACACTTTGATCTGGCTTACCCGTTTCTGTTCTGTTCCCTAATCACAAACAGTTAATCCTTCTAAAGCGTATGCCCTCAATCACACACACCTTTATCTAGCTACCCGTTTCTTTTGTTCCTCCTCATCACAAATAGTTTGTCCGAGTGAACTGTATGTTGTATATCGCACACGCCTTCATCTAGCTGCCCGTTTCTTTTGTTCCACCTCATCGCAAATAGTTCATTGAACTGAACTATATGCCCTGCATCGCACACGCAACTAAAATCTGAACCATGTTTGATGGCTCCGCCATCGCAAACCTTTTGCACCTTTTTTGACAAACCTTTTGCATCGCACACAGTTTCATCGAAGGGTCTCTGATCATAGTGTTGCGTTAGCAACATCCTGCAGTAGTGAATACTCGCAACCCGACGTTGTAAAAGGGGTTGTCAATCCCTTTCGGGTAACGGTGCCACAAATTGGCAAACAAACGTGAGAGAGTTGTAAATATTGATAGATCGAATGCCAAATAAAATAAAGTGCAGCAAGGTATTTTTGTATTTTTGGTTTAATAGATCTGAAAATAAAAATCAAAGGAAAATAGATCGCAAAGGCAAATAATATGAGAAAGAGACCCGGAGGCCGTAGGTTTCATTAGTGGCTTCTCTCGAGAAAAATAGCAAACAGGGGGTAAACAAATTACTGTTGGGCAATTGGTAGAATTTCAAATAATCATGACGATATCCAGTCAATGATCAATATATAGGCATCACATCCAAGATTAGTAGACCGACTCCTTCCTGCATCTACTACTATTACTCCACACATCGATCACTATCAAGCATGCATCTAGTGTATTAAGTTCATGGAGAAACGGAGTAATGCAATAAGAACGATGGCATGATGTAGACAAGATCTATTCATGTAGGAATAGACGCCATCTTGTTATCCTTAATATCAACGATGCATACGTGTCATGTCCCCTTCTGTCACCGGGATTGAGCATTGTGAGATTGAACCCACTATAAAGCACCTCTTCCCATTGGAAGAAAAATATATCAAGTTGGCCAAACAAAACCCAAATATTGAAGAAGAAATACGAGGCTATAAGCAATCATGCATACAAGAGATCAAAGAAACTCAAATAACTTTCATGGATAAAAAGAGATAGATCTGATCATAAACTCAAAGTTCATCGGATCCCAACAAACACACCGCAAAAAGAGTTACATCATATGGATCTCCAAGAGACCATTGTATTGAGAATCAAACGAGAGAGTGGAAGCCATCTAGCTATTAACTATGGACCTGAAGGTCTACAAAATACTACTCACGCATCATCGGAGAGGCACCAATGGAAGTGTTGAACCCCTCTGTGATGGTGTCTAGATTGGATCTGGTGGTTCTGGACTCTACGGCGGCTGGAATTGATTTACGTCGACCCCATAGGGTTTCTGGAATATTGGGGTATTTATAGAGCAAGGAAGCGGTCCGGGGGACACCCGTGGTGGGCACAACCCACCAGGGCATGCCTGGGCCTCCAGGCGCACCCTGCTGGGTTGTGCTTCCCTCAGAGCACCCCCAAGGCGCTTCTCCATCCCATTGGATGTCTTCTGGTCCAAAAAAATCCACAAATAGTTTCGTTGCGTTTGGACTCCGTTTGATATTGATTACTTGTGATGTAAAAACATGCAAATAACGACAACTGGCACTTGGCACTATGTCAATAGGTTAGTACCAAAAATGATATAAAATGACTATAAAATGATTATAAAACATCCAAGAATGATAACATAACAGCATGGAACAATAAAAAATTATAGATACGTTGGAGACGTATCAGGGAGGAACCTGATCAATGGATACCGGTTTGCGAACGTGATGTACTCAATGTAGTGTTCCTACTGTCGTACGTTAATGCACGGCTCAACGGCGTGCGGTCACGTGCCAGCGTAGGTCGGCTACGTGGAAGCGACATCTGTGTGACTCGAGATGCCTAGCTGGCCGTTGTCGTGGCGGTGTTCGTTACTCACTCATTCTAGTGGAACCGGTCAGTGGTGGCCTAGCTGCGGTGAGGGTGCCATAGCTGGATATCGGGGCATTATGAGGCGTAGATGTCCACAGAAGGAAACTATGGCAATTTTGCAAAAAGATACCCACACCCCTCTTACATTTGCAAATAAGGTCGTCCCTCATTCATACTTTTCTCCCACAAGATAAAGTACTCATACAAATGCATGTTGACGTTTCATGCAACGCACGACCATCTTGCTAGTAAGAAACAAATCTCGATTTTGGCATGAGTTTGTGCTACGGTAGCACCACAAGGCCTGGCACAAGAATTACATTTCCCTCTCAGGTCCCACGAGACTGTGCTTCAGCACCTTACTACACATGCCTTTGAGTCAATAACATGTGGACCCGATAGGTGGTTGGTCCACATGTCATGATCACAAAGGCAGAGGGGCGGTGGGGCCGAGAGGGGTGAGCCACAGGTCAGGGGACGTGTGGTGCCATGGGTTCGAGCAGCGTCGTGGGAATCACGTGTGCCTGTGGAACTTGATGCTCGCCGCATTTCAGCTGGCCCACATGTCATGCACACAAAGGTAGAGGGGTGGTGCGGCCGAGAGGGGTGAGGCACACGTCGGAGGACGTGGTGCCATGGGTTGGAGCGGCACCGTGGAAATCGCGAGTGGCAGTGTATCAAACATGATGGTCACCGTAGTTCAACTTCCATGGACAAGTTGTCATGTCTACTAGCACATGCTTTTCATACCGATCACTTCAAGGAGTAGTAGAGAAAGCTAGGCGGATAAATAGTTCCTTATAGTCAAGTGAACCTACTCTGCTACTTGTTCCAAGACATGCACACCATCGAAATAGTTCATCTATATCAATATACATAGAGAGGAAATATTTTTTACAAGAGAGGAAATAGTTCATCCATCCATAATGCCATGCTGCTGGTGCAACTTATTCTTATTATTCTTCTTCTTCTCGCTCTCACTTTCTATGGGAGACATCTTCGCAACAAGCTCTTTGGACCTTGCAGCTATCTCGAAACTCACACGAATACTAAGGGCGGCATATTTTATCCGCTCGTACGTGAATGGACAGTTCTCCTATCCAGACGACCTTAATGCCAGCGTCTCGTCACCCTTTTGTAGATTTGTTCCGAGCTCAAAATTTGCTATGCCGAATAGGGATGGTGTCTGTTTATCACAATATTCTACTAGAATTTTGATTCTGGTTTGTAGGTCAGCGATGCTTTTCAAATCAAGGTTGTATGACACCAGCTTCTGTTTTCCCCTTTGATGGCTGCCACACAGAAGTACATGTCCTCCCGAGACAATAATCGTGGAGCTCACCTGGTATGGAGGGCGCGTGTATGATGTGGTACACCAAAACATCATCTTTAGGGCACAACTGAAGGATGACGACATGTTGGATCTTCCCAGTGGCACGCTCCATGTACTCTGCGTCGAGACCGATGACCTTCATCTACCTTTTCGAGGGAGTTGGATACGTTGTTGATCCACTTCCGAACAACCCTTGGGTTGTCGGTGACGGTGGCAACTATGCTCAACAAGCCTTCGACGAGGACATGTTGGATGCTAAAAAATTGCATCTGGATCTCTTTCGCCATTTGGAACCGCTGGACAGGAGGGCTATGGTTTGGAGAATTATGATTAGGTGGCTTGTCTAACTAAAGAAGATGATTATTTAAATGGGCTTCGGAATTACTCCAGGAGTATGTGAAGAGGTGAAAACAATGTGAATACATTGGGGTTTGGATGCAAATGAAGATGAAGGAGAGGTGAAGAAGCCAAGGAAAATTGGTTCCCGATGGACAAGTAAATGGGAGAAGTGGCCTGCAGGCAGTTGATTAGATGGCTAGGTAGACTAAACGAAAAGGCTATGCGGCTAGACTAAGGAGTGGTAACTGTCCGTGTACGTGCCCATCCTTCTAGCGCTACATGTGCCACTTGCTAGTTGAGGTCACTCTTTCGACTCACCGTGGCAAGACATTTTATGATTCCTTTTTATTTCTCCACCCCTCCTGACAGGTGGGACCTATGCAAACAGATATGAAAAATGTGTCATAGCTGGTTCGGATGGATATTGGCACGTGCGTGGGAGACACAACATTGTCTGGTTAAGGAATATGCGGTTATCCTCAAAAATTAGAAAGTCCTTCTTTGTGTTTCCGCATGCACGAGAATTTGGTTCTTCTCGCAATAAGGATGATACCTGGAGGATGAAGTGAACCCAGAGGCATGCTAGCACAGGAGACCTATTTCCGCTATATAGTACTACTCTTTATGTTCCTACTAGTAGTAGTACAACTATGGTACACTTGACGGTCAAAATGTTATTCATCCGGTCCTCACAGTGAAGTGACAAGACCCTACGCCCGAGGTGACACTAGTCCAGGCGTCGTGTTCGGATTACCAAAGTCAGCCTCACCTTGTGCACTATGCAGTCACTGCCACCGCCGTTGTATAGCATGCCTCGCCTCATCTCCCTCTCCCCTAGCACCACTCCATCTCCATCTCCGTCTCTCCGGAGATCCTCAGGTCACCCTACATCATCTCACTATGCCCCTACGTACCCTCACCTCACTCGCGTCCCCCAGTACCACTATTCCCTCGCTTGCCTCTCTAGCACCGAGAGCCTTCTTCCTCGTAAATCAAGCCACCCAAAACCCCACCTTCCAAACTCCACCATGGCCGAATGCGAACCGAGCAGCATCCATATGAGCCGCGATTGGGGCAATCTCCCCAATGACACCCTCGACCTCTGTTGTTCGTTTATGGATATGTTGAGTGTCGTACGGCTGGCTGCATGCTCGAGGGACATGGACACGACCATCATTGAAGCGAGACCTAAGCTTTTCAAGACACCCTTCTTGCTACTGTTTGGTCTTGCGAGATTTTCTCACCATGATACAGAGGCATATATGATGCCCCTTGACTTCAATCCGACCTCCATTAGCCGAAACTTCTTTGTAGGTATGTAGTGGGTCGCCGTACATCATTTCCCTCGACTTCGATCAGATCACCATCGCCCAAAACTTCTTGGCAGGTATGTACTGGGTCGGCATGAACTCCCATTGGATGGCTGCCGTCAGAGAAAACCGGAGAAAGTTGGTGCTCGTGAACTTCCAGACCTCCCGTGAGATTATCCTTCCTTCGTTGGATTATATAGGGTTTTACCGTCGCGGTCCAAGTCATCTAGATTACCACGTCAGTTGGACGGACCTTGTTTTGCAGAAGATTATAACTTGCCAAGTGCCCACACGACATGCAGATTACACAGACTTCAAGCTAATTGCCTTGTTCGACCACGAACTCACCTATCTTTACACTGGTGCCTTCTTTAGCTGGAGACAACTCAACTCGCAGTGGATCGTCAAAGCTGATACACACTTCTGTGATGATATTGAACACAATGGCATCATCTACGCGATCGACAAAGCAGATGGCACCACGTATTGCTGGGATGGTGCAGGTAAGTTGTTTTCTTCTCATGTTAACGATAACTCCATGACACTATTTGAACTTTTTGTGATGATTGGCATATCCCTCTTTGAGAAGAATTTGAGTAGAACCATGGCAATGTATTAGAGAAGCCGTAAATCAGCTATTTGGAATGAGTTAATTCATGCGATTGTGACCATGTCATTACAGCCAATTTGTTCCCTTGAATAATCAAACGGTTAGGAAGATATGGATATTCTCTTTATTTTATAGTAATATATATATATACTACTAAATATGAGTGTGTATCAATAGCCATGTTAGTTTCCTCATTTTCATGATGTATTAACATGGATCACATTGTTGGTTTCATCTAACCATACATTAGGGAAGTAAATGTGCATATGGAGAACTCTATATTTGGAAGTAGTGAAATGCTGTAATGCTTACCATTTGTACATACCAATATTCGCCTTCAGCAATCAATGGATAGAATAATATCCTCACAAAAATTTTCCCATAGAACATGAGTATATAACAATGCATGGTATGTTAGTTTCCTTGAAGTATTTGTTTTGTGAGGACAGAACATGATTACATAACATGCATGACATGGTATTTTTCTGTGAAGAATCGATTGCGAGATAACATGAGTATAACCATGCATGGCACTTCTATATTTTCGAACCTAGTATACATTTCCCTGTATTTTCCTCTCAGTTCCAATAGGGACATATCAATGTTTTTTGTTGCATTATCCTACTCATACTCTGAACAATGCTGATCTTACATTAACAATGTCTGTCCTCTTTGATATGATGTAGTGTCCCTACAGTTACTGCCCTTTGTAACCACACCACCTTTGCCAAAAGTAGGGAAGCACAACTGGTTCCCCGCTCGATCAAATGACGGCAAAAGACTAATGATCATTCGCACACATGAGTCGGCAAAGTTATATTGCAAAAAAACCACTGTGTAGAAGCACCATGAAATACGTGAGTATCCAGACAGCCGCTGTTATGTCCATGAGCAGGATACCAGCTTGTTGGGGCCTTCAAGATTTTTGAGTTGGAGGCAGGTAAACAGCCTTGGTTCACACTCTGTTTCTCGTACCCAATTATCCGATTAACCGGGAGATCACCGTTGGAAAGGATCTTGATGGAAGAGAGGCTCTGTTTGCTATGGAAAACTGTGTCTACACGGCAAGCCCTAGGACTTCAGTAGAAAACTCCCCTGATTGTCAATGATACAGACTGCAGCCAAAAGAAGGTGAGAATGAAAAAGGCATCTAGATTAACTTTGATCCTTGGATGTCTCAAGTCCGACAGGCGGTGATGTCGTTCGAGCCTTCAGGTTGATAGGTCATTAGGTTGTTGCGTCTAAAGGGTGGAGTACTGGTGTCTCTGGATCACTAGTGGCAGAAGCGGCGCTGCAAATTATGATGGTGTTGGATCATCCCTCTTCAAATGACTTGTTTTCTTTGTTGCTTATTCTGCATGGGTAGTTCTCTCTCTTTTTTATGAACATTCCTTGTGATTTGGTCATCCTCGTCTATGTCACTATACTATGTAATAGTTTCCTCTATTTAGAATGTCATTCTTGTCTAGATCACGAGAGTCTGAGCGCTGCAGATGGGTGTGTTTTGGTTGTGTAGCAAGACTTCTTATGAACTATCATGTCTTGTTGTTTATGTCACTAGTAGTCACTAGTCAGTGGTTGAATGTTGTATATATCGTTGTTTCGAACTGTTTATTGTCTCGAAGTGCTAGTGAGCTAAGTCAGGGCATCACCATTCTCCAGTGTTCAGAGTATATCTCCTTTTCTGCAAGTCATAATTTGAGCTCAGTGTATTTTCGAAGATGTACACTTTTTTGGGCCAGTAAAGTGTCGTTAAATATGGGTCGAGTAGTAACACAATGCCAAATAGGTCAATTATGAACCTCAGGCCGGGCTCTCAAAAGATCCTCAAAAAAGGTCGGGCTCTAAAAAAAATAAAGAAAAAGGACTCTTAGGCCGACATGTGGGCGCCACCGGTGTTTTCGTGCGCTTGTGTGCCGAGTGCATATTGGCGCTTGTTCAAAATTCATGCTACCTTTTCATCCCCAATCTCCCGCCCCTCCCCCACCTCTAGAATCTCGATTTGTACTCCACTTCCCCCAAATCCCCCTCCTATACTCCCTGTATTCAAGAGCACTTCCTTCGGGCGCTGCGTGCTGTCGCACAATAGTGGCATGGCGGCGCTTGACGACCAGTTTGCCGACAAAGTGCTGATGGTAAGCATCAACGGTGACCGGCCTCCCATCTCGCCGGATGACCTTGTCAAAGCTCTTGGAATTACACATGTCATACAAATAAGTGACTTGCTAGTCGAAGTATATCCACCACCGATTGATTTCTTCATCAGGTTCCGGACAACTTTCGACTGCAGTCGTGTGTTTGAATCTTCCCTGCGTTTGTTATGCGATGGCGCGCTGGTGAGCTTTGATCGGTGGCACCCAGGATGGGGCTCGGTGCCCTCTGAGCTTGAGTTTTTAACAAAGATTTCCTTCCACGGCATGCTTCTACGTGCTTGGAATAGCGAGTCCATGAATGAGCTTATCAACGACCTTGGAGGTGAGCTCCTAAGTATGTTTGTTCCTGTAGAGAGCTGGGCTCTGACGGTTATGGCATGGATGAATAAGCCGCCCATCATACCGAAGGTGATTGGTGTTGAGATACCGGTGCAGGAACCGTGGTTGTACTATTCGTCGCCACGAAGGCCGATGCGGACCACGTTAGGAATGTACCTATATCGAGTGTTCGTGCATGTCGAAGAAGTGGTCGGTCCATCAATCGATGTCCTACCACCGCCACTTGTGCCAGTGTCCGTCGACTACGTCCATTACAGGAGTTAACGTCAGACTTTCCCTGTGTTGCTCGTAATGATGGATGGCACAGGGCCTACTCCAACGCCCGGCGGAGGCCACTGCTTCTTTGGGAGAAGAGGCATGGCTAGCTGCCTGGGTGTGCTCTAATTTGAGGTCACAATTGAATCTTGTCAGATACTAGTTAAATTCGAGCTATCGGTGTGAAGCACTGATGTGCCAATACATTTTTTGTGACATGTTCTATTTTTGTACCTAAACTTTTTTTAGAAAGGGTTATACGTCAACTTAATGTGCTAGGAGAACTTATTGTGTTGTATGTCTGTTTTCTTTGCACAACATTCAAGATATTTCCCCGTCATTGATAAAGACCATGAACCATTATGTACGAGTTCATTGCTCTCAACATAGCCCTACCCGTAGCGATCCACTACTTCCACCCTGATTGTGTCGCGTGCGTGAAATTTTTGTATGCAAGTTCAGTGTGCTATGATGTTCTATATGATTGTGCCAACTATAAAACTTTTTACTAAGCATCAGCAATTCATAGGACTGAAAGATGTATTTATGACCATCGACCGATGGGTCTCTCTCTCTCTCACTCACACACACAAACACACAAGTGGGACCTGTTGAATTATTTCTACGCTCATGACAGCTTTTAATTAGGTTCCACTCTACTCTAACTTTTTCTTAAGTTATTAATTGATCTCAGTGACTTCAAAACGTTGTACAGAAGCCTTGTTTGGGCCTTTCCAGCATCGTTGAATGTGGGTTGAGTAGCCATGTAAAGTTGTATTGTACTACATACGCCTTTTTTATCATCAGCAATGCAACTGGGTCAAAAGTTGTACACAATATCCTAAAATAAGCGCAACCTAGCCTATCATTCTTTTAATAATTTTGCATAGCCTAGTTCATTTTTTATATAATAAGATTACCAAGCTCAACTTAATTTTTTTCATAATATTCGTATCTCAATATTTTTTATATGAAATGCTAAGTCCAGACCATCATTGTTTTTTCACCCATCCCAGAAAATGGGTCCATTTCTACTAAAATCAAATGGCTTGTAAATTATCAGAAATTATAAATGCGCTGCATGTACGCAATATTATTTTTACCCAGCTCAAGAAATAGGTGTATTCAAATAAATAATAAAATGTGCTGTAAGTTATCATAAATAATATTGTTTTTGAGAAACAATTATCATAAATAGTAAATCAGCTATTATTATTTTCTATCCAGCCCAGGAAATAGATGTATTGGCAAACAAAATGAAATGGGCTATAAAACCTAAATAAATGGGCTCCATTCCTCCACAGCTTTCGAAGCTAACTTTGTTGGCCCACTAGACGAAGCCTGTGCAAGGTGTTGTCCATTTATTGAACAATACGATTTAATGGTCTGAAACAAAGAGTTAACAAATTATTCTGACATCTGTAGTCGTTGGATTGACATCCAATGGCGATCATGCTTCGTCAATCTCTGATCTAGTTGCCCTTGCTCCAACCACCAAAACCATCGCCGGCTGGAGCGCTTGCATCTGCCTCGCGTGGCCGGCTGTGCTGCCGCACTGGCCTTGCCGCCCCACTCTACTTGCAATGGTGGGCAGGTCATAATTGTACTCACCCACACCTTCTGTTATTCTCCGGCAAAGGCAGCCTCACTCGGCAAGCGAACTAGTCCTGTCAGATCCTGGGCTCCGCAGACCCTTGAGAGGTTCGAACACTAGGGTGCGTATGAAGAACTTCCTCCCCCCGACCTGCTGGCCCAACAATTCCACAACCTAGCTCGACGAACCCAAGGGACAAGAGACATGGCAGTTTATCCTAGCCCGGGCCACCTTGCGGTGTAATACCCTACTCCAGCTTTGTGGTGGATTGCCTCGAGGGGCTGAGGATGAACTAGTACAGTGGATGAACAGTGGGTGTGAGGATGGTCTGAATGATCTGATCCCTCTCTCGGGTGGTGGCTAAGTCCTATTTATAGTGGCCTTCGTCCTCTTCCCAAATGTAGGCGGGAGGGGTTCCCACAACGGCCAAATTCAAAGGGAGACAACTAGTACAACTTATCATGAGAAAAGTAGTCTTCGCCTGCAAAGGCTCTGGTGGTGACGCTGCGGTGGGCTCCGTGATGACCTCTGTCCTATCGTCCTGGCGGTCTTGGTCTTGTTGCACCAATATGGAAACCTTTGCCTGATTCCTCGGGACTCCGCACCTACGCTTGCCTCCTTGGCACCAAAGGGAAAACTGGCACACTACGCCCGCTAGCGCCCTCCTGGCCTTGGTCGTCATGGCTCACGTCATGTGCACCTCGCGAGGTGCACCTTGCATCAATATCTCCGCTCCTCGGGAGCCAGCCTAGTGAGGCCGCCCCCAGGGAGGTCTTGGCGTCGTCCGCCTCGTGAGGCATGGCCAACTCGCGAGGGTCTTGTGTTGTTGCTGCTGACACTAGGCCATACCGGGCCGCTGATGAAGCCACGCCATGGGCCACATGCACGCAAGTCTGGGTACCGCAGTTCCCAGGATGCCGATAGTAGCCCCTGGGCCCAAGGCACGCTCGAGCTTGGTTTCAAGGCGAAGCCAAAGGGCAAGCGCGGAGCACCACGGGCCCCAACCGCCTGCGGCCTTGATCGATGCATGGCGACTGTCGGGACATGGGCGCCCCCACTTCCCCATGCAGCCTTGATTTTTGCTGGGCTTGGTGGTTGCCGCCACCGGCTCAGCTCCATCTTCAATGCATGCCGCAGGCTTCCTTGGCCCCTCCATCTTCTAAGCACTCCCCTGTCGTCATGGCGCCGTAGTTGACGAAGAAGAAGAAAGTGAAGAGCCACGCTCCAGCAGAATCTTCGCCGGCCTTCGAGCCCTCCCTCGAGCGTTCGACGGTGGTTAACCGGGAGATGGTGGACAAGGTCCGCATGGCGCTCGCCGCTAGTTCCAACGAGTAGAACACAATGGTGGCTTGGCCTGCTTCCTTCGCTATGGTCAACATGGCGGCCACTGAGATCCCCTTTCATCTCCACGCCCTCTTGGCAGGCTTGATTTCCCCCTTTTCTGATTTCTTCAATGCCATAATCTCGCATTACCAAGTCAATGCGCTACACCTGGATCCCCAATCCATCCTTCTCCTCGCCGTCTTCGGCTTCGTCTGTGAGGCCATGGTGGGCATTGTTCCCTCTCTGGCCTTGTTCCACCATTTATTCTCGCTCCACTTGACCGACGCCCGCCAGTGCTCGGGGTGTGCGACCTTCTAGGCCGTGGTGGTGATGACAGGCTCAGGGATCGACTTCGAGCTCTCGCCGTTCGTACATGGATTCCGGAAGCAGTGGGTGTTCAGGGATGCCAGCGTGCTCAACTCCCTGCTCTTGCTCCCTCGGGCGCCGGCTGAACCCAGCTCCGGATGGGTGCATGTCAAGCTCGTCGACCCCGGCTTGCCCATGTTTGGCATTGGCTGGCTAGGTTGAAGGAGCTTGGGGTGACAGCGCCCATGGTGGTGCAGGAGTTCATCTAGTGCCGCATTGCTCCGCTCCAGCGCCATTCTCAGTGGGTGTGGACCTTCGCGGACAGCAGGGACCCCATGAGGCTCCAGGTGCCCGCACTTCCTCTTGAGACTCTGCGTACGGTGCTCGAGCTCATGACTGGTGACCCTGCGCTAGCCACGCTTCCAAAGGAGGGCTGACTTTTGTACTGCTGCTTGAACATGGAGGTGTTTGTGAGGAAGATGCCCCTCTTTGACGAGTGGGGGCTGTGCCTGGCTGAGCATGAGGGGCCCCGCGAGAACCATATTCTTGTGGTCCCCCTGTCTGCTATCCCTGTGGCGCACGCCCCGATGGTGGATGCTGGGGGGAAGGCACAGCTCGGTGCTGTCGAGGCGGCTGCCGATGGACCGCGTCCGCCAGGCGCCCCTGAGATGGCAGCCCCTGAGGTGCAGGTGAGACGTCCTGAGGGGGCGATTGAAGACTTGGCGCGATCCGAGGCTCCGGAGATCACCGCCCCTGGAGCTCGGAGAAGCAGTCTTATAGTGGAGGCCCGAGAGCTACCACAGACCGAGGCTCTCGAGGTCGCTGTCTCAGGAGTCCTGCCGAATGCCCAAGACGCTGATGGTCGTGCCCGGGGCTTCGGCCAGCTCTGCCTGAACTTCGAGGCGCTCCACAAGAGGAAAGAGGCTCCCTACAGCACTGGTGACACCTACCGGCCGCTGAAGCAGAGGAAGTACATAGCCATAGACGAGTAAGTACCTCTATTTGCAATATCATGTCTGTTGCATCCTTTCCTGACAATGGCTCTTCACGATCCGTTCGTCTAGAGCAGTGAGATCTCCTGAGGAGCGGCCTCCCCCCTGTTCTCTACTCTCCCCTGGTCTAGAGCTCCCCAACCGGTCCATCGCGTGCGGCGCAGGACCTATCCTGGAGCGGGATGCACCGATGGGGGCCCTTGATCCCGCGTTCGTGTCGTCGCTCCTCCGTGGTCTACCTTGGGGGGCAATAGGCGTGCCATGGGCTCCTCCGTTGGTCGTCACTGGTGGTTGGGTGATCCCAGCCTTGGCTTCATCCCCGAACGGCGAGGTCATGCCACCTGGCGCCTCCGCCATGGCCCGAAGGGTGGTGAGGAAGATGCCAGCCCCTAGCTCCATGCCAGGGGTAGGCAGGCCGCCTCAAGCTTCCCCAACAACCTCCGGCGGGAAGGATGGGCTGAGCCGGGAGCTGGAACTCATGAGTGGGAGCGGTGATGTACGCCACGAGCTCTTCCGATAGGCGATGGGTGAGGGAGTCCTGCATTAGGGGGTCCCCGGGCGTCCGGGCTACATGACATGGGCCGGACTGGTGGGCCATGAAGATACAAAATAGAAGGCTTCCCCCCGTGTCCCGATGGGACTCTCCTTAGCATGGAAGGCAAGCTTGGCGTTCGGATATGGAGATTCCTTTCTCTGTAAACCGACTATGTACAAACCCTAGCCCCCTCCGGTATCTATATAAACTAGAGGGTTTAGTCCATAGAGGCAGTCATAATCATACAGGCTAGACATCTAGGGTTTAGCCATTACGATCTCGTGGTAGACCAATTCTTGTAACCCATATACTCATCAAAGTCAATCAAGCAGGACATAGGGTTTTACCTCCATCAAGAGGCCCCGAACCTGTGTAAACATCGTGTCCCCTGCCTCCTGTGACCTTCGATCCTTAGACGCACAGTTCGGGACCCCCTACCCGAGATCTGCCAGTTTTGACACCGACATTGGTGCTTTCATTGAGAGTTCCTCTGTGCTGTCGACAAAGGATTCGATGGCTCTTTCGATCAATAATGATGCTGTCTCGGGGGAGATTTTCCCGCGGGCCAAATTTTCGTATTCGGCAGCTTCGCACTGCATGCCAACTCGATTGGCCACCTCGAGCAAATCGACAGCTACCCCCGGGTCATCAGATCAGTTTCGGGAACTTAAACTATGTCCCTGATCGCCAAGGAGATTTGATCTTTGAAGGTTTCATGGCCCCAATTACCGCTCTGGCCTTAGATCTAGAGCTGGCTGGCAGGTCCGAAGACGGGAGTCTAGAGCCCATCGGACTCTCTGCACTTATGGAGCTTGCTGCCAGAGAAGCACCGGACACTCCGTCGAAGTCTAGGTGCAAACCCTCGAGGTCCATGTCAAGCGGGCGGCGCCAGGAGACTCCGACTCCGGACAGCCCCACGGACTCTCGTTTCTCTGTCCAACCCTCACCTTTAAACGAGGCCCTGGACTTCATGCAACCACTCGCCATTACGAAAGGATCGCTTCCGAACTACGCCCAACCCAGACTAGGGGCTGAGAGCGGGGAAGTTTGCACCCCGCCGACCACCCACTTCATAGCCACTGTCGAAGATTTTAACCGACATGTTAGATTACGCCTCCAAAGACATCGATGTTATGGACGACGGTGCCAAAGATGAACAAGGCCAAAACCCTCTGTTTACCGGACGATGGAAGGCCACCTCCACATATGACGTGTACATGGTGGACACACCTAAAGAGGATGGTGACGACGGCAAGGAGAATCTGGTTGAGGACAAGCCTGCCGAAGCACCTCCAAAACATCGACGCCAGCGGCGCCGCTCAAAATTGCAGCGCCAAAAGGACAGCAATACCGGCACCGAAGAGAATAACACTCCGGAGAACATCGAAGACCCTGAAGCCCCTGTAGAGCCAACATTCGAACATGAATATTGGGAGGATGGGCAAGTAAACCCCGACGATCCTGTCGGGAACGAGGACTCAAAGGATAGTAATTACCTATCGATCTTCAAAGAGGATATGAGCCTCGGCGACGAAGACTTCATCATACCAAAGGACCCCCTCGAACAAGAGCGCTTTAAGCGCCGGCTAATCGCCACTATGAGAAGCCTGAAAAAGAGGCAACAACAGCTTCAAACTGATCAAGATTTGCTCATCGACAGATGGACTGGCAGCCGAGTAATACGGCCTCACACCCCAAGGAGCTACCCAAAGTGCAAGATACTGCCACAAATTAACAACGAGGCCCCGAAGCCCATACCGCCAATGTGCGATGCTAACAGACCTGACCGACTGCCCCATAGCCGGGACAAAGCGGCAGCTCAAGCCGAACACCATCCCGCACCAACTCGCCGTAGAGGCAGAGAAACAGCGGCCCCAGGATACACGTATGACCTACTACAGGACCTGGACAATAGAGCCAGTCAGACCAGATCCATCTACATATGAAGGGGGCGTGGTCCAACACGCGAGGATGGCCATCAGACTTGGCGTGACAGACACAACCTCACATGGGCCGAAAACTGCATACGGCCTTTGTCTGAACTACGCCGCGACGTCGCCCGATAAAAGGCGCCGTGCACCCCCTATGCTTCACCGATAAAGTAATGGAACATCAGTTCCCAGAAGGGTTTAAACCCGTTACATCGAATCATACGATGGCACGACAGATCCTACAGTCTGGATAGAAGACTTTCTTCTCCATATTCACAATGCTCATGGTGACGATCTACATGCCATCAAGTACCTACCGCTCAAATTAAAGGGACCAGCTCGACACTAGTTAAACAGCCTCCCAGAGAATTCTATTGGCACCTGGGAAGATATGGAAGATGCCTTTAGAGACAACTTCCAGGGTACCTATGTACGGCGCCCAGACGCTCATGACCTCATTCACATAGTTCAGCAACCCAGAGTCAACCCGGAAACTATGGAAAAGGTTCTTAACTAAGAAGAACCAAATTGTCGATTGTCTAGATGCCGAAACCCTAGCAGCCTTTAAACCCAGCATCCAGGATGAATGGCTCGCCCGACACCTCAGCCAAGAGAAGCCAAAGTCCATGGCAGCCCTTACAGCACTCATGACCCGGTTTTGTGCGAGAGAGGATAGCTGGTTAGCCCGCAACAACAATGGTACCAGCGACGCAGGTACCTCTGAAACTAGAAATGGTAACGGCAGGCCCCGACGCAACAAACACAAGCATTGAAGAAACAATCATAATACTGAAGACATAGCGGTCAACGCCGGATTGAGTGGCTCTAAATCTGGTCAACGAAAGAGGCCATTCGAAAAGAATAAAGGTGGTTCATCTAACTTGGACCGAATACTCGATCGACCTTGCCAGATTCATGGCACCCTAGACAAGCCTGCCAACCATACCCACAGAAGCTGTTGGGTCCTCAAACAGGCCGGTAATCTGAATACCGAACATAAGGAGAAGGGGTCACCTAGCGAGGATGATGACGACGAACCTCATCCAGTGAACACAGGGGGACAGAAGAAATTTCCCCCCGAAGTCAAATGGTGAATATGATATACGCTACTCCTATCACCAAACTGGAGCGCAAGCGTGCTCTGAGGGATGTCTACGTGATAGAGCCAGTCACCCCAAAATTCAACCCTTGGTCAGCCTGCCCGATCACTTCCGATCGCAGAGACCATCCGACTAGTATCCGTCACGGAGTCTCGGCTGCATTGGTCCTCGACCCAATTGTCAATGGATTCCACCTTACTTGAGTCCTCATGGACAGCGGTAGCAGTCTTAACTTGCTCTATTAGGACACGGACCATAAAATGGGTATTGATTCATCAAGAATTAAACCCACCAAAACTACCTTTAAAGGAGTAATACCTAGAGTAGAGGCCCGTTGCACAGGCTCAATCACACTGGAAGTCGTCTTCAGCTCGCCAGACAACTTCCGAAGCGAAGACTTGATCTTCGACATCGTCCCCTTCCACAGTGGCTATCATGCACTGCTCTGACGAATCGTGTTTGCTCGCTTCAATGCGATCCCGCACTATACCTACCTCAAACTCAAGATGCCCGGACCCTGCGGTATCATAATAGTCAATGGAAACACAGAGCGCTCCCTCCATACTAAGGAGCACACCGCGGCCCTTGCGGTAGAAGACCATAATGGCCTTATCAAACCAAATAATACATCGACAGTCAAGCCCCCGGACACTCTTAAACGCGTCTGGACCACCCTGCAGAGCGACGATCAAGACTGTCAGGAGCTCGATTAGCAGTTTGGACTCTGTCTCAACCCCAACCGCATCGCGGCATATTACCACGCATACATAACTACGCACTAAAGATACCATGGGCAAAGATAGAGGCATATTAAAAATAGAATCCACAATACGGGTCGACCCTATGTGGACCCCCATATCATTTCACTTTCCCTTTTTCCAGGTTCCTTAAACCGACATCAACTTTTGATGGTACCAAGGGCACGCTTCCAGTCCCTTTATGAAAAACTGATTGTTGATCCTCTTGAAGGATCACACACCAAGGAGGAACGCTGCGCAGACGTGCGGTAGAGTATCTAAAGGATCTTTAAAGATCGCCTCTTCCTATTTAGGACCCGTACACAACTTTCCCTGGTATTCGGCATGTAAAATAGCTTGGATGCTTGTCACATCATTTGTGAAAATACGTTTTGACATATCAATTAAACTATAATGGAAACAGTCTTTTGCCCAATGTACTCGGTACTGGCTTATTTCCTTATCTGTATTCCTTCGTTTTTTTTCTCATCTGATTGCCATATACACCTTGGTACGACCTAAATCACCAGGGGCTCCATTCAGCCATGTACATGTCTTAAAAGTAAAATAAGTCCTGAACACTTTTACAGTGCAAATCGGCGTCACGAATATAGCATTATATGCATCGGCTCCAAATCATGTCTTGGGTCAATAGTTGGGTTGCACGACTCCTGTGGCTATTACCTTATGTTCCACTTTTTCGGCTAAGGAAGTAAAGGGAGAACTACTACAATTGTGTTTCCGTCTCATCCGGATAAACACCTCAATAGAAAAAGCCAAAAACTTACTGTCATGGTACGGCGAGAGCTGGTCAGCTATTCGGCAACTAACTACAAATCTCTTCCGATTTTGCCCACATTATGCGAAGGACCGGTCTATGCCCGGTCAGGCGTCTACAACACCCAACTTCGGATAATCGAGCAACACCAGGGGTTGCGCCTATAAATCTCATTGTCAATCTCCTATGGCTAAGTGAGTGCAAAAAAGCCACATAGTCCGATAGCCTGGTTCGCCGCACTGACACCTCCTTAAAGGACCACGCTGGTTAGGTCAAGTGTGTCTAGGTGCCATTCCGAACACCCCCGTACTACCTATGTGGGGGCTGTAGCTGACGACTGGCCAACTCTCAGTTATCGTAAATGGCCGCACGGGAGGAAATGATTTCAAAGTAAAACAAGTAACACATTATACATAACCCTTGTTTTATAATACAAAGTACGGCATTAAAGGTACATTCATTCGAAAATAGTGTCCTTCGAACACTGGACCTCTACAATGCGGGAACCCTCCAAGACTTCATCGAAATACTGCTCCGGCGTTTGGTGCTCTTTTCCCATGGGCGGTCCCTCGGTTGCCAGCTTGACAGCGTTCATCTTCGCCCACTACACCTTGACACAGACGAAGCCCATCCGGGCACCTCTGATACAGGCCAACCGATTTATGACATCAAGCCAGGGGCAGGCGCTGACGCGCAGCTTACCAAGCCCAAAGTAACTGCTGGGTATGGGTTCGGCTGACCAAAGTCAGACTATAACATCCTTCATGGCCAGTTCGGCCACCCTATGTAGCTCGGTCAGCTGCTTCAGCTGATCGCTGAAGGGAACCAGATGCCCTAGTGCAAGGTACTGCGACCAGAACAACCTCTTCATTGAACTCCCCTCTTTGGATCAGAAGAACTCCGCAGCATCTGCAATACTTCAGGGTAGATCCACAAGCGCCCCTGGAGAGCTCCAAATGCGGGTCAGTAATATGTACCTCCTCCTTACAAATTTCCCATGCATGTTAAAGGCCTTACCCACCACGATGTGCTTTGCTTCTTGGATCTCCCGCCAGGTGCCTTGGGCTTCAACCTGGGCTGCCTTCACGCTTTAGAGGGCCTCAGCATGTTCGGAATCTCGATCCAAAATCTTGCGCTCTACGGACTCACATTTGCCTATGGCATCCTTGAGCTCTTGATGAACTTCCTCCACCTGTGATTCATGCTTTTGGCGGGCGGCACATTCCCCCTCCGCCTCCTTCTTGCCCTCAGCCAGCGTGTTTTTGAGGGTCTCGACCTCAGACCCGTCAACTATGAGCATAATTACAAAACTCAGCAAGATAGCACAACAACAAGCCATATCATGTCAAATGTGAATCGCATACCTTGCTTCTCCACCAACAGTTTGTTGGTGCGGATGAGCTCTTCATTGGCCCGCTCCAGCCGCCACTTTAGATCGGAAAACTCATTGGCATGGGCGATTGCCGCCAACTTCAACGCATGTTTGTTCAAATACACATGTATGTTAATATCCTACGAAATATTTGATCCTCTGTTCTGCTTTTTCTTTGCGAATGCCGAACGGAGTCTCAGGGGCTACTAAACCACGTATTCTGTTTATTTAAACCACGTAGCTCAAAGCCTGTCAAAAGGCTAGTATAGGCCTCATTCAATCCGCTCTTAGTTGACCGAACCTTTTCAACCACTGCACCCATAAAGGTATGATGTTCTTCAATGATGGAGGCACTCTGAAGCACTTCCATCAGATTGTCTGGCGCCTCCAGATTGATAGAGGTCGCCGGAGGAGTCGACGCACCCCCTTCTTTCGAAGGAGGCTGCTCGACTGATTCCGGAGCTGTAGTGACCTCCAGAATGATATTTGGTTTGGGGGCGAATTGGGCACGTCCCCCATCGCCAGTCTCCATCGGGGTCAGCTCCCCCATGTTCTTGGCTACAGAGGTATTGCCCTCTGACGCCACCGTGACGACTTCCCCACCTCTCCGTGTCCTAGAGAGGCCCTTCGAGACAACACTTCGGTGTTGTCTGCAGCAGTGGGTGGAGAGGCCGGTGGAGGCGACTCACTCGCCATCATACCAGAACGCAGCGAATTCCCAGAGGACGATGATTGCCGGGGGAGATCGCGGGCCGGACTAGAATACATGATTTTGTGCATTAGAATCACAAGGCATAAAGCCGGATACATACATTATCCTTAAATACTTATGATTCGGTCGAAGGCTTCAGCCTGGAGTTCCATTCGGGGACGGCTTCGGCGTAGGATTCTGAACCGTCTCAAAGGAAGAGTTTCCCCTTCTTGGACGCTTCTGCCTCTAGATCATGGAAGCTCCCCTTTTCTTCTTCCCCACTTGGTGGGAGAATTGTGCTCCTCCTCTTCCTCCTCATCTTCATCACGAGAGTAGAGTGCTTCAGTGTCTTCGGATGATATGTCTGAAGCACCTTTTCGGCAAAGGCCACTCCAGACCTCCTTGCCCGTCTTCCTGGCCTTCTTTTCCGTTGCCTGGTACAGCACTGGAACTAGCATCTTCATCATAAGAGGAATAGCTGGGTCTTCGGGCAGGGGAGCCGGACACTTGATCCGCTCTGCCTTCTTCGTCCAGCCCTAGGAGAAAAGGGGAGGGGTTGAACTCACTCCTTGGATCTACAAATCAAGGATATGATTAGAAATACGAAAAACTTACTGGAGTGTCTTGGTGAGCGTAGTCATGGCCGAGGTCTTCGGTCATTAGCGGACATGACTTTTGGGCCTTGGACAGCAGTTTCCATATATCTTCGTGCTTCGTGCCGAAGAACCGCTGCAAGGTGCGAGGACTTGCCGGGTCGAACTCCCACATATGGGAAGTCCAGCGTTGGCAGGGGAGAATCCAGCGAAATAGCATCACCTGGATCACGCTCCGAGGCTGGTGTTCTTGTCCACCATGCTCTTGACGCGCTTTTGCGCCGTCATCACCTTGTCGGTTGATGCCCAATCTAGGCCCTTCTTGAGCCATGATGTGAGCTGCATTGGCGGACTGGTTTTGAACTCAGGAGTGGTGGCCCATGAGGCGTCACGAGGTTCCGTAATGTAGAACCACTCCTGTTGCAACCCCTTCACGGTCTCTATGAGGGTCCCCTTGGGCCAGGTGACATTAGGGAGCTTGCTCACCATGGCGGCGCCGCACTCCGCGTGTTGACCCTCGACCACCTTCGGCTTCACATTGAATACCTTGAGCCA
>NC_041384.1:360697536-360723944 GCF_002162155.2 Triticum dicoccoides | reverse complement strand
GCGGAGGAACGCCTCACACACGATGATGAATGCCGATATGTTGAGGAATGAATTTGGGGCTAGATCATGGAAATCTAGCCCATAATAGTACATGAATCCGTGGATGAAAGGGTGGAGAGGAAACGCTAGCCCCTGAAGGAAGTGGGGAATGAATACTACCCTCTCATTGGGCTCTAGTGTGGGAATGATCTGCATTTTGGCAAGGAGCCGATGGACGATTTCCTTGGCTAAATACCCCGCCTCCCGGAGTTCTTTCATGTGCTCCTCCGTGACGGAGGAGCACATCCACTTGCCCTATGCTCTAGATCCGGACATGGTTGGAGCGTTTGTTGGGGATGGAAAGGGTTGAAGCTTGGGCGCTGGAGCTCGAGAGCAGATGGGCTAAGGATGAAGAAGGCATGGGGTAAAAAGGTGGATCCTTGTCTCCTTATAAAGGCAGTGAATATCAAGCGACCCCCCACGAGCCTTAAAACTCACCTACTCCCCAGGAGTCATGTGAGTGGCATGGTTGGATTACCCAAATCCATATTGATGATAATCCTACAATCAGGGGACACGAACTCTCATTTGACAAGACGTGTCAATGAATACCGCATCTCAAAATGTGAAACAGGAGGTTGGAAAACGGTTTGAAATAATAATAAGGCCGGAGCACAATACCTCGCCGAAAAAGTTGTCTGAAGACATAATCTATTTTTGTTTAAAGTGTTTTGCCCTCCTGGCCCAGGGTTGCAACTATTGTAGAGAGCCGGATATAGTTCTTTTGATCAACTACTTGGGAGTATTCGGAGGAGGAACCCGCCTTGCAATGCCGAAGACAATCTGCGCGCCGGACACATCGTCATTGAAGCTTGGTTCAGGGGCTATTGAGGGAGTCCTGGATTAGGGGGTCCCCGGGAGTCTGGGCTATGTGACATGGGCCGTACTGATGGGCTATGAAGATACTAGATAGAAGGCTTCCCCCCATGTCCGGATCGGACTCTCCTTGGAGTGGAAGGCAAGCTTGGTGTTCGGATATGAAGATTTATCTCTCTATAAACCGACTCTGTACAAACCCTGGCCCCCTCCGGTGTCTATATAAACTGGAGGGTTTAGTCCGTAGAGGCGGTCATAATCATACATGCTAGACATCTAGGGTTTAGCCATCACGATCTCGTGGTATATCAACTTTTTTAACCCCTATACTCATCAAAGTCAATCAAGTAGGACATATAGTTTTACCTCCATCAAGAGGGCCCGAACCTAGGTAAACATCATGTCCCCTACCTCCTGTTACCTTCGATCGTTAGACGCACAGTTCGGGACCACCTACCCGTGATCTACCGGTTTTGACACCGACAATGGGAGCGATGAGCCGCCTCAGAGAAGAGCTTGTCGACGTCGAGGCCCGCCTCGAGGTGGAGGACCTTCGGCTGGCGGATGAGTGGCATAAATTGAAGGTGGCCGTCAACCTCGGGCGTCTTCAGCACGAGCGCACCAATGCGAAGGCCAAGGCATCCCTTGGGACATCGTACGAGGCCTGCGCCCGGGCCTTGGAAGAGGCCAGGGCAGCTGACCATCACTGCCAGGCTGCCGAGGAGCGTGAACAAGAACTCATGGCCTCGCTCACTACCCTCAAGCAGCGGATCGAGGAGCGTGGGTCCGTGTTGGCATCAATGAGGGGAGTGCCTTCTGGAGAGAAGGAGATCCAGAAACGCGAGGAGGCGCTAATGTTGGAGGCCTCGGAGCGCAGCCTCGAGCTCGAGCGGCTGGAGACGAGGGAGCGCCAGGTGGCCATGTCTGAGGATGCCGTCACCGTGTGCGAAGCCGAGATCCAGGAGGAGGTTGACCGGGGGGTGGCAAAGGCTCGTGCAGATCTTGCTGATGAGTACATCCTGAAGCTGAAGTTCCTAGAGGCCGAAGCCAAGGGCAGGACTGCCGTTCTCAGGACAAGGATGAACGAGACAGAACAGTGGGAGAGGGCCGCTGCGGTGGCTCGGACCTCTGCACAGGCTTACCCGGCTTCCGCACGCGCTGACTTGCTCTCGCTCCAGCAGCGGATTGATGACGATTCGTCTCTCATGAAGCACAATAGGGAGGAGGTGCGTCGTCGGCACACACTGCAGCACGAACATGCCCCCATGCTTCAGGCCCTCTGGGTGAGGGCCAACCGAGCCCTGAGTGTCATCTGCAATGACAGCGTCCCTCATCCCCGCATGGAAGATTATGCCAGCCACCTTTGCTTCTTTACCGAAGTTGTGACGCGCCAGGAGTACTAGGCCGCGAGGGCCCGCGAGCTTGTGAGGAGAGGAGTCGGGGCCTCCTTGGGCACGCATTCTAACACGTCTTCAGTCATCTTCAAAACCTCGACCCCCACTTCGACTTTGATGCCGCGATAGCCCTAGAGCCCAGAGCTATCTGAGACAACCTGTCGTACTGGGTGGACAATCATGTGGACGTTATGGTCAGGGAGTTCGCCACCGAGGACGACGTGGCGGTGATTGTGGCAGACGAAGATGGCGTGGACGACGATGATGAAGACGATGCCACTGACATCACAAGTAGCATGGAAGAGAGCGACCAGGGCGGTGCTAGGGGAAGCATGTCTAGTTAAGCCTGCATTCCTTCGCTTGAACCTGTATGCAAAGACTTGGACACAGCCCTGCAGGGCGTGAGAGCATTTTGGAGGGGGAGCCCCTCGTAACATGTAAATTAAAGTTCTGTTTCTTAAGCCGGAATCGAAATGTGCTTTTGTTAGCTTGTGAGCCCTCGAGCAGGGTTGTTGTTGAGACTAATCTTGATCCTAGCAGGCCTTGCACGGGTTTTGAGGTTGCTGAGGCGGCTTCCTCCTGAGGTGAGCCCTTAGAGGCTCGAGAGGCTCTTGGCCTCCTAAGAAGACCTTGGATCCGTTCGAGAGGGCCATGCCAGGAGCGTCCGGCGGACCATTGCAGGATGCGCACACGGCAATCTTGCGGCGCGTGCACTCTCGCCCCAGGGGGTTCCTATCCAGATTGCCCAGACGCACCCAGCATGGTCTGCCTACCTGCCCCCGAGCCACGGGGCACTCGTAAGAGGGGGATCAGGGGCGCGAGCCATGAAAACAAAGCATGCGACCAGAACGCAATAAAACCGGCAGAAACCAGAGAAAACTCCCACCAATTTTAAATAACAAAAAAGAACCTCAACTCTCAATCCAAAAGGAAGAAGGCGATCAAGTTACATGTAAAGAGGCAAATGCAAATAGCCGCGTCCGGCACCTAGATAGTGTTCTTGTCTTCTCACCAGCGCGGAGCTAAGTGCTTTCACTAGATGTGAGCACAGTCATTGGGCGACAGTGTCGAAGGCCAGCGCAGAGCATGGTGCTTCCACTTGGACGTGGCCGGGAGCCCCCATGGCTGAGGGGCGGCACACTGGAGACTCCAGGGCATGTACAACCCCACTCATTATTACGTGAGAGTGTCACGAGCGGAGACCTTCACATGCGTGAGCTTTGCTTCATATCAGTTGACGTGGGCCCCACCATGAGCCTCCACCGATCACCGCTGGGTCGTCCAGAAACCAGGACGAGACCAAGGGGCAAGGGCGACGCTAGCGGCGCCCTCGGCAAGCACGGGCCCATTGCCGGGGGGATGGGCTCACCGGGGCCTCCCCTGGCAGAGGACCTACCTCCGCGCGAGGCGTTGCTCCGCGGGGCTCGAGGGGGACCCCGCGTTCAGGCCCCACTTGTGCAGCCCCCAATACAGCAGTCCTGTTGGGGGCGGGGTTGCCGTGCCGGGGTCTTCGACCGCTACCATGGCCTAGTTCACCTGCGGTCCATGGTTAGCGTAAGCATGTCCCTGGGGTATCGGCCGTACCTTGTCGTTGTTGTCGTCGAAGGGTTCGACAAAGCTTCCAGGCAGCTCATGGAAAGCCCCGACCTCTAGCGAATCTCCTGCCCAGCTTGGCTCCGGGAACAAGCTGGGGTCTTCCTCAGGTGTGTATTCTAGGTCCATCATGCGGGGCGAGTAGGCGTCGGGGGCTGCTGCACCGGGGTCTTCGCCTGGGTGCCCCACACCTTGGATTTACGGGACCTGCGCCTGGCCCTGGTGGTCACGGGGCGACACCCCAGCGCGGCCCCTCAGGGGACCGCCAAGGCCTGCCCCGGCTGCAGGCGCCGTGGTTGCGGAGGGACAAGCTGCGTCAAGGGTCGCGTTGTTGCGGTCGAATCCTTCGAGTGCCCCGCGGTGCGCACAGGCGCGCTGGGGCCTAGCACGCGCCTCCGCCACCGCCTAAGGGGTGGACAAGGAGCAAAAAGGCGCATCACCCCTACAGGCGGCATTGAGCAGTTCGGCAACCCGCTCCAGTAGGGCATCTCGGCCGCCCTCCGCCAATCTGCAACATAGTAGCTCTCACGCCACGATGATCGCGGCCCGCATGTTCGCCTGCTCCCGATGAGTATGCGGAGTCGTCGCCGTGGCGTAGCCAGACGACCGCATGGCAGTGCACGTACGCCGAGGGGCGAGGGCGGGCGGTGGAGTTGGGCGGTGTTTGAGCCGCCTGTAGCGCGTAGTGGAGGTCTTCTTGGACGGATGACATCTCCCGAGAGGGCCAAGCGGCCCAGTGCTCCACATGAGCCCTCTGGTTGTCGGCCACCTGGGCTGTCGGTTGGCAGGAAGAAGAAAGGCCATGACGCACCCCTACCTGGCATGCCAAATGTCGGATCCTGGGCTCCGCACACCATTGAGAGGTTCGAACACTAGGGTGCGTACGAAGAACTTCCTCTCCCCAACTTGCTAGCGCAATGATTCCACAACCTAGCTCCGCGAATCCAAGGGAGAAGAGACACGACGGTTTATCCTGGTTCAGGCCACCTTGCGGTGTAATACCCTACTCCAGCTTTGTGGTGGATTGCCTCGAGGGGGTAAGGATGAACTAGTATAGTGGATGAACAGCCTCAGGAGGTGAGGTGTTCTTGAGCTCGATGAGCTAGTGGGCGTGAGGATGGTCTGAATGATTCGATCCCTCCCTCGGGTGGTGGCTAAGTCCTATTTATAGTGGCCTTGGTCCTCATCCACATGTAGGCGGGTAGGGATCCCACGACGGCCAAATTCAAAGGGAGACAACTAGTACAAGTTAACCTGACAAAAGTAGTCTTCGCCTGCAGAGGCTCCGGGTGTGGTGACGCTGTGATGGGCTCCGTGATGACCTCCATCCTATCATCCTAGCGGTCTTGGTCTCGTTGCACCAATACGGAAACCTTTGCCTGATTCCTCAGGACTCCGCGCCTGCACTTGCCTCCTTCGCACCAAAGGGGAAACTGATACACTGCTTCCGTTGGCACCCGCCTAGCCTTGGTCGTCATGGCTCACGTCATGTGAACCTCACGAGGTGCACCTTGCATCGATATCTCCGCCCCTCGGGAGCCAGCCTAGTGAGGCCGCCCCCAGGGAGGTCTTGGCGTCGACTGCCTCGTGAGGCTTGGCCCATCGCGAGGGTCTTGTGTTGTTGCTGCCGACAGGGCCATAACGGGCCGCTGATGGAGCCATACCGTGGGCCGCAGGTAGGCATGTCTAGGTACCCCTATTCCCAGGACGCCGACAAGTCCCTCGTACTCCCCTCCGCTAGGGACTCTAGTCCCCTTGTTCCATGACTCCAGATCATTCCCATCTTAGGCCTCACTATCGTCCACCACCTTGGTGCTCTTGGCGCGGCGTGGTCAACATGGTCAAGGAATGCCTTCCATCAGAAGAGGAGTGTACGTGGAGCGGCTAACAACTGCGTCCATGGCTGCAGCAAGGAAGTGCCTCCTTATTACACACAACATAATGATTCCTCCACCTGACAGTGGGACCTACCGGAAGGGCCTTGAAAAAAAATGTTTCCCCCTTGACAGCTGGGACCAACCAGCTACATCCTCGTACACAAGTAAGTGTATCCGTATTATGGGCAAAAAAATTATTCTTCCCACTAACAGCTGGGACCCACTAGATATATCTTCGCACGGAAGGAAATGACTCCTTATCCTCCCTGACAGCTAGGATCCACCAGCTCTATCTTCGCACAAAAGGAAGTGCCTCCTTATCCTCCTTGACAGCTCAGACCCGCTGGGTCAAACCGTAGGTCGGGTTGTCTGTCTGGTCGTGATCGTGTATGTACGTACTGGTCGATTGGTCTCTCTGCAGCAATGAACCGTGTGCGAGCAAGGAGCTGCACGTGTCATAGTAGAGGAGCGAACGTAGCATGTCGCGCAATCCCGTCTATATATATCGTGTACACGTACGTACAGCCACGCTGCAAGAAATTAAATAGATATACGTATGTACTTAAGGTAGGGTCTCAAATGCGTACTCGCACATACGTACGGCCAAGGCTCGTGTACATGGAGAGGCAACGAATGGCAGTGATCTCGTCCTGTTCATCAACAGCTAATCGGCTATGTCGGAATGGAGGAAACAACGTCGTCTTCACCGAGAGCCAAGTGACTAGGTCGGAACGCGTCCTGTTCATCGGGAGCCAAGCCACTTGGTCGTAATGCGTCATGCTCATCAGGAGCCAACTGGCTTGGATGGCACAGCCAAAACGAGGTCTGGCGTACTGTAGAATGAAGGAAACGGGCCTTCTGTTCGACGGCACACAGTCGAAATGGGGTCTTGTTCATCGAGAAGGGTCTGGCGTACCGCGAAACGGTGGAAACGGACTTCTATTCGATCTCCTACTATTGAAACGGGGTCCTATTGATCGGGAGGGGTGTGCGTACCGAAAAACGGAGGAAACTGACTTCTCTTCGACCTCCTACGGTAAAAACGGGGGTCCTGTTCATCGGGAGGGGTGTGGCGTACAACAAAACGGGACTCCACGGGCTACTATTCACCCACTGTCTCCAGCCTCCACCAGACACTTTTCATCCAAGGGCTACTATTCTTCCAGACTCCACGGGGTCCTGTTCATCCACCCCCAACCGGCTAGGGTTTGTGGCGGCCTCCTTGGGCTCCTTTTCATCTAGCGACAACCGCGTACTATATACCACAGGGTCCTGTTCATCCAGCGGCAACCGCCTATAGACACGGCCTGGGTCCTGTTCATCCAACCGCAATAGGAAATGTTCATCCATAGCTAACCCAACCGGCTTGACTCAAACCATGTCACGACTCGTTCTACATATCGCGCACGCGGCAGCAACGGGCACTGTTCATCCAGAGGCAACACAACCAGCTAGCTACGCCTCGCATGGGGGTTCGATCGGCTTCAGTAACCATGCAGCAGTGATCGATCGGGTTAAGTTAGCAGCGTAGGAGTCTCGGTCAGGTTCAGTTACAAGCGAAAGGATCAATCGATCGGCTTTAGTACGTAGCAATAGGAGATCGCTCGGGTTCAGTTATAGCGACATAGCTCGCACCACGCGCGCGTACGTGAGAAATGTGCAAACCACACTGCATCGCTCGGCCTCGACCACCCATCGTAACGGGGAACTCCTAGATATTTTCCTCGCCCTCGCCTCTGCCACGATTTTCTCCGTCATGAACGGCCCAAAGAATGTCATGCATGTGCGTCTTCGGCCCTCCCAGGACGAAAAGCCCATTTTCTATCATGATTTTTTGTCATATAAGTAGGAGCCCACCACATCTATGATGATACCGGGTTTTGTCATAATTATTGTGATAGAAGTGTCCTAAGCATGACAGAAAAAATGTGTTCGGCCCAAAATGTCACGGATGTGTCTTTTTTGTAGTGGAGGGATATTTAAGTACCTTGGCACCTTTTGCCATAAAGCAATAGGTGGGAGCAAAGTCATCGTCATGATCATCAGCGGAGTTGGAGTTGCCATGTTCCTCAAGTTGAAGATGTACTTGCTGACGAAAGAAGTAGGGAGAGCTAGGCTCGCCACGCCAGAGTCTAACTCCTGAGATTCCTCCTCTTCCTCATTTTCCTCGATTCAGCTTTAGAGTCCATTTCCTTGCCAATGAATGACCGAGCCTTTCGCAAACTGCTCTCCTTGTGAGACTAAGACTTTGAGGATTTTGATGACGAGGACTTTGAAGGTTTTTTTCTTCTTTTTCTTCGAGTCATCTGAACTGTCATCCTTGTATCTCTTCTTCTTTGATTTCCTTCTCCCATTGAGGAAAATCAGCAATGAAGTGACTAGACTTCTTGTATTTGTGGCAAGTCCTCTTCTTGCTGTCTTGGGATGAGGAATCTGATCAAATTTTATCACCTCTTGAAGATTTTCCAAAACGGCAATGCGTTGAGAACTTCTGGAATTTCCTCATGAGCATTGCTAGCTACTAGCTTACTTCCTCAAGATCACAAAGGCTATTGTTAGAATCTTCCTCTTCAGATGAGGAAATTGCCTTGGCCTTCAGCGCTCATGATCTTCCATAGATTGGCCCGTAGAGGTCTCTCTTCTCAGCTTGTTTGAACTCATGAGTATCCAGTCTCTCGAGGATGTTACCAGGATCTAGTGACTTGTAGTATCCATGCTCTTGAGTCATTAGTGCCAATGTATCTAATGAGGAATCAAGTGATCTCAGCAATTTCTTCACCACCTCATGGTCGGTGATGTCAGTGGCACCAAGTGCTTGAAGCTAATTTGAGATGTCAGTGAGGCAATCAAAGGTTTGCTGAGCATTTTCGCTGCAAGTCTTTTGAAGAGATTGAAGAGATTGCGCAGAACGTCAACTTGAGAATCACGTTGGGTTAAGATTCCTTTGTTGGCCTTGGATAGCCTATCCCAGATAAGCTTTGTAGACTGCAAAGCACTCACGCTGACGTACTGTCCTTTACTCAGATGGCCACATATGATATTCTTCGCTTGAGAGTCGAGTTGCTTGAATATCTTCACATCAACAACATTCACGGAAGGAGTGATAGAGAGAACGCCATTTTCCACAACGTACCAGAGATTGCTGTCCGTCCCATCGAAGGTAGGACACCCAGTGAAGACCTTGATCATGCCTGCGGTCAACATAACTAAAACTCTAGGCGGTTAAACGAAAACCACGTAGAATAAGGGAGTACCTTGCTCTGATACCAATTGAAAGTGTGTTATATCGACTAGAGGGGGTGAATAGGCGATTTTCACAAATTCATCACTAAGGAAATACAACTTGAGGAATTTACTAATTGATGAACTACAAGCAGCAGAATAAGTACTCAGGTGAAGACAGTATCATAGTCATCATGATGAAATGAAACATACACAGAGCACAAGTAGCGTGTAAACAAGATAAGCAAGCGGAAGACAAGATGAATAAAAAATTAGGATTGAAGAAATAGAGAAACTCGTCAGTCAAAGTCTTCAAACGGTAACGATCAATTTCATCAACACATAAGTGAGAAGATGAAAGAGTTGAGGAAATAGAACCAGTAGCTCGGTGAAGACAGTGATTTGGTAGACCATTTCCAACTGCTGTGATAGTTGTACGTCTGGTTGGAGTGGCTTGGTATTTAGACCAAAGGACACACAACCCCGGGACAGACGGTCCGTATCGTATTCTCCTTTAGATAAGGTCACACAAACCTCGCCCAATCACTCATGGTAAGTCTTCAAGGTGACTTGCAAACCATCAGAGACTTGGTCACCCAGCGATACACAATTCCACTTGGATGCTCTAGACCATGACGCCTAACCATCTGGAAGGTGCATAGTGTTCAAAGGTAACAACTGTCGGTTCCACACACGAACAATCTCTTCAGTGATGCTCAAATACTTTGGGTTTTAGGTGTTGGGATTTTGGGTTTTCCTCGGTGATGATTTTATCTCAAAGTGCTCGAAGGATGGGATGCTCTAAATGTAGGGTAACTTAGTAGAAAACAAAAATTTTCTAACCTACGGACCAGCCCAGGACCACTATGAAGACTCTATACAAGGTTTGATATTTTCATTACCGACTCGTAGACCAACGGAAGTAGAGTCGATGACGATTGGCGGTGCAGATCCTCGCAGCTAGGATTTACAACCTCCCAACCACGAGGATGTACTCCCTCATCTTCCCCACAGACAGCCCTCTGGGAGGCGGTCGGACAGCCCCTCGGACGGTGTCGCAGACAGCCCTTCGGGAGGACCCTCAAAACACGTACGATCACTTGGACAGCCCTTTGGGGGGACTCACAAAACTTGGACCATCACTTGGAAAACCATTCGAGAGGCACTCTCAAAACAGCCTCTCGGGCACAAAGCTCAAAACTACGACCTCTCTACAGAGTTGCACACATACAGTGTCATCTATCCAGCAAGGCTTCGCCGTCCAGAACTAGTTCCCACCGGAACCCAGACAGCCTTTCGACTCTACGAAACTATTTCACCGGGAGGGAGAGAGAAGCCAAATCAATGCATGGCACTTTTATGTGAGAAAGAGTGTGTGGAGAGCTCCTCTCCACCTCTATTTATAGGAAAACCAAGGGGTAATGTGCCACATGAAACACCCAAATTGCCCGTGCTGTATGTCCTACATAAGGGCAAAATGGGGGGTGGGCAAGTTGAGCACCAAATGGTGGAAGGAAGCCCCATGGGGGCCCCCAAGGCCAGGAACGAAAATGGCTTCCTCCTTGGGTGGCACCACCACCTTTCCATCCACCAAGTCATCCCTTAGTTCTTTTGAGCAAAGCCCAAAAGGTGGCTTTTCAAAAAGTATCCAAAATGCACTTTCACTATTCATGACGACATTTTTCAGCGTCCGCTCGAACTGAAAATATTAATGTGGGCTTAGAACATTTCCAGTCCCACTAAAATAATTTTCAATGCTTTCTGGAAAAATTCCGGATTAGTGATTTTCATCAGCGAAAAGCATATAAAGTGGTTCCAATAGCTCCGGAACATTTCTAGTTTTTATCCCAAAAAATTCCTAGAAGTTTCCAGAATAATTCTGGCACCCTCGAAGAATTATCAGGCATGTCCTGGAACCAATTTGACTTAACGGAATACCCCGAAACATCTTTTCGGTTTTACGAATTATTTTGATGTTCTCTCTCCGGAAATCTTCCGTTGTCTCCGAATCTTTTTCGACGAATTTCTCTCAGACTCCCGGTCTAGTATTCAGTAGATAGATGACCCTTAAGCGTGTCACCCTATAGGTTCGGTGAAGTATAGACATGACTAGAAATCTTTTCGATCAATGATCAACATCGGAGCTGTGGACACCCATATTAACCCCTATACCCGCAAGAACAAATATTCGAGTGAACCTCCAGTTGCCATGTGCTATTCCTGTTGCTACACGATATGTTACAAATCCCCGAGGTGAGATTGATCGACATCCCCATGAATCAACAACTTGTTCACTATGCCAGTTACCTCGGTACCGGTATTGTTCTCTTTTATCGTTTTCGTGTTCCAGCATCCCTGTGATCAAATCACAATGTGTCTGGCCAGACAATGATGGATACTGTAACACCAAGAGGGCCCATAGATATCTCTCCATTGCCGGAGTAGCAAATCCCAATCTTCAGCTGTCAACTTACTTGACATAATTTTCCATGAACCCGCAAGTCGCCGTAATAGCCACCCATTTACGGATGACATTTAAAAAAACCCAAAGTTCATGAAGAAAGTATGAATAAACTCGATACTCTCGTGGTCTAAGGAATTATGCAAACATTAACCATGTTTGTGTTATGAACCATTAACTTGTGACGAATGTATCTCATAGCATAACATCAATTTGGGTCGATTCAACACAAATTTTCTTCTAACATTGTGCACTCAAAGTTTCTGGCATAGACATGCCTATGATCAAGAAAACAGAACCATCATGCAACACTTGAGCAAGTCTTAGAGGCCAGACTAGGAATACTTCTTACCTTTTATTATTCCACACGTGCATATGAGTCTTCCTCCGAGCCTCGTGTTATTGTAGACTCGACAACCATGGCATTTATAGCATGGAACATAAACATAATTATGAATAGGGAGATAATCAATAACATTTATTATTGCCTCTAGGTCATATCTACTACAGACTACCACTTGCACTAGAGTGAATAATCTAGTTAATGCTAATGCACTTTACACCTATGGCGCACTGTTGTAAAATATGCTTCACATGTGGTATAGCCTGATGTCCAACGGAGCTGACAACTTCAGATCCATGTGTATCTTTGCATATACTCGCGTTTTCACGCTTTCACAAAATTCATATTTTGTGTGGACTTGGCTTTGTATATGTGTGAATCACAGGTCGAACCTTGAATCCTCAGACTGAGCTATGGAACAACTATCTGCAATAGTGTCCCATTAACCAAAGCCTTCTTGGAACCATACTAAGTTCATGAATGAACTATATAATTCAACATCTTGTTTGTCGCTTCGAAAGCAGCAACATACTTAGCCTTTGTTATAGAATTTGCCACAGTATCCTGTTTGGAACAATTTCCAAATATCGTGCCACCATATCGTATATTACACAAAACCCTTAACATAAATCGAAAATCGCATGGAGCATTGGTGAAGACTGTATTGATGTAACAAGTTTACAACAAACTCTTCATTATCCACTCTTGCGAGAAAACATGTTATCAGTGCTTCTCTAGTAGTTAATGACATCTTTCAATGTTGTCCTATGATCAGTGCTTTGATCACTTTGGTATCTGTACTCGCAACTCCTTCGGAGTACTGGAAATGTCTGGTTGTTTTACATACCATGGAATACATGATTAATACAAACACAAGAGTGTGTGGAATTTCCATCATGTGTTTTTCTCATCAGTGTTTTGGGACACCGAGTCTTGAAAAATCTCTTTCCATGTGACTTCGGTAAGAATCACTCCTTCTAGTTTTTAGTGATAAACTATTTTAGCATCTTGTCAATATGTATTTTATTTGCTTAACCCATTAGGTCAATCTATCTCCATAGATCATTATGCCTAATAGCAAGGCTATATAACCTAAGTACTTCATGAAAAAACTATTTTCAAATGAAGTCCTAATTCATGTCAAGAAATTTATTTTCAATAAACAATGTGTCAAGCACACAAGGTTTTTAGAAATATCATTATGCTCCCACTTACTTTCTCGAAACCACAAGCATCTTCCTTACCCATTGATGAAGTCAAACTCTTTTGACCATTTAATCAAAATGAAGATTCCATCTCCACTTTGCTCTCTTCAGTCCATCACTGGAACTCTGAAGTTTCCATACTTACTAGCATCCTGTGGATCGACAAAACACTTTGCACTGTATCACTCAGAAGTCCTAGGTTGCATTTCCATCTCGTGGAAATTCTTTTATGCATGTTTCATATCTCATGATTGAAATATGTATTAATTTCTAGTTCAACCCGAACCGATTTCAAGCATCGTTGCGGCGAGACAATCTCATCGTAGTCAACTCCTTGAATTTATTATTGAAACAAGTCGAGGTTTATGGATAAAACATTTTGTCCATATCAGTTGTAGTTCCATTAAAGTTCATTAGACTCCAATTCTTCAGAAGGATTTATCAAGATATGATCTTGAATCATTTATATGGAAACTATCTCGGATTATATTGGCATTTAGCCAATTCTGGAGTAAGGGCCAATCAATGCTTCCTTGTGTATCGGATGTATACTATTGTCTAACAACAATATATCGCTTGCGCACCTGAGAGGTTTGCACGAGTTTTTCCTACGTGGTTCGGCAACAAATTCGAACGAAGTCCATACATCTCATGTAGAGGCTTTCGTATCAGTCACAGTAGGAAACTCTGGAATCACTTCCAAGTCTACTTTCCCTTGATCTGATGACTAAGATACTCTTATCTCGTCGAGTTGCACTGTCCTCCCACTCACCCTTTTGCAAGAACCATTCTCTTTAAAGGCATACCATTTTGTGGCAAAACCTTTTGCCTCGGTATAGTGCTCGGGGAATACCCAACATTTTGGGATTACTAACAAAGTAGCACTTGTCTGATTTTGTCAGTATAGAAAAGTAGGGGCTCTCCTTTTTACCCCTCTACCTGTGCATGGGCAGACAGAGCCACACATGTGGCCTTACTTAGCGGGGCAAAGGGAGGAACCAGAAGACAAGACGACCACAAGGCTCCTTGCCGAGGATGCCCACGAGGCCCCGACAAGACTCCTTGCTGAGGGCATGCACAAGGCCCCGACAAGACCCTCACCGGGAATATACACAAGACCATGCCACCCCATCATTGCTCCAGCTCAGCAGCCGACCCATGGCTCCTAATCTAGCTAGTCAAGCACCCGCGCGGTGGCATGTAGATCTTCGTGGAGACCCTAGCACCATGCCATCTCAGCAGCCTGCCAGCTTACGTGGCGCTCCATGCCTCATTGGCCTAGACGCGTGTCAGAGTGAGTCGGAGCGGCGCTAGACGGGACGGGCCTCATTGCCGTCCCCAATAAAGCAATGGGACACCTAAGGAGCGCATTTAATGCGCCTTGTCCCGTAATGACAGGCGATAAGCTTGTACACTGTATACCTTTCCACCTCCTGTGTGCCACTGTGGCGACCCCTTTTTACTATAAAAGGAGGCCCGAGGCGTACTAGAGAAGGATTCGGATCTTTTGGACTACGCACGCACCACAGCTAGTTTGAAAGCTCAAGAACACTCAAGTATACACCAAAGCAGGATTAGGGTATTACGCATCTTTGCGGCCCGAACCTGGGTAAACGATCTTTGTGCTGGCTACCAGACCCGCTCTTTGCACAACCCCGCGCCTGCCAACCGTAGAAGGGATCGAGTGATTCCATAGGTGTCATTTCCACCTACATCATTGGCGCGCCAGGTAGGAGGGCGCAGCTGCGAAAATCCGGTCTAGCAGTTAGTTTAGCAGTTCTTCATCGCCATGGCTCCCAAGAAGAAGACGATCACGACCATTGGTTCATCTGGAGCCGAACGGCCCATACCAGTGCGGGCAAGTGTTGGGGCGATCGCGGACGGAAGCCGAGGTGCAGCCCGCGAACACCCACATCGCTCTGGCAGTCAAAGCCTGGCGAGCTGCCCCGTTCGTGCACGAGACGACAGGTCGCACGTCGCCAAATCCAAAGACAGAGCCGAGCCCCCCGCGGGCGGCCCGAGGCCCTCCAAGGGCGGCGTCGTGCCACCCATAGGCAGCGCGGCGACTTCGAAGACGCCTACGCTAGCTCCCACGACGCGCTCTTCCCAGGTTGTGCGTGACGAGCAGCGTCACCACACTGGTGACCCTGGGCGCCGGCTTGGGAAGAGTCTTGTGCCTCATTCGCGGGACGTAGAAGGCCAGCATGCACGCCGAGGTGCTGGCGAAAATGGCGCACAGCCACAAGGCCATGATAGAGCTCCTTCTAACGTGGTTAGAAGTCGGAGCGAGTCACGGTCCATGCAGCTTTCGCCGCCACCCACGCCAGCAGAAGCTTTTGCGCGCGCAGTTGCTCCTCGACTTCCTTCCTGCTACGAAAAAGCTCGACAAGTGGACAGCCACCATCCAGAGCCTCGTCGGCGTTGCCAACAAAGATGAACCGCGACTAGTGGGCCCTTAGGCCGGCGCTCCGTTGAGACACCGCATGCCAGTGGTGGAAGGACCGGAGGTGCTACGGCCACGGTGCACTCTCCTCCCCCACGCCAGCCACCGCTGGTGTTGGTCCGTCGTGATGACGCTTGTGATAACATTTCCGTAGCATCGTCTGACCCACGGACCCACCGCGATCAACGCCAAGTTCTTCGGGAGTGAGCCCATGAAGACGCTCGAACCACCATCGAGCGCCGGCGCGAAGCACGCCACCAGTCAGATAGGTGGGCAGGGCCCACTATGGACCACCCAGCACCGAGAGTGTCACATCCTAGCTAGTTCATGCATTAGAGTGTTGCACCATGTCTACTTCTACAGAAACTTGAAATGGGGATGATAGAACCCCCAGCACCCCCCTGGAAACAACTAGGGTTTACCAAAATTATTTCCAATGAACCCAAAATGCCCTTCACAAAATGTTCATCATTTCTGGATTGGGTTAAAACCCTGGAAAAATGGTGCACTCTTTTCTAGGACATTCTGGATTTTTTTTGAATTAAATCATAAGTATTTGAATTTGGGCGTTTAAATGCTATAAAATAATTTAAATGCTCAAATAATTCTGGAAATAAGTATGGGCTCTTGGGAATAATCTAAACAGAGCCCCTGATTATTTTCAGGATTTTTAAAGATGTCTAGGTATTTTTAATAAAGCCCAACAGCTGCAGAAAAATAGAAAAAGAAAACAAATCAGAAAGAGAGAGAGAGAGAGAGAGAGAGAGAGAGAGAGAAACTTACCTGGCGCAGCCCAGCTAACTCACCCGCCGGCACACCTGGTGGTCCAACACTGTGCTGGCCCGCGCCAGCCAGCTGCTTCTTCCCCGCCAGGCAGGCAGGGAGGTGATGTCGACGTGCCCGAGCTCGCCACGGCGTCACCTGCTTGCCGCTCGCGCCCCTGGACGCCTGGACGCCTCCACGTCGCACCCCGAAGCCCCTAGACATGCCATTCCCCCCTGTCTCTCTCCCTTCGCCGTTCCCCACCATGGTCGACGCTCCTGTCGCCGCACCGTCGTCATAGCTGCGCCCTCCGTCGTCCTCGCGCCGCGCCATCGTGTCCATGAGCTCCGCCATTGTCGACTACATCGAGTAGGCCAAGCCCCGAGCGCTCGCTCGCTCCGGAGACGTTGCACCGAGCTCGTCCTCAACTCCGGCCACCGGAGATCCCTTTCGCTGCCCCCGTCACATCAGCTCATCCCCGACCTCTCCGACTGCCTCGACGAGACCCCCGTGAGCTCAGCCACCTCCCTACCCTCTCTATTCTCCCTCTCGAGCCCCGTAGCGACTGCATGTAGATCACCCGCACGCACCGCCGCGGAGCTCGTCGCCAACGAGACTGCGGCCACCCAATGGCCACGCCACCCTGTCCACTAGTCCTACTGCACCTCTAGGAGCTCAATGCACCAAACCTCGTGGCTCCCCGTGCCCCCTAGCGACTAGTTCATCCTCACCCGAGCTCCGGCCGCCGCCAAACTCGTCTTCGGTGACGTTTTCGGCCACCCCAGCTCCACCCAGTGCCACCACTCGATGTGGCTTCCTCCCCGCATCACGTAGATAGTCTCCGTCGCCCTTTTGGTCACCGGAGTGCAAATCCCGCATTGCTCCGCCGCGTCTGGCCTCGCCGGCGGCTAGACGCCGGCGAGTTGACCCTGTTTCACCCCCGTGTTGGCCCAGGTTGACTCCCCTCCTGAGACTATGACAGGTGGGGCCAGCCTGCTAATTAGTTTAGGATTAGTTTTAACTAAATTTAATTAGTTCAATCACTGACATGTGGGCCCAGGCCCCACTGACAGTTAATTAGCACTAACATAATTCTGTTAATTAGCTGAGACATTGACAGACAGGGCCCACCAGTCAGGTTTGACCTGGCTGACCCAGTTGACCCGCTGACGTCACACATATGTCATGCTGACGCATTAATTCAATTACTGGATTTATTCTTTAATAGGAAATTCCAGAAAATAGCCAAAACTTCTAAAAATCATAGAAAATCAACCATAGCTCCAGATGCAAAGATTTATATATGAAAAATGATCAGAAAATTCAATCTATCCATCTGTAATGGTTTCATGCATGACAAAACAAGTTAACCATGCTGTTTAAGAAGAATAAGTTAATGCACTAATAAGGCCATGTTAAAAGAGCTAACATTTGAATCTTTGATTCAAATGAGTTCATTCCATCCTGTTTTAGCTTGCGTTAGGCCAAGACACATTCATTTTGCCATGTCATAGCATGCATCATATTGTTGCATATTGTCATCTGTTGATTATCTTCGGTGTGTCTTTCGTGGTAGGTTCTGCCTCTGAGGATAACCCCGAGTATCCGTCTGAAGGGCAGTACACTACTACCACTACAACAGGCAAGCAACCCATTGATCATTCCGATACAAACCCATGTTCTCGCTTCTGCTCTTGTTTACTACATTAAGACAACGCGATTCAAACTGCTGTGTGCTATGGTAGTTGAACCCTTATCCTCTGCATGACCTGTCATTGCCGCAGTAATTAGATGAAACCCACTAGCATGTGTAGGAGTTGATTGAGCCATGTATGTGATTCCTACCTTGCTATGCCTGCTATGCTTAGAGTTGTGTCAGGTCTAGTTTATCTAGGTGATGGGCTAGAGTGAAATTATTATGTCGGTAATATGAGGGATGTGTTGAACATGTCTTGGTAAAGGTATTGATGAGAGGCCATGTAGGAGTACATGGTGGGTTGTTTCATTGAGGCCGTCCATAAGAACTGAGATCTGTATGCGTGATTTAAGATTCAGCTACTACCACACATTGGGCCCTGAAATATGACCCCGCTCGACTTACTGGCCTCTCTCGCCCTCTGTCCAGGAGTTGCAACTAGTTTCTGGTGTTTGTAGGTTATGTGTTGGCGGCCACGCGTAGCGCTGACCCTAGGGGTGGGCTATGATGCGGTAGATACACTGTGGCCGGGTATGCCGGGCACCCGTTTGGCGTCTCGGGACCCTGTACACATCGTTTGGGGCCGTTGAGGACACCCCGGCCGGATTTCCTTGCGGATGGAACCTGAATAGGCGATAAACCTGGACTAGAGACTTGTGCAGTTAGTCAGGTCATGGTCTACACCCACGTCGGTTTTCGCTTGAAGTCTGCCGAGCACATGTCGTGTGCAGACGCTAAGTGGTGGAAACATGTGTGACGAAGTACACCCCTGCAGGCTATAAACTATTCGAATAGCCGCGTTCGCGGTAAAGGACTACTTGGTTGCCTATACAGTTCATAGACAAGTTAATGGTTACTACTAAAAGACTCAAGATAAGTGTGAGTACCGAGGATGGCTCTCTCGTAGGATGACGAGGGAGGATCCCCGGTGGAGTATTGTGTTGGTGAGTAGTGGACTCGTGTGCGAAAACTATTTTACTAGTGGAGTTCCGTAGGATAGCTTAGCCAAGAGTCAAAGTTGGCTTGCTGCAATAACCCCACCACCTTCTTGAGAATGAGCATGTATAGTATGTTCTGTTGTAAGACTTGCTGAGTACCTTTGTACTCATGTTTGCTTAATTACTGTTTTCAGACGACAACACCGCTCCCTCCGATGGGTTCTACGTAGACCTTGATGTCGACGAGTGACTAGCCACCTAGGTGGTGATCCTGGCCATGGAGGGCCCTATGTAGATAGACAGGCTTCAGAAGCCTTCTTTGCTTTATAGTGTCTATACTCAGACTATTTACTTTTATATGAACATGTTATGTATGGCTCTCTAGAGCCTTTAAATAAAATACTTGAGTTGTAGAGTTTTTTTGTGATGCCATGTTGTATGTACCCATATCGGGCATATTGTGTGTATGATTGAAATGCTTGGTATGAGTGGGATCCGACAATCTAGTTGCTTATCATTGGCAGCCTTTCTTATGCGGAAATGTAGTCTAGTGTTCCTCGAGCCATAGTAGTCCGCTACAGCCCGGTTCACGGGAGTCCTGCTAGCCCAGCACTACTGCTCAGGACACTTGACTGGCCGCATGTGTTTCACTTTGTTCCTATGTCTGTCCCTTCAGGGAAATGTCACGCGGTGACATCCGGAGTCCTACCTAGCCTGCTATAGCCCGGGTTTCCCGGAGTCCTGTTAGCCCAGTGCTACAGGCCGGTTTCACTCGCTGATGACCGACATGCTTGATGTGATTCATGTATGCCTGTCTCCATAGGTCTGTGCCATTTTGGGTTCACGACTAGCCATGTCGGCCCGGGTTCTCTGTCATATGGATGCTAGCGACACTATCATATACGTGAGCCAAAAGGCGCAAACGGTCCCGGGCCATGGTAAGGCGACACCCATGGGATACCGTGCGTGAGGCCGCAATGTGATATGAGGTGTTACCGGCTAGATCGATGTGAATTGGAATCGGGGTCCTGACAGCGTTGGCTTCAGAGCCGGACTGCCTGTAGGTTCGTTGAGCCAAACTGGTCGATGTCGAGTCTAGAAATGCTTTAGTTATATGTAGGGGAATTGATTCTGGGAGGGAACGTAAGGCTCTTTTACTCCTTTACCTTATGCCCTCTGATCTGAGTCATTCTCTTCTTATTCAACATGGGTTAAGGACTAGGCTCTATCCTTCTATCAGGTTCACGTGTTACTAATCCGTAGTAGCTTATAGGATTGTTGTTACAAGCCTTAGTACAGTTTCTACTACTTTTAGTATGTTGCCAGTTGAATCAGAACCTTGATATGATGTTGTTGAGTGGTATTGCAAACTGTTGTGGATGTCTCAAATCTCTTTCTGAGCATTTACAGTTGTTATGCCGTCCAATTTTCCCTAGAAATTCTAATGTCTTTGCATTGTGGTTGTGCTTTCAGATCGCCGCTCGTGCTCAAAACCAAGTGGTTCGCCTGACCCGGTGCCTTGATGTGCCTGGTCATACGGCTATGTTAGTCCGGGTAATGATCGAGACGGGTTACCGTTGGTATCCCGAATACACTATCGAAGAGCAGTTCCGAGACTTTAATCAAAGCCAATATTTCTGCACCGTCAGGATATTTCCTTCTTATCCTGGATCTACCGAGCCCCTCCACTATTCCTATGGACTCGGGGTTACTGTTGAGATGGCTGTGCAGGATGCTGCCTATTCCATGATGACCATCATGCGAGTCCGAACTGGCCTGCTTCGGAACACTGACTTTCGTTACATGCCAGCTTCACTTCCGGGAGCGCAACGGTATCTTCAGGCTATCTATGCTGACTCCACTCAGGAGGACTCATTAACTCGTACCACTGCCGAGATGCTCGAAGATAAGGACCGAGAGAATCGGACCTTGAGGATGGAGCTTTTCAACACCCGTGCTGACCATTGGGCCACATTGACTCGGTTTGCACCTGCGGTGCAAGCTGGATGTATGGATACAAGGGATCTATATCCTGTGAGATCTGCTCTGCCAGACATGGTGGATTGGCGTGATGTGGGAGGCATCACCCCTCCCCGTGGTCCCCGCAGGCCACCGTTTGTTGGTCCAAGACCTCATCCTAGTCCCTTTGGTCCACAAGCACCTCAGGACCGTCTGTTCCCGGATGATCACATTGAACTTCCAGGCTATGGAGGTGACTTCTATGAGGACTACTATGGAGTTGTCTGAATTAGTAGTAGTATCACTAGTATTGTAATAGTAGTATCTCCATTGTCCTGCGAGACTTGTGGAATATGACTTTGTGTGTAATCAATTCCGGAGGTGTAGACAAATAATGTATAGGAGCTTGGAATGCCTCCTATGAGATGTAACGTCTTTCATCATAGTTGTACTGTAGCCTGGGCTTGTACTAAACTATGTATGGTGTGTATGACCGTTGGTATATATATGGCAGTTCTATATTACCATGACATACGGATGAACATCTCTGCATTCCGTGTTATCCATTACATTCTGCACTTCCTTGCTAATTTTGAGCCATCCTAATCTAAACCGTTGTCTTGTTTTCTCCTAGGATGGTCAACACCCGCAGCAACCCTGCTGCCCTGGAGCAGGGGGAAGCCAATGCAGCTAGGAGTGAAAATCTGCCTCACCCGCCTTCTCTAGCCGAAGTGATGCTGGAGGCGGAAAGAAACAAGCGTGAGACTAACCGCTTACTGGAGTGGATTGAGGAGAACACTACACGCCATCCGCGAAATGACTTGGTGTCAATCAATGACTTTATCAAGCTGTACCCACCAAATTTAACCATTCCGTCGAGCCCCTCGACGCGGATGACTGGCTTCGCAGCATCACCCACAAGCTTCGTTCTGCCAACGTAGCCGAAGCTGATAAGGTTACTTACGCTGCCTACCATCTCGAAGGCCCTGCTAGCCTCTGGTGGGAGAATTTTGAAGCTATGCGCCTGGTCGGCCAAATCACTACTTGGGCTGAATTTAGTGAGGCTTTCCGTGAGCATCACATTTCGGAATGTCTCATAGATCACAAGAGGGAGGAGTTCTGCAATTTCACCCAAGGAAGACTGACTGTGGATGCTTATAGTCGTGAATTTGGGAATCTGGCGCGTTATGCTCCTAAAGAGGTATCTAGCGACGCTAAGAAGCAGGCAAGGTTCCGCAAGGTACTTAGCCCTGAGCTTCGCCACGATCTTCGTCTGCACGAGTGCACCTCTTTTCAGAAGTTGGTCAATAAAGCCATCAGTACTGAGTCAGGCCAGTCTGACTATGATGCTTCACGCAAGCACTCCCGTGATTTTGGCTCTTCATCCGGCTCTGGGGCTCAGAAGCGCCGGGTGTGGATCCCAAGCACGCCACTGCCACCCAGGTTCATTACGAGGCCATCCTTTGAGGCGCCTCGTCCCAACCAGCAGTTTGCACCGCTCAAGCCCTATGGTGTCCCCGCTGCTAATGCTGCTCCACGCCCCAATGTGGTGACATGCTTCAAGTGTGGAGAGCCCGGTCACTATAGTTGAGAGTGTCCCCAGAACAACCCCAATCAGTCTGGAAAGTCCGTTGGCTGTGGTAAGCCAGCGGGAAAAACATTCTACGCCAAGCCGGTCACCACTGCACGTGGCCATGTCAACTATGTCTCAGCTGAGGAGGCTCACGAGGATCCTAACGTCGTCCTTGGTATGCTCCTTGTTAATTTCCATCCGGCATCTGTTCTTTTTGATACTGGAGCATCTCATTCATTCATATCTGAGAACTATGCTCGATTACATAACACAACATTCTGTGACATGCCCTCTACCATGGAAATTCAAACCCCTGGCTCTAGATGGCAAACTTCTAGAGTAAGCCATGGGAACGAAATTCTTTTCGATAGACTTGTCTTCCTTGCATCCTTAATAGCTCTCAAGTCCTCGGACATAAACATCATCTTGGGTATGGACTGGATGTCAGCTCATTATGCTAAGATTGATTGTGCCACTAGAACCATTCAACTTACCCACCCATCGGGCAAGAAAATCAATGTCTTAACTCGAGTGGCCAAGCGCCAGCTTTACTCCCTAAACGCCAACCCCCTTCCAGACCTTGAGGATGTTCTGGTAGTCCGAGACTTTCCGGATGTCTTTCCAGAAGAACTGCCAGGTGTTCCACCTGACAGGGATGTCGAGTTTGTGATAGACCTTGTTCCAGGAACCGTTCCAATTTCTAGGAGACCCTACAAGATGGCACCCTTAGAACTAGCCGAGCTTAAGAACCAACTCGATGAGTCCTTGAAAAAGGGTTTCATCCGTCCTAGTTCCTCTCCTTGGGCTTGCCCCGTCCTCTTCGTCAAGAAGAAGGATGGAACGGATCGAATGGTCGTAGATTACCGACCTGTCAACTTGGTCACCATCAAGAACAAGTATCCGCTTCCCAGGATCAACGATCTGTATGATCAGCTTGCTGGATCCTAGTCTTTTCCAAGATGGATTTGAGGTTGGGCTACCATCAAATCAAAATAAGAAACAGGGACATTCCCAAAACGACCTTTGTTACCCGTTATGGCCAATACGAGGACATCGTTATGTCCTTCGGTTTAACCAATGCCCCAACCACCTTCTCCCGGTTAATGAACTCGGTCTTCATGGAGTATTTGGATAAATTCGTCGTAGTTTATCTCGATGAAATACTCATCTACTCCAAGAATGAAGAGGAACATGCCGAACATCTAAGGCTGGTATTGATGAAACTTCGAGAGCATCGCCTTTATGCCAAATTCTCCAAGTGTGAATTTTGGTTGCCAGAAGTGACCTATCTAGGCCATGTAATCTCTGGTAAGGGTATTGCTGTCAATCCCGAGCGAGTTCAAGCCGTCCTTGATTGGACTCCACCTGAGATGGCCAAGCAAGTCCGGAGCTTCCTTGGCTTAGCGAGCTATTGCCGCCGCTTCATTGAGAATTTCTCCAAGGTTGCTAAACCTCTAACTGAACTCCTCAAGAAAGATAAAAAGTTCGAGTGGACTCCACATTGCGAGTTCAGCTTTGAGGAACTGAGAAGACGCCTGACATCTTCTCCCGTACTGGTACCACCAGATTTCTCCAAGGACTTTATTATCTATTGCGACGCCTCGCGACAAGGACTAGGTTGCATACTCATGCAAGATCATAAGGTAATTGCCTATGCTTCACGGCAATTACACCCACACGAGGAAAATTATCCCACACATGATCTAGAGCTTGCAGCTATAGTCCATGCACTTAAAACTTGGCGACATTACCTCCTCGGTAATCGTTGTGAGATCTTCTCTGATCACCAAAGTTTTAAATATATCTTCACCTAACCAGATTTGAATCTCAGGCAAAGACGTTGGGTCGAGTTGATCTCGGATTACGACTTAGGAATAACTTACACCCCGGGCAAAGTCAATGTCATGGCTGATGCACTAAGTCGTAAGTCCTAGTGTACTCAAAAAGAACGGCACCTGGCGTATGTGTGTGGGTTACACCGATTTAAACAAGGCTTGTCTAGCTGACCCTTTTGCCCTCCCCAGTATTGATCGAATCATCGATGCTACGGTGGGTTGCACACGTTTGAGCTTCTTGGATGCTTATTCAGGTTATCATCAGATCAAGATGGCAGTCAAAGATCAGGAGAAGACGGCTTTTATCACCCCTTTTGGAGCTTTCTGCTATGTGTCTATGCCTTTTGGGCTTAAGAGTGCCCAGGCGACTTACCAACGGTGTGTGCAAAATTGTCTTCATGATCAGATTGGGCATATTGTTCATGCTTATGTGGATGATATAGTGGTACAATCCAGGAAAGAGGAAACCTTGGTCGCAGATCTGAAAGAAACCTTCGATAATCTCCGGGTCTACAAAATGATGCTTAACCCGGCTAAGTGTGTTTTTGGAGTCCCAACCGGCAAGCTCTTGGGTTTTTTGGTGTCTAACCGAGGTATTGAAGATAACCCAGAGAAAATAAAGGCAATCCCGTCCCTGGCCAAACCAACGTGCATCAATGACGTTCAACGGCTGGCAGGTCGTGTTGCTGCTTTGAGCCAGTTCATAAGCTGGTTAGGGGAGAAGGCGATGCCTTTGTATCAGATGATGAAGAAAACAGACGATTTTGTTTGGAGTGATGCTGCAAACTCTGCGTTTGAAGATCTGAAGACACAACTTGCTGAGCCGGCGGTCCTTGCTGCTCCAGTTGAGAAAGAGCCGCTGCTGTTATACGTAGCCGCCAACTCATGAGCTGTTAGTGTGGCGATTGTGGTGGAGCGCAAGGAGGTTGTCATGGAACACCCGGTTCAACGGCCGGTTTACTATGTCAGTGAGGTGTTAATTGAATCCAAACAGCGATATCCACATTGGCAGAAGCTCGTATATGGGATGTTCATGGCAAGCCGGAAGCTTAAACATTATTTTCAGGGTCACCCAATCACTGTGGTTAGCTCTGTTCCTTTGGGAGACATCATTCAAAACAGAGAAGCCACTGGACGAGTCGCCAAGTGGGCCATTGAGCTTGGGTCTCATGGGTTGAAGTATGTACCACGTACTGCGATCAAGTCTCAAGCACTGGTTGATTTTATTAATGACTAGACAGAGATGTAGATGCCAGAAGAGAAACCGGACAACACGTATTAGACTTTTCACTTTGATGGGTCCAGACAACTGGAAGCCTCGGGGGCTGGACTTTTTTTAACCTCCCCTCGAGGTGACAAATTTTGTTATGTGTTGCGGCTGATGTTTCCGTGCACTAACAACGCAGCGGAATATGAAGCTTTGCTCCATGGTCTTCGAGTGGCCAGAGAGATGAGCCTGAGCCGGGTCCGGTGTCTTGGCGACTCAGATTTAGTGGCTCAACAAGTCTCAGGTAAGTGGGACTCCAAGGATCTTCTCATGGCGACTTATCGCCGGGAAGTTGATGCTATTGCAGGGCATTTTAAAGGTTATCAGGTGGAGCACATTGACCGTAGGGAGATCGAAGAGGCTGATGCTTTAAGATGGTTGGGATCTCAGCGAAAGCCGGTGCCACCTAACACCTTTTTGGATGTTCTGCACAACCCATCTGACAAACTACCCACGGAAGAAGATATAGTCGTTCCTGACCCGGAGGCGCAGTTGGTGGCGGCTCTTCCACTACTAGGAAAAGGGCTATAGATGGAAATGACACTCATGGCGCACCAGACATGTGGTGCGCCATTACTATATACTAATGGCGCACCGTCTGTTGGTGCGCCATTAGTGTGGAAGACACTAATGGCGCACCAGGCACACGGTGCGCCACTAGTAGCAAATTTTTTTTTGCATTTTTTCAAACATACTAATGGCGTATTCGGGCAGAGTGCGCCATTAGTAGTTAGAACTACTAATGGCACACCAGCCATAGAGTGCGCCACTACTGTATTTTTTTTACTTTTTTGCAAAACTACTAATGGCGCACCGTTGCATAGTGCGCCATTACTAGTTTAAACTAGTAATGGTGCACTATGCCACGGTGCGCCATTAGTATTTTTTTTTTACTTTTTTGCAAAACTACTAATGGTGCATGTCTGTGTGGTGCGCCATTAGTATGTTGGGTTACTAATGGCGCATGTCTCTGTGGTGCGCCATT
>NC_041384.1:360692193-360697145 GCF_002162155.2 Triticum dicoccoides | reverse complement strand
TGCATTTTTTCAAACATACTAATGGCGTATTCGGGCAGAGTGCGCCATTAGTAGTTAGAACTACTAATGGCACACCAGCCATAGAGTGCGCCACTACTGTATTTTTTTTACTTTTTTGCAAAACTACTAATGGTGCATGTCTGTGTGGTGCGCCATTAGTATGTTGGGTTACTAATGGCGCATGTCTCTGTGGTGCGCCATTAGTAACCTGGGACCAGCTAGATATTTTTGGACAGCCACACCTACACACTCACTTTCCCCACTTCATTCCCCCCCACCTCCTTCTCTAAGCTTGTCGGCTGCCTCCTCCTCCTCACCTCATTTGCACCATAGATTCATCAAAATTAAGTGTTGAAATTACCTTTTTTTGATAGGTAAGTAAAGGGAAAGCTATCTTCATGTTGTAGATCTACTTTTTTCTCCCTAGCTCGCTCCAACAATGTGCACATGCACTTTTTGTGGCCTAGCTAGATCTATGTATGTTTGTGGTGTTGCATATGCTTGTGGTGTTGCATATATATTTGTGTTTGCAGGTACCGGTATTTTAAATGCGATAGTTGCCAATATTTTGCCGGAATGTTGATTCATTTCCGTTTCGGCGAGAATTTTGGCACTAAGCATTATTTTTGATCCTATTTTTAGGGAAATTCATGCCAAATTTTTTCTTGGTTCTAAAATATCGTTTTGCTCTACCCCCTAGGCGACCATGGTCCGCACGATGACCAAAGGCATCGTGAATAGGTTTTTGAGCTCCGCGAAGGCCGAGATGCTTCAAAAGAACGAGACGGAGATAAGATGTCCGTGTTGAAGATGCAAGCTGAAGAGCCTTATTGCGGACCCGGATTCCGGGTAGGTGCGGGACCACCTGCTCTTGCGTGGTTTCATGGATGGCTATCGGTGGCAAGGTGATGAAGATGACTATGAAGTCGTCCATGGGGGCTAGGCAAGAAATGAGGAAGGGCAGCAAGACAACCACCACGGCTCGGGCGGGCGAGAAGACGAAGAATCTCCAGGACATGATCACGACGGTGATGCTGTACACAGTCATCATGTAGAAGATGTCGGACATGATGATGAGGAAGATGCCGGAGCAGACGAAGGGCATGATCATGAAGATCTTGATGCCGGAGGAGCAGACGACGATGGACCATCAATGGGATGGGTGCAGGACCGTCATATTCAAGAGCTGCTTCTCAAGCAGACGGATAACGCAAGAGCTGCCGCCTGAGAGAAAGCCAAGCTGGATCAACTGGAGATAGACGCGGTTACTCCATTGTATGAAGGATGCAGACCCGAGGATACCCGACTGAAAGTAACGCTCATGGCTTTGGAGATGAAGGTAAAACACAAAATGACCGACGCATGCTTCGACCAGAACATGTCATTCTGGCACGAACGTCTTCCCAAGGGGAACAAGTGCCCGACCAGTTTCGAGGAGGCGAAGAAAGTCGTGTGTCCTCTGGATTTACCTCACATGAAATACCATGTGTGCATGAACAATTGCATCATTTATCAGGGCGAGCACGCGGAGTCTACCATATGTCCGGTGTGCGGCGTCACTCGATACAAGAAGAGGAAGAAAGCTCCTCAAAAAGTGGTGTGGTACTTTCCGATCACTCCTCGTCTGCAACGGTATTTCGCGGACCCTAAGGTAGCAAAGCTCCTGCGTTGGCACGCGGATAGGGAGGAGAAGAAGCCAGAAGATGACGCAAATGATCTGGAGATAAATAAAAAAGACATGATGCTGAGTCACACTAAGGATGGGAGCCAGTGGCAAGCGTTGAACTTGGAACACCCAGAATTTGGGACGGATCCAAGGAACATCATGCTGGGCGCGAGCACCGATGGAGTCAATCCGTTTGGCAGCTAGAGAAGTACACATAGCACCTGGCCTGTGTTTGTGTGGATGTAAAACCTTCCCCCCTGGTTGTGCATGAAGAGGAAGTACATTCACATGAGTATGCTAATTGAAGGGCCGAAACAACCAGGGAATGACATCAATCTTTATCTGGGGTTGCTGAAAGAGGAGCTAGACACGCTGTGGAAAACGCCAGCCAATACGTGGGACGCCGCAGAGAAAGAATATTTCCCTATGAGAGCCGCACTGCTCACGACGGTGCACGACTATCTCGGTTACGGATATCTCGCGGGGCAGGTGGTCCACGGATTTTCTGGATGCGTCAGGATGACACAACATATCGCCCGCTAGATAGAGATCCCGGGTCTTCGAAAACCGTGTTCATGGGACATCGAAGGTGGCTTCGCCACGATGACCCATGGAGGAAACGCAAGGATCTGTTCGATGGTGAAACCGAACTCCAAAGACGCCCGCGTAGGAGGAGCGGCGAGGAAATAGACGGGTTGTTGAAAAATTGGAAAGATTGCCCACTGCCAGGAAAGAAGCAAAAGGCGCCAGAGCCGGGAAAGAAGCGAAAGGCGCCTGAGCCGCTGCTGAAGGTATGGAAAACGAGGTCTGTTTTCTGGGACTTGCCGTACTAGAAGATCCATCGTGTGCCTCACAGCCTTGATGCCATGCATATCACGAAGAACGTGTGCGAGAGTCTGCTTGGTACCCTGCTCAACATGCCAAAGAGGACCAAAGATGGGCCGAAAGCAAGGGCAGACTTGAAATCAATGGGCATCAGGCAGGAGCTTCACGCTAATGATGATGATGATGAGGCGAAGCAGGACACAGAAAGTCGTCGCAAAGGCAAAAAGGCCAAGAAGACCAGAAATGAGTACCCTCCCGTGTGCTTCACTCTAAGTCAGGAGGAGATCGAGCAGTTTTTCACCTGCCTTGTAGGAGTAAAACTTCGTTACGGTTAAGCGGGGAAGATAAGCAGATACCTAGACCCAGCGAAGCAGAGGTTCAGCGGGATGGGGTCTCACGACTGTCACGTGCTGATGATGCAGATACTTCCAGTTGCAATCTATGGGATCATGGACGCGCACGTCCGTGAAACGCTATTTGGCCTATGCAACTTTTTCGACGTCATCTCTCGGAAGTCGGTTGGCGTGAGGCAACTCAGAAGGCTACAGGAAGAGATCGTGGTGATACTATGCGAGCTTGAGATGTACTTCCCGCCCGCATTCGTCGATGTTATGGTGCATCTGCTGGTCCATATCGTGGAGGATATCATCCAACTTGGGCCGACGTTCCTGCACAGCATGATGACGTTCGAAAGGATGAATGGTGTCATCAAAGGATACATTCACAACATGTCACGTCCAGAGGGAAGTATAGCCAGGGGCTTTCTGACCGAAGAGTGCATCTCCTACTGCACGAATTATCTAGGCATCGAGAACCCCGTTGGTCTGCCCGTCAATAGGCACCTCGGCAGGCTCGCTAGATGGGGTCACCGTGAGGGTCGCCGCGAAATGCATGTCGACTTCGAGGGTCGACTCGCCGACTTTGAAAGAGCAAACCTAGTCGCGCTACAACACATAGATGTGGTCGATCCTTGGGTGGTAGAGCACAAAACCTTTATTGAGAAGATGTACAATGACCGAGGCCAACAGAGGATGGACGGAGATATAATCATAGAGCACAACTCATGTTTCACGCGTTGGTTCAAGAAGAAGCTTCTGTCGTACCCTTTACATGAGGATTCTTCCGCAGAAGAACAACTCATATTCGCCTTGTCATAAGGCGCCGAGCACAACCTGATGACCTATGAGGCGTACGATATCAACGGCTACACATTCTACACCGAGGACAAGGACATGAAGAGCGATGGTTATCAGAACTCCGGATAACAATGGAATCCTACACCGGTAACGACAAGGACAGATACTACGGAAGGATGTGATCTGGGAGCTGAGCTACGCTGGAGAGAAGGTCCCGATGTTCCGTGTCAGATGGGCCAAGAGCGTCCTAAAAGAAGACCGGTATTTCACCCCCATGGTTATACCCGAAGCCAAATCCAAGACCGCAGGCGCAAACGTCACCGCAAAAAATGAGCCATGGGTACTGGCTTCCCAAGTGGACCAATGCTTCTTCATTACCGACCCGTCAAAGACCAATCGTGTTGTCGTGAGGAGAGGCAAAAGGAAGATCATCGGAATGTATGGAGTAGCCAATGAGCAAGACTTCGACAAGTACGGCGACCCGAAGATCGAACATGACGACGACGATGAAGTAGCAGCATACACCACAAGAAGAAGCAGGACCACCCTACCTAAAGGACGTCCGTTCCACAAAAGAACTCCATTTGCGAAAAAGAAGGGCAAGAAGATTATGAACAGATAGCTAGCTAAGATCGACTGTATTTAAATCGTAGTCTTCATTTCTCGGTTGTATTTCATGGGCACTTTTTGATATCATGAATATTTTTAAATTTCATGGGCACTTTTTGAATTCATGAATATTTTTCAAATTTGATGATATTTTTCATATTCAATATGATAAAATATTGAATATTCATGAGGACACTCGATCTCGATTCCCCTCCATCTCGATCCCGACTCCCCCTCCATCTCGATCTCGATCCCACCCGCGCCTCCTCTCCCCTCTTCATTTTTAAAAAAATAATAATAAAAAAGTGTAGACTACAATTGTTGTTAAACAACAATTATTACTGTTTTTATAAAAAAATATTACTGTTTCATATTCATATTCATTTTCTAAAAAATTATTACATGCAACAAAAAAATTACTTATGGCGCACCTCTGGCTGGTGCGCCATTGCTATATATAAAAAAAAAATACTAATGGCGCACCTCTCGCTGGTGCGCCATTGCTATGTAAAAAAAGATTACTAATGGCGCACCTCTGTCTGGTGTGCGATTGCTATGTAAAAAAAAGATTACTAATGGCGAACCGACCGCAGGTGCGCCATTAGTAAGATTCCCCCCTAGCTAATTCCCTCCCTCTCGCCAGATCCCCTTCATCCCTCTCCCTCGCCCCCTAGCTAATTCCCCCCGCTGCCCCGACCCACGCCGCCGCCGCCCCC
>NC_041384.1:360567682-360691992 GCF_002162155.2 Triticum dicoccoides | reverse complement strand
CGCCCCTCCTCATCGTGGTCAGGTAACCCTCCTCCCTCTGCCTCTCTTCTCCTCTCTTCCTCCTCTCCTTAGCTAGTAGTGTATAATAATGGGAATTGGAGCTCATTAAGTTAGCCACGGTTGGGTGTCGGTATATTCAGGCGCAAGCTCTCGTGATTTTGTTTACTTCTATACTAGTACTACTCTCCATTGAGTAAACCCTAGATCAATTGGGCCACACACATTAAATAATCTGGAACCATTGGGTTAACCTAAACTTAATTTTGTGATGGTGCATTAGGACGATCAGGAGGCAAGTTGCAGTGCTCCAAGTGGCAAGAAGAAGAGCAGCAGGCATTAGATGCTTGCACTCCTGCTCTTATTTGCTTTTGAAGCAAAGTTTTTTTCCTAGCTGGAATAACACAGTAAAAAAGAAGTGTCTGAACAAGCTGTTGCTTTTTGCTGTGAATGTGCAGGTGTTCCTGGGCTGAGGGAGAGGATAGAGGCATGAGGAGGAGAAGAGCACCTGGACTAGAGGTGAGAATGAATGAGCTGGTGTTTAAACCATGGCTAACTTAATTTGTGTTTGGGGTTGGAGCTGGGAAAGAGAGATAGAGGGATAGGAGGGGGGAGGGGAAAGAGAAATGTTTATTTTAGGGTTTAATTAGACCCAACATTCTGGTGTTTAACCCTATTGTGTTGCTTCTAGAAATAATATGAAAGCTGTGAAAAAGAAATCTGTGGGGTTGGCACTTTACATAAGGTTGTAGATCATTGTAGTGTCCTAATGTCTAAGACTGTTGCATTGGAGGTTCATCTTGCAAACTTATCAGAACTTGCAAACATTTTATTACTTGTTGCATTGGAGGTTCATCTTGTCTTAAGGCAAACAAATCAGCATTGGAGGCTCATCTTTGAGGCTCATCTTTATTACATATTAGAACTTGCAAACAAATCTGTGAAAGACTTGTAAAGTTGTTGGGTTTTGTCTCCAACCATTGTGTGGTGATGAATTTGCAGGTACCCCGAGAGGCCCTTGAGTTTGCCGGAATGTCGATTAACTTCCGTTTTGGCAAATTCGGGTACTCCATATGTCCTATTTTCAGCAAAGGTCATGTTGAAATTTTCTGTGAATTTTAGCATGACTTTGCTAAAAAATAGGACATATGGGGTACTTACGACTAATGCATGGGCCGGGGTATCTTAGTACTTAGTTAAGTAGGATCAACTGCCCCACCATTCTTGCTGCATTAAACCATAGGTGGCAATAGAGCCAAGTGATTAGGCCCAACTTAGAATTCTCCTTAGCATTGATAAACCCTAGATGATAAACCCAACATAGGTGGCAATAGAGCCAAGTGATTAGTGCCAAGTGATTAGGCCCAACCTAGGGTGCCTCGGCATCGATAAACCCTAAATGATGAAAACTTAACTTGGCTTCTATAGGGTGCCTCGGTGTCGATGAGAACCTAAATGATGTACGCTTAGGCTTTTAGGGTGCCTCGGCGTCGACAAAACCTAAATGATGAAAGCTTAGGCTTTTAGGGTGCCTCGACATCGACAAACCCTAAATGATAAAATCTTGGCTTTTAGGGTGCCTCGTTGTCGATAAGAACCTAAATGATGAAAGCTTAGGCTTTTAGGTTGCCTCGATGTCGACAAACCCTTAATGATAAAAGCTTAGCTTTTAGGATGCCTCGGTGTCGACAAACCTAAATGATGTAGTTTTTAATTATGAACGTAGGATATGTTGTCATCATCATCGGACGACGAAAGTCTCCCGGCGGAGTGCGACTGGTGCCACGACGATCGAGGTCTGTGCGACATGCCTCACCAGGACGATGATCGGCGCTTCAACATTAAGCTCGAGGAGACCTTCAAAGTTGAAACGCTACACAACGACGACAAGTGTTATTTTCATAATTAAGCATGACTTCAACTATTTCAATGTGTAATTTTCATCTTTTACAATTCGAGTATAGCTTATCCCATGCCATGCAAGACGCTATGTCTTGGAGAGGATGGATTTTGAAGACCATGAAATTTCTGAAACAAAGAAAATTCACCTAAGGACTCATCACGATGTGGACTTTGAAGTAAATCTATATAATTCTGAGAGCGTAACCCATTTTGGTTGCAAAAATTGGGACGCATTTTGCAAGATGTATGGTTTTGATGAGGGTATGCTTATCACCATGGATCTTGGTAATCCTGACATCAACCAAGACAATATGGACATTTGGGTCCTTGTTGATACGCCTCCAGTTCTACCGCTATGTGAGTTTCTCAAACATAGTTATTAGCTCATTTATATTGTTTATTTCAAAATAGTTGACAGCTTATTTCCATGGACAGCTTATTTTTATTGTTCAAAGAATGTGCGGGAGATGGTAGACAAAACCCACTACACCGATGGCTCCGAATTAACAACTTACAAGGAGAAAAATCATCTGGTCGGATTTTGTACTGACATTGAGAATTACATTATCCACAATCAGACTCCTCAACATTATGGTAAATACGTGCCACTAGTGCATGTGTTCAACTATGGTAACTACCATGGAGATACCCTGGTAAGATTTTTACTATTACGACATCCGTGCATCTTTTGCATACTTCTAAAATTAGTACATCATTGCTAACTATGAAGTTATTACTATGTTTTCAACAAATAATCCCAGAGAATTGTGTGCCTCATATGATGTATCAGAAAGGTAGTGTTAATGTTTTGAACATACAGCCAGGTCGTCCCACGAATCTCAAATGTCCATACGAGATTTCTAAAAGAAGTGGAGACATGAAAATCAAAGGATGGAAAAAAATGTATGGATAGTCGTAAGGAGCTTCTTGGAAGCAAAAGGAAGTGAAGCGCAAGAATTGGAGACATGATGTTCTCCAATCTCCATAATGGAGAGTCAGGGTCTATATTGTTTTATGCTATTTTAGCTTAAATAGGGTATTTAGGTCCTGCCTAATACTGATGATCATGTGCTAAGAACAATTAAGTAGGGTTGGTTCGATGACTATCAAGATGATGATCGTATGACTTGTTATGAATAACGAGTAGAAGTTGTATGATGATGATTAGTAGGACTTGTTAGGATTAGTATTACTTCCGACAAACTCGATACTCGCAGTCTCGAGACTTGTAATGTTTTATCTTTGTTCGGTCTTTTGAATTCGGAGACTAATCTGATGAATTGTATTCGGAGACTAATCTTCTATTGTATTCGATGAATCTTCTGTTGCTGTGTGCTATTGTCTATATTTTGTCAAATAATATATTTTGTAACCTGTGCAAAAATCAGAAAAGTAAAAAAACCTAATATTCATACTAATGGCGCATCACTACAGAGTGTGCCATTAGTATGCCAAGTATACTAATGGCGCATCCATCCACAGTGCGCCATTAGTGTGCCAAAGCACATGGTTTAAATATGGCCCTGGGAGGCATACTAATGGCGCATGGTGTTATATACTAATGGCGCACTGTGTGGTGCGCCATTAGTATACCAGATACTAATGGTGCACCAGTGGTGCGCCATTAGTAAAAAATACTAGTGGCGTGATACTAATGGCACACCAGTGATGCGCCATTAGTAGGCAAAACTGGTGCACCATTAGTAGGCCTTTTCCTAGTAGTGTTCATGTCATCCCAGATTGGACAGTGTCGTTCTTGGCTTACATGACCCGGGGAGAGTTGCCAGTGGATGAGACCCTGGCTCAATAGATAACCCGGCGGTCTAAGTCAATGACGATTTCTCATGGAGAACTATAACATCGCAGCTTCTCTGGAGCGTTTTAGCAGTGTGTTTCCCCTAAAGAAGGCAAAGAAATACTTCGTGAGATCCATGAAGGCGATTGTGGTCATCACGCCGGGTCAAAATCTCTGGTGGCCAAGGCTTTTCATCACGGTTTTTACTGGTTGACGGCTCACATTGATGCAGAGGATCTGGTCAGTAGATGTGATGGATGTCAAAAGTTCGCACGACGAGCACATGTGCCGGCTCAAGAGCTCCAGATGATTCCAATCACTTGGCCGTTTGCGGTCTGGGGGCTTGACATGGTGGGACCTTTCAAAAGGTCTACGGATAAGAAGACACATCTTTTAGTGGCGGTTGATAAATTCACAAAGTGGGTTGAGGCAGAATCGGTGAGTAAGTGTGATGCGGCCATGGCGGTTCAGTTCATGAAAAAGGTGATCTTCCGTTTTGGCTTTCCACACAGCATTGTCACTGACAATGGCACTAATCTATCCCAAGGGGCCATGGAGGAGTTTTGTCAACGTGAGCATATTCGGCTTGATGTTTCTTCTGTAGCTTATCCTCAATCTAATGGTCAAGATGAGAGAGCAAATCAGGAAATTTTAAAAGGTCTTAAGCCCCGGCTTATGGTTCCCTTACAGCGAACGCCGGGTTGTTGGGTAGAGGAGTTACCCTTGGTGCTGTGGAGTATCAACACCACACCCAATAGCTCTACAGGTTACACACCTTTCTTCATGGTGTATGGAGCAGAAGCAGTGTTGCCTAGTGACATCCGTCAAGACTCGCCCCATGTGGCGGCTTATGTTGAAGCTAATAATGTACAAGCCAGACAGGATGCACTCGACTTGTTAGATGAAGAAAGAGACTTAGCAGCGGCTCGATCAGCAATTTATCAACAGCACATGCGCCGTTATCACAGCTGTCGGGTTAAGTCCAAGACTTTTCAGGAAGGCGACCTGGTGCTCCGGCTCATCCAGGATCTGTCAGATGCACACAAGTTATCCCCACCTTGGGAAGGACCCTTTGTGGTCATCAAGAACTTAAACAACGGGTCATATTACTTCATTGACGTTCGAGAGCACAAAGACTCACGTAAGTCGGAAGAGGAGAGCTGCCGGCCGTGGAACATTGCTCAACTTCAGCCATACTACACCTGAGCCACCGGCCCACATCATGTACATACTTTAACATTGTATATACCATGATAAGTAATAAAGCAGGACCATCGGTCTCTTTACTTTTTAAAGATTACGCATCTTTATTATTTCTTACTTCCAAATGACTATTAAGGAGCTGATCATATTTGAATCAAGTCTAACCTTTTTTCAATCCGGCTTATGATCCTATTCTAATCTAGCTGCAACTATCATGGTCACTTAGGGGCTACCTGTTCAAACATAGGTCGTATTCGAACCAAAGAGAACATAGCTGTCATAACCCTCTTGATCGGCTCAAGGCCAAACTCACTAGGGGGCTTCTTGATCGTATCCGGATCATAGCTTAACCCCTTTTGGGTCCGACTTGGATCGTATTTGAATCAGGGTCGTTAAAAACCTCTCAAGGTCATTTGGGGGCTTCTTGTTCAAACATAGGTCGTATTCGAACCAAAGAGAACATAGCTGTCGATACCCTCTTGATCGGCGCAACACCGAAGCCACTGGGGGCTATATGGTCGTATTCTGACCTTAGCTTAACCCCTTTGGTCCGGTTTACTGATCGTATTCGAATCAGAAACCCCCAACCTTTAAATACAAGGTTAAATCGTATTTATTACCTATTATTTGTCTTTTAGTTCTTTGTTGTCCTAATTTCACAAAGTAATTAGCATGGTCTTTTTCGCCGGCTGGACTATTTGACAATGAAGCCACCAAGATATGATGATCATTAAGTATTCATAAGTATTGACTTCTCAAAAAGATGGAGTTATCAACTTCATTACCCGGGTTATTTAAACCGATGGTCTAAGGATCAAAGGTACAAGTATGGCTATTATTTATACACAATTGCCCGCTGCGTTAACCAAAGGGAGCAGAGCTTAAGTATTACAGGGACAACCATAAATATGATGCATATGTTGACATCAGGAAGCACAGAATCACATACAAGTGTTTTATGCGTGATGGCATAAGCAAAGCATGCAGTGTTTTCACAGCTAAACTATTACAAGGCTTTTATAAGCCCATGAAGATGGTTATTGCTCCTCCCTCGCCGGTTCACCGCCCTCTGTTGGCTGGAAGTTGGGGTTTGACCAGTCAAAACCATTCATGGCGACAAATTCTGCTTCCTCGTCAATCAGGTCAGCTGGGTCAACTTCCGGGGCAAATGTATTTTCACGAACAGGCAGGATTAAATCTGTCACCTTGTACGAGGGAGTGGCCATCTTCTTATTTTCAACATCAAAACCCGGCTGATACTTGTCGATGTTGGTTTCATCTCCAAGAATAGTCGCCTAAGGTCGCAGCTCCCTCACGCAAGTAACAAAGTCGTCCTGTTCACATAGTGACATGTCTTCCTTTACCGTGGGGTACCCTCTGGCTACATCAGCCGGGTCTAGATCTGGCACCCAGGCCTTAGAGCGGCTCAGGGCAGTCAAAGCTCCAGCTCTAGCACAGAAGCGCTTAACCTCTTGGAACATGGCGAGCAAAATTGACAGCTTCTTTAGAACATCGCTGAGCCAGTTGGGTCCTTGATTAGCAGGAGAGATGACAGCAAGTGCCCGTTGTGCGCCAATATACAGTTGCTCTACTAAGGTATACACTGCCTTCAGTTTAATCACATGATCTTGACTCAAATTCTTGCTTCATGGGCCTGCACATATTTTATAAACAAAGTCTGCTGGCGGCTTATATTCCGAATAAGCAAAAATGTACACAGGATTAAAGACAGATGGCTTACCAAAGATAGCGGCCACCATTTGGGACACCCGACCCTTTAAACCATTCAGCTCTGTTGAAACCTCTTCAAGGGTTGCTTCGGCCTTTTCGGCGCGTTGTGTCAGAAGCGTTTTTTCCTCTACCCAGGTTTTCTTCTTGGCAGCGAAGCTGGTCTTTAACTTTTCCGTTTCAGAGAGACTTATTTGCAATTTGGAGTTAGCAGACTTGATTTCTGTTTCCTGACCTGCTGGGTCCTCGCATCAGTCAATTGCGAGCTCAGTTCAGATAAGGCATTCTGCAAAAAATGTACCCAGATGAGTCAAGATTTCGCTTAAAGTTCAAAAATCAAGATTCAAGTCTCAAGTACTTTAGAAAAAACAACTTGACACTTGGGGGCTAATGTATGCCAAAACAATTTCTTATGACTCTAAAGACATACTTTAAGTCCCAAGTACTTTACAAAGTAACAACACTTGGCTCTTGGGGGCTAATGTACGTTATTCAGCAAGTTTCTCAAGGTTAAGATGGATTATAAAGTTCTTTGAATACGGTACAAGACAATTTAAAGTACCGGCTCATTTATGATCAAAATGAACCGGTCCTTGGGGACTACAGGTGAAGCTTTGTTCTATTTTATTAAACTGAAGAAATGCTTCAAAGGTAAAATGTCTTGGCCTATATTATAAAGTCTACAGATCATTCCGGTTCTCTCATAATCTGAAGACTTGGGGGCTGGTGGAATATAGATAAGACGGAAGAACATACCTTGTATTTCAGTTGCAACTGTTTTACCATTTCGATCTCTGAGTCGCGACTAGAGTGCACATGACTAAGATAGCCGGATAAAATATCATTGGCATTCAGATGATCATAATGTGCAACATCAAAGCGCACTTTCTGTCTCTCTAATGCCTCTTGCTTTGCTGTGTGCCGAGCCAACACGCTTGGATTCCCCGGCTCAATAAAGCGGCTCCCGATGATCAAAATATCTTGCGCAGACGGTGATGGCGGGTTGGCTGAACTTGATGGTCCAGTTGCGGAAAGATTCACGATGGTGTCATCAAACAACGGCTCAGGAGGATTTGCTTCTGCATTGACAGGCGGGTCTTCTGGAGCTTCAGTTGATGGAGGAGAAGGTGGCCTTGCCGGTTCAGGAGCAAGGACTGGCGGGTCTTCCTCCAGTTTAGTCACCTTGGCCTTCTTAGACTTAGCTTGGCCACTAAGTGAAAGATTATAGGATTGTTAGTATAAAGAGAAAATTTGAAAAACACGGAAGAGAAAGGGTTTTTTTCTTACCCAGGGGTAGTCCTGAAGGCCGAAAACTGGGTTTGAGACGAGTCGCCAGAAGAGCGAGATACCTCCTGCAAAGATAAGACAAAGTAAGTAATACAAGGAAGGACATCCGTTAACAGAAAGTCGAAGACAAATAAATAAACCTCATTCTAGCGTTTCTGGGAGTTTGTTGAAGAACAATAGCCGGTTCGTCTTTGGTCCGGGCTTGACAGCGGCTCTCATGTTGCTGTTTTTTCAAAAGAAAGTGAGGGTCTAGATAAGCCAAAGGGTGTGAAAACCTTACTTTCCGGGTTACGACTCGAAGTTTCTGTCTTGGCAAATGGGCTGAGTCGGAGGAAATAGTTACCTCTTTTTCCACCGCCTGACTGGCCCCAGTGTCATCCTGGTAATGATCAATGTTAATAAGATTATTAAAAAATCGGCCAAGGGATTCAAGGGCTACCTCCGACTCAGAAGTTTCGTCGAGTTTCATCATGTCTTCAATAGTGCTCCTTTTCTTCTTTTTGGACCTCTGAGTCGTTTTCTTGGCGGTTATGGCAGCGACTCTTGCTTTCTTGGCAGCTTCGTGATCATATTTCACCTTCCAGAAGTCAGATTTGGCCTACAAACAGGTAAAAACAAAATGAAAGGTTAGGCAAGTGTTAAATAATACGGCTGAGAAAAATACAAAGGAGAGAGATCAGAGTCTCCTTACATCTGGCGTCGGGTTAAGCTTGCAGAAAGGGTTTAACCCAACGATACTGCAATCTTTGTACTTTCCGTTCACCAGAAGTGTTGACATTGAAACAATATCTGCTTCCGTTAATTGAACGGGGCTGTGACGAAGAGAGTGTCTGGGCCTCCACCATACTCGTACATCAATTTTGATCGACGGCTCAGAGGAATAACCCGCCATGAGATCCAGCAGTGCGTCAGGTCAACTCCAGTCAAGCCGTTCCCTAATAAGGCGTTAATCCTTCTTATGGATGGGATCAGCTTCCTACGTTCGGCAGCCGTAAACTTGTCAGGGAGTGCGAATTTGGAGTCAAGACGCTCGATGCGATAACCCAGCAGTGGCTTCTCATTTGCTGGTGAAATATCTTGACAGTAGAAGCAAGTCTGGTTCTAGTCTTTGGGATGACTCGTTAAGACTATGAGGGGGAAGACAGCACCCTGCCGACGCTGAATTGAGATGCCTCCAAGATCCAATCTAAGACCGTTGGTGCACTCATTCTGTCGGTTCAGATAAAAATATTCTCTAAACAGCTCCACGGTCGGCTCTTCCTGAAGGTACACCTCACAAAGCACTTGGAAATTGCAGATATTAGATATGGAGTTGGGCCCGATATCTTGAGGGTGGAGTTTGAAAAGGTGGAGGACCTCTCTGAAGAACTTTGAGTCGGGCGGTGAAAAGCCACGGTTCATATGGTCAGTGAAAACAATCACTTCGCCATCTCTTGGATTGGGCCGTTCTTCCTCCGGGTCAGGGGCACAGTAGGACATGATGTTTTTCCCTGGCAAAAATCCTATGGTGAAGAACTCTTTCAAACGTTCCTCAGTTACGGTTGAGGGAACCCAGTTGCAGATGGTTGGCGCTTTCGACGGCATGATGTTCAAAAATGAACTGAAAAGAAAGGCAACATGCCAGTTCAATTCCATGATGAAATTAAGAGTTGAATGATGATAATGCAGGGAAGTAATGGCGGCTTACTTAAGGGCTAATGTCATATAAGGAAAAGTAAGACGGCATAGTTAGCCGCCATGACTACAGATATTTGAGAAAAGCAAATTCAGTTAAATATTGAGACAAACATGTTTCCTAACTACTTGGTATTATTCTAGATCAAATGGCTATTCGAAATGGGAAAAATTCTAGACCTAAAAAGTTTAGCGCAGATGAGTCTGTGAGTTCTAAAGGAGATCTTTGAACCGGAGAAAGGGATCTGTGGGCATCAAGAGTAGCCCCAAAAACACTACCGCACAAGCATATATATCTTTTTGGATCAAGAAGAGGCTTGTTGTGGAAGAACTATGAAGAACTGCGATGAACTATGAAGAACACGCTGGAAACCCTAATGCGGATCTAAGAAGTGAAAAGGAGAACACTTACAACCATGGATCTTCTGCGGAGGTCGCTGCCGTTCTCTGGACTGATTCAGGTTGATGCAGCGGCCAAGGTCGACGGAGACGGAGGAGAAGCGCGACAGCAGTGAGGCTCGAGCAGGAGGAGGGTTGCGAGAGGAAGTAGACGGAGAGAGAGAGAGAGAGAAGAATGAGGAAGGCCGAGGTGTGCCTATTTATAAGGAAAAATGTGAACAGACGGGTCCCAAAATCGAGGAAGAGCTGAATAAATGTTATCCAACTACACAGACGCCTCGATTCTCAGAAGACATTAAAGGTGAAGATCCGTTGGGAGATGATGTCATGAAAGTTTTTTACATTTCCAAGAGATGACATCATGGCGGGTTACAAAAACTTCTACAAGGATAAGAAGACGGATTTTGTCTAAGTGTTGAAGATTGACAAAGAACGAAGTTCAAAGTCAACCTGGGGCCTAATGTTGGGGATATAGCTATCAGTTATGACTTGCCCAGGAGGGGTCGGGTCAGCCCCAATGGCGGGTTACACAAGAAGCCCAGTAAACATTAAGATGATAGTTTATCAAATCTTATAGAAGGCCCAAGGGCCTAGAGGTGGCTTAAAGCCCAATATTGCAAACCGCCGTATGTAAGAGAAGACTTGTAAAGAAAGGCATGTAAAGGAAGTCACCAAGCCGGACACGATTATGAGCCGGCCGGGACTCTATAGGCCACCATGCGTCAACTCGTGTGTATAAGGGGACGACCTGGTGGCGGCTTAGAGCAAGAAACAAGAGATCGATAACCAAGACGGCGAGTTAACCAAGACGGCGAGTTAGCCTCTTGGTGATCGAAACCCTAGCAATACCAAACACAACTAGACGTAGGCTTTTTCCTTCATCGTAAGGGGTCGAACTAGTACAAAACTTCTCGTGTCCTTTGTCCCGATTAACCCCTTTAAGATTCCTAGTTGCGATGGCCCTATGACTAAGTCCTTCCACTAGGACATCTACCATGACAATTCCATGACAGAAGTGGTCCAGCACGCCTATCATTCTTGACACCGAGGACCACCCTGATCGCACAACTGTGGTCGGGTGTTTGCCGTTGTTGGTTGATGGCAGGGCCAGTCTGAACTTGATCACGCCTGTTGTGATCAAAAGGCTGCAGGTTCCTAATGGAGACCTCGAAGAGATGGGCACATTTCAAGGGGTCAACCCGGGAATGAGTCAACCGAAGGGTAAGGTCACGCTACCCGTGACATTTGGAGGTGAGTTAAACTATAGGACAGAGAGGATTCTTTTCAATGTAGCTGCGATCCCCTTGCCCTACAACAGGATCCTCGGTCGCCCAGCACTAGCCAAGTTCATGGCGGCCTCACATTACACCTACAACACGCTGAAGATCCCTGGGCCGATAACCATCATCACCATCCCCTCCGACAAGAAGGATGCGCTGATCTGCACTGACCAACTCTACCGGGAGGCAGTTGCAGCTAGTGCTGCCAAGGCACTTGCTCCTGCTGCCGAAGCCTCGGGAGGGAAGAAGACCAGCAAGACCTCTCGCACCCATTCCGACAAGCACACCTCTTTGGAGTGCTGTGCTCCCGTCGAGGACGTGCCAGAGAGATCCACTGGCAAGAGCAAGAAATCCAGAGCTGCACCACCAGAGACCAAGAAGGTGTCCGTCAAGGAGGAAGGCACAGGAGGGGCTTTCACCATAAGCTCCTCCCTTGACAGCAAATAGGAAGGCGCACTTGTCACCTTCCTGCAGGCGAATGTCGATGTGTTTGCATGGCAAAGCATCCGACATCCCCGGCGTTCCCAGGGAGGTGATTAAGCACCATCTTACTGTCTATCCTCATGCGCGGCCCGTCAAGCAGAAGGTCGGGAAGCAAGATTTGGAATGGCAGGAGTTCATCATGGAGGAGATCAAGAAGTTAGGAGCGGCAGGCTTGGTGAGGGGAGTACTTCATCCGACGTGGTTGGCCAATCCGGTGGTGGTGCTCAAGGCAAATGGGAAGTGGAGGATGTGTATTGATCACACAGATATCAATATGGTTTGTCCGAAGGACCCTTTCCCGTTGCCGCGCATTGACCAGATTGTTGGCCACCGCCGGGTGCGACCTGTTATCGTTCCTTGATGCCTACTCAGGATACCACTAGATCTTCATGACGAGAGAAGATAAAGAGAAGACAACATTCATCACCCTGTGTGGTACGTATTGTTTTTTAGGAATGCCTTTTGGGTTGAAGAGTGCTGGCTCAATGTTTGCAAGAGCATTCCAAATTGGTTTTGAGCCCCGGCTACATAGAAATATGGAAGGTTATATGGATGACATAGTTGTCAAAACCATGGACAGGGCAACACTCGTACAAAATTTAGAAGAGACGTTGGCAAATTTGCGCAAGATCAACCTCATGCTGTGTCCTGAGAAGTGTGTCTTCGATGTTCTGTCCGGCAAACTTCTCGGGTTCTTTGTTTCATAGCGTGGGATCGAGGCGAATCCAGACAAGATCAAGGCCATTGAGCAGATCGAGGCACCTAGGCGGATCAAGGATGTACGCCGGCTCGCTGGCTGTGTTGCCGCCATGAGCAGATTCATCTCCAAGTCTATTGGACGTGCCCTTCCCTTTTTCAAAATCTTGAAAAAGGCGGGCCCAATGGAATGAACCCCAGAGGCCGAGTGTAACACCCACAATGCGGCTATATCTCCCACGTGTCGAGGCACGACTTAGAGGCATAGCCGCATGGTAGGCATGTTGCAAGAGGGGTAATCTTTACACATCCCATGTACTAAATAAGAAAGGGATAAAGAGTCGGCTTACAATCGCCACTTCACACAATACATAAATAGTCATACATCATCCAGAATATGAGCAAGGTCCGACTACGAAACCAAAATAAAGAAAGACAACCCCAAATGCTAGATCCCCGATCGTCCCAATTGGGCTCCTCTACTGATCATCCGAAAAATAAACATAGTAACAGCCCGAATCCTCGTCGAACTCCCACTTGATTTCGGTAGCGTCCCCTGCACTGGCATCATCAGCACCTGCATCTGTTTTGGAAGTATCTCACACCCGTGAGATCAAGACTATTTAAGCTTAAGGGCAGGAAAGGGGTAGAGAGGTGGAGCTGTAGCAAGCACTAGCATATATGGTGGCTAACTTACACAAAAGAGAGCGAGAAGCGAAGAAAAGCACGGTCGAGAAGCTAATAGTGATCAAGAAGTGATCCTGAAGCTACTTATGTTCAAGCATAACACGAGACCATGTTCTCTTCCCGGACTCCGCTGAAAAGAGAACATCACGGCTACACACGCGGTTGATTCAATTTAATTAAGTTAAGTGTCAAGTTTTCTACAACCGGATATTTACAAATTCCCATCTGCCCATAACCGCGGGCACGGCTTTCGAAAGTTCAAAACCCTGCAGGGGTGTCCCAACTTAGCCCATCACAAGCTCTCACAGTCAACAAATGATATTCCTTCTCCCTGGAAGACCCGATTAGACTCGGAATCCCGGTTACAAGACATTTCAACAAAGGTAAAACAAGACCAGCAAAGCCGCCCGAATGTGCCGACAACTCCCGATAGGAGCTGCACATATCTCGTTCTCAGGGCACACCGGATTGTCCAAGCTACTAGTAGGCCAGCCCAGAGTTACCCCTGGTGGCCACCGGCGGTTGACAAGTTGGACCAACACTCAGAGGAGCACTAGTCCGAGGGTTTAAAATAAAGATGACCCTTGAGTCCATGGAACCCAAGGGAAAAGTTTTACGTGGCAAATGGTAAAACCAAGGATGGGCCTTGCTAGAGGAGTTTTATTCAAGGAGAACTGTCAAGGGGTTCCCATAACACCCAACTTCGTAAGGAACGCAAAATCAAGGAACATATCACCGGTATGACGGAAACTAGGGCGGAAAGAGGGGAACAAAACACCAGGCATAAGGCCGAGCCTTCCACCCTTTACCAAGTATATAGATGCAATAAAGTAAACAAGATATAATAATGATATCGCAACAATATCCATGTTCCAACATGGAACGAACTTCATCTTCACCTGCAACTAGCAACGCTATAAGAGGGGCTGAGCAAAGCGGTAACATAGCCAAACAATGGTTTCCTTGGAAAGGTGGTTTAGAGGCTTGACATGGCAATATGGGAGGCATTATATAACAAGTGGTAGGTATCGCAATATAGCAATAGAGCGAACAACTAGCAAGCAAAGATAGAAGTGATTTCGAGGGTATGGTCATCTTGCGTGCAAAGTTCTCAGAGTTGACGAAAGCTTGATCCTCGTTAGCATACTCAACAGGTTCCTCGATCACGTACTCATCTCCCGGCTCTACGCAAAGCAAGAACACAAGCAAAGTACCAACAATCAATCACGGTGCAATGCACAAGCAACATAGTGCAAAACATGACATGATATGCAAGACGTGACATGCAATGCATATGCGGGCTCCGGAAATGAAAGATTGATCAAGGCATCAACTTGGCAAACCAAGTGTGCTGCTGGAAAGATGAGATGATTTCAGTCAAAATTGATATAAAGATCACCGGAATCGGATGCACGGTTTTTAAATGGCAAGCAAAACAAGAATGGCACAATTCTGCGATTAACATCATGATGCCATCTAGAATGCAACAAGAAACTAAGCTACTGCACTCCAACATAGCAAAAAAGCATATGTCAGTGATGTACTCAAGATGCTTGACAAAACATGAAAACTGAGCTACGGCTAAATGACAAAAGAGCAGGTTCAAACAAGCATGGCAAGAGTGCAAAAGATATTAGCTTCACAGACTTTGTGAAAATACTACATGCCAGGAATAACATCAAGAAGCAATGTTTAGAGAAAGCTAACAACATACTACAGGAAGATATCATAGCAAAACAAGGCATGGAATGAATCTACTAAATGCATAGAACAAAAGTCGCTTACTGATCATGAGCCAAAAAGGCACAAAAGATATGATGGCACCCATGTAAACATAGCAAGCTTTATTAACAATTTCAGACTTGGCAGAAAACTGAGCATGGCATAAACAGAATTATGAAGGCATCTTTGCGAGCTCAAATCACTCATTACAAAGCCTTGCATGACAAGATAAGGATGCTAACAACAACAAGACATGTTCGTGAAGCTAACCATGTCAAGATAAGGATACTAACAGAAGCATGCATGGATCAACTACAACAACCTTGGCAAAATTGATTAACATGTAAACATTATCTGTCAGGAACATTTTATAGCAAAAGTAGAGCAAGATTGAGACATGCTAGGGCACTCCAAAATTGCAAACAGGGGCACCGATGGATAGAGCGTAACCATATGTCCAAAACACCCTTACTGAAGATAATCAAAAAAAGCATGGATCTCTCTGTAGCATCATGTTTACATGGCATAAAAATAACAACAGGCACAAGACTTGGCAAAATCCTAAGTCCCTGAAATCAGCAATATCACGAAGGCTACTTTGCATGCTTGTGCTAGTCACCACATTGATTAAAAAAATACAAGGAAAGCACCCCTGTAAAGATGGCATGGCATAGATCAAAACACCTGTGGAGCACATGCCCATATGATGCACACAACAAATGTGACAAAAATGCCAAATCATCATAATCTGCTAAGTAACAGTAGCAAACATTTTATAGCACTCTTGCATCAATGATTTGGGCATCAAGATGGACTCAAACAAGCATGTGACAATGGAACAAAATGAAGAGCATCTCCCAATGAACATTTTGATATCTCATATGCATGAAACGGAGCTACGAATGAGAAGTTATGGTAGGTGGAACATAGCACCAGAATGCAAAAATATCATGGACTTAGACGAAAAAACGGGGGTCAACCTTGTCGGATCCAGATCTGGCACGGAGTTCGAGGTTCAACGAAAGTCATCGCCGGAGAGGAGGGAGATGACCGGAGTGGAGGGGTCCGGCCGGATCCGGGCGCGGGTCGTCGGATCGGCGTCGGCGGCGTGCTGGAGAGGCGCGGGCGACGAGCGGAGAGAGCTCGGGCGGCGCGCTGCGGCGCCAGCGTGGAGGCGCGGGCGGCGAGCGGCCGTCGCGGGCGAGGGGCGGCGTCCGGCGCGGGCGTTGGCGGCGGAGCGGCGTGGGTGCTCCAGCGGGGGCGCGGCCCGGGGCGGGCCGGCCTTGGGCCCCAGCGGGCCTGGCGGCTGGGAAGTGCGGCGATGTGGGCGCGATCGCCACATGGCGCGCCCCTATTGGCTGTGGGCGGCGACGGACACGTCCGGTGGCGGAGAGGGAGCGGGGCTAGGGTTTGTCTGCGCGAAAAATTCGGAGGGAGCACCTATTTATAGGTAGGAGGAGGTAGGAGTGTGCAAATGAAGTGTAGTTTTCTCCCATGCGATCGTGATCTGACGGCGGAGGACATGTAAGTGCTTTGGATGGGTTTTTCGTCCGTTTTGGAGGGGTGTTGGGCTGCAACACACAAGAGGCTTTCTCGGTTACTCTGTTAACCATTGGAGTATCAAACGGGCTCCAAATGGCACGAAATTTGACAGGCGGTCTACCGGTGGTGTACCAAGGCCACTAGGCAAATCTTGGTCCGTTCCGAGAATGTTTGAGAGCCGCTCACGAAAAGAGACAAAAGGGGGACGCCGGAGGACGTAGGAGTGTCGGCTCGCAAAACGGACAATGGGGAAAATGCTCGGATGCATGAGACGAACACGTATGCAAAATGTGATGCACATGATGACCTGATATGAAATGCATGACATGAACAAAATGCAAAACGAAGACAAAACCCAACCATGAAGGGAATCTCATAACTTAAAGCCGGAAATGGCAAGAGTCGGAGTTACAATTATGGCAAGTTACATCTGGGGTGTTACAACACTCCACCACTATGAAAGGATCTTGTCCCAAAATCTAGGACTAAAAGAACTCCGGATATTCGGAACGGAGGTGGTCCTCACGTTCCTAGGTGGCTTCTCAGTCGGAATGATGTGACCACTTCACTTACAGGAATTTGATAGACTTGTTGCGTGTCTTGCGCTCGGTTTCTTCAAGAATAGCAATGGGATGCTCATTATAAGACAAGTCTTCCCGGAGATCAATCTCTTCGAAGATGATGGTGCGCTCAGGAGTCTTGAAGCACTTGCGAAGCTGTGACACATGAAACACATCATGCACATTTGCGAAGTTTGACAGAAGCTCATGTTGATAGGCGAGATCGCCTCTTTTGCCAATGATCTTGAAAGGACCCATGTATCTAGGGGCAAGCTTCCCTTTGATACCGAAGCAACGACTACCTTTCATTGGAGAGATGCGGAGGTAGACATGGTCTCTGTCTCGAAAGCCAAGTCACGGTGCTTGCTATCATAGTAACTCTTCTGGCGCGATTGCGGGGCTTTCAGATTTTCACGGATGACTTTACACATTTCTTCAGCCTCTGTGATTAAGTGATTGCCAAGAAGTTGGTGTTCACCAGTCTCTGACCAATTAAGAGGAGTACTACACTTTCTGCCATAGAGAATCTCGAATGGGGCCTTGCCCGAACTCGCTTGGAAGCTCTTGTTGTAGGAGAACTCGGCATATGGAAGACAATCTTCCCACTTCATACAGAAGGAAATGACACAAGCCCTGAGCATATCTTCAAGGATTTGATTGACTCGCTCTACTTGGCCACTAGTTTGAGGATGGAAGGATGTGCTGAAGCGAATGTTGGTGCCAATGGCCTTCTGAAAGGAGTCCCAGAACTTAGAAGAGAAGATGCTTCCACGATCTGAAGATATCAATTGCGGAATGTCGTGCAAAGAGACAATCCTGGAGGTGTATAGCTCTGCTAGCTAAGCTGCTGTGATAGATTCTTTGATAGGAAGAAAATGAGCCACTTTAGTAAGCTTGTCGATGACAACAAAGGTAGCATCATTTCCATGTTTGGACTTGGGAAATCCAGTCACATAGTCCATCTCAATATGGTCAAACTTCCATTCTGGAATAGCAAGAGGTTGGAGGAGACCATCTAGCCGTTGATGTTCTGCTTTCACCCTTCTGCAGACATCACATTCATTCACGAATTGAGCAATTTCTCGCTTCATTCGAGTCCACCAATACGACTGCTTGAGGTCATGGTACATCTTTGTACTTCCAGGATGAATGGATAGAAGGGAATTGTGAGCCTCGTTCATGATGACTTTTCATAGATCACCTTTAGGAACCACAATTCGATCCTCGAAGAAAAGAGTGTCTTTGCCATCAATGCGATAGCACTTGTATTTGTGTTGGCTCTTGGCAATCCCATTTTCACCTTCTTCACCATGGAATCAAGAAGTTGTGCCTCACGAATTTGACCTTCCAAAGTAGGAGAGACTTGGAGGTTTGCAAGAAAGCCTTGAGGAACAACTTGGAGATTTAGTTTGCGGAAAGCTTCACAAAGGTCTAGTTGGAAGGGCTTGAGAATTAAGTTTTTGCAGTAAGCCTTCCTACTCAAAGCATCTGCAATGACATTGGCCTTGCCTGGAGTATATTCAATACTCGGATTGTATTCTTGAATCATTTCGACCCAACGATTCTGCCTGAGGTTGAGGTTGGGTTGAGTGAAGATGTACTTGAGGCTCTTATGATTAGTGAAGATGTCCACTTTTGTTCCCAACAAGAGATGTCTCCATGTTAATAATGTATGGACAACTGCCGCCAACTCGAGGTCCTGAGTGGGGAAGTTCTTTTTGTTGGGCTTCAACTGGCGAGAGGTATAGGCCACAACTTTCTTCTCTTGCATTAACACAGCACTGAGACCTTTTAGGGAGGCATCACAGAAAATTTCGAATGGTTTGGATTCATCAGGAGGAGTCAGGACAGGAGCTGTGACTAACTTCTCTTTGAGGGTGTTGAAAGCCACGTCACATTCAGGCGTCCAGACATACTTGACATGCTTCTGGAGGAGGTTGGAAAGAGGCTTTGCAATCTTAGAGAAATTCTCAACTAATCTTCGACAATAGCTTGCAAGCCCAAGAAAACTGCGGACCTGCTTGACATTCTGAGGCGGTTCCCAATTCACAATTGCAGACACCTTCTCAGGATTAATAGTGATGCCCTTGGCGGAGATGATATGACCAAGATAAAGAACTTCGTCAAGACAGAACTCACACTAGGAAAACTTCGCATAGAATTGATGCGCTCTGAGTTTGTCGAGTACCAATCTCAAATGCTTGGCATGATCCTCCTTATTCTTGGAAAAGACCAAAATATCATCGAGATACACCAAGACAAAATCATTTGTGTAAGGGTTGAAGATGAAGTTCATCATGAGAGAGAACGTTGGAGGAGCATTGACAAGGCCAAAAGACATGACAGTATATTCATAAGAACCATAGCTTGTTTTGAATGTTGTCTTGGGAATATCTTGTTCACGAATGCGAATCTGATGATAACCCATACAGAGGTCAAGCTTGGAGAATACTTGAGCACCATTGAGTTGCTCGAAAAGCTCATTGATGTTGGGAAGTGGGTACTTGTTCTTTATTGTTTTCTTGTTCAATGGACGGTAGTCGACGCAGAGTCGTTCCGTTCCATCCTTCTTCTTGACAAAAAGAACACCACAACCCCATGGAGATGAACTCGGTCTGATCAGACCCATACCCTCTTGTTCATCGAGTTGTTTCTTCAACTCCTTAAACTCTTCTAGTCCAAGCTTGTAAGGACATTTGCAAACAGGTTCCGTGCCAGGCTCAAGCTCGATAATGAATTCAACTGGCAGGTGAGGAGGCATTCCTGGAAGCTCTTCTGGAAAGACGTCTTGATATTCACAAACGACTGGTATCTCAGAGATGGCATTCAACTTTCCCTTCTCATTGAGAGAAAACAGTCAAATGGTATCATCACAAGCGGCATAGATGATCACATCTTCCGAAGAGTGTGTCAATTGAATTTGCCTGCTAGCACAATCAAGCTGAGCCTTGTGCTTAGAAAGCCAGTCCATGCCGAGAATTAGATAAATATCCGAGTCACCAAGAACAATAGGAGAAGACATAAATTTATAGTCGCCCATCTTGATAGAAACATCTGGAACCATGGAGTTAGCATTCATGCATTTACCCAGAGAGACAACTTATAACGGTCTAGGCAAAACTTGGAAAGCCAACTCATGCTTAGATGCAAATGTTCTTGAGATGAAACTAAGTGATGCACCAGTATCAAAAAGAACTTTTGCATGAATATCATTAACAGGAAGGTTACCCATGATCACTTCTGAACAATCCTCTGCCTGAGTTGCGTTCATCATGTTGACCTTTGCAAACTTGGAATTATGCTTGGCCACTACATTGCTGGAAGATCTCACAGGAGGAGGAGGCGGAAGGCGCCTTTGGTTGAAGCACTTGTTTGCATAGTGCCCTTTGTGCTGACACTTGTTGCAAGTAACCTCTGAGAGAGGACGGTGATAAGGAGCACTTGACCTTGGAGTATGAGACTGAGCTTTGTTCTGATAGCCTGGGTTGGGTGGGTGGGAAGATCCACTGCCACCTTTACTCTTCTGCTGGTAGGGCTGACGGAACGGAGGAGGAGGAGGCAACCAGAACTTCTATTCCTTAGCTGCCACTTGAGTTGAAGAAGAAGATTGAGCTGCATCCCTGACTCTCTTCTTAGAAGCATCACACTTGAGCTGAGCAGCTTCTTGCTTTAGTGCCATGTTGTACAATTCATCATACTTAGTCGTCTCAAGAAGCACGAGAGCTAATTGCATATCTTCTCTGAGGCCACCTCTGAATTGATAAATCATGCTCTTTTCATCGGGGATTTCTTGTTTAGCGAAGCGAGGGAGTGTCTAAAACAGGATATTGTATTGATACATGGACATGCTGCCTTGCTTGAGATTGCGGAACTCCTCACGCTTACTCTCAGCAACACTTTGTGGAATGTGGTGAGCTTTGAAGTCTCGGCGGAGATCATCCCAGGTAATCACATGACCTCCTCTGGAATCTCTGTATTGTTGATACCACTCAGCAACTTGGTCTTTGAGTTGGAACGAAGCAAACTTGATAAAGTCCTCAGGCCTGACATTGCTACATTCAAAATGTTTGCAGATATCCACGAGCCAGTCATCAGCGTCTGTGGCCTCGACACAGTTGCTGAAGGACTTCGGCTGATTTGCAAGGAACTGATTGAGGGTAGCAAACTAAGGTTGATTGTTGCCTTGGCCTTGGTTTCCATGGTTGCCTTGCCCTTGGTTGCGCTCTTGCAAGAGTTGCAGAAGCATCCGAGTGCTGGCGTTGGTGGCTGCCATGACAGCTTGACATGCCTCCAGAGGTGGAGGTGGTGGCGGAGGGTTCGACTGATCCCCATCATTGCGGTCCAGATTCTGACACCCGCAATGCGGCTATATCTCCCACGTGTCGGGGCATGACTTAGAGGCATAGCCGCATGGTAGGCATGTCGCGAGAGGGGTAATCTTTACACATCCCATGTACTGAATAAGAAAGGGATAAAGAGTCGGCTTACAATCGCCACTTCACACAATACATAAAATAGTCATACATCATCCAGAATACAATCAAGGTCCGACTACGGAACCAAAATAAAGAAAGACAACCCCAACTGCTAGATCCCCGATCGTCCCAACTGGGCTCCTCTACTGATCATCCGGAAAAGAAACATAGTAACGTCCTGAATCCTCGTCGAGCTCCCACTTGAGTTTGGTAGCATCCCCTGCACTGGCATCATCGGCACTTGCATCTGTTTTGGAAGTATCTGTGAGTCACGGGGACTCAGCAATCTCACACCCGCGAGATCAAGACTATTTAAGCTTAAGGGTAGGAAAGGGGTAGTGAGGTGGAGCTGCAGCAAGGACTAGCATATATGGTGGCTAACTTACGTAAAAGAGAGCGAGAAGAGAAGCAAAGCACGGTCGAGAAGCTAATAGTGATCAACAAGTGATCCTGAAGCTACTTACGTTCAAGCATAACACGAGACCGTGTTCTCTTCTCGGACTCCGCCGAAAAGAGACCATCACGGCTACACACGTGGTTGATTCAATTTAATTAAGTTAAGTGTCAAGTTTTCTACAACCGGATATTAACAATTTCCCATCTTCCCATAACCACGGGCACGGCTTTCGAAAGTTCAAAACCCTGCAGGGGTGTCCCAACTTAGCCCATCACAAGCTCTCATGGTCAACGAAGGATATTCCTTCTCCCAGGAAGACCGGATCAGACTCGGAATCTCGGTTACAAGACATTTCGATAAAGGTAAAACAAGACCAGCAAAGCCGCCCGAATGTGCCGACAAATCCCGATAGGAGCTACACATATCTCGTTCTCAGGGCACACCGGATTGTCCAAGCTTCCGGTAGGCTAGCCCAGAGTTGCCCCTGGTGGCCACCGGCGGTTGACAAGTTGGACCAACACTCAGAGGAGCACTGGCCCGAGGGTTTAAAATAAAGATGACCCTTGAGTCTGCGGAACCCAAGGGAAAAGTCTTAGGTGGCAAATGGTAAAACCGAGGTTGGGCCTTGCTGGAGGAATTTTATTCAAGGCGAACTTTCAAGGTGTTCCCATAACACCCAACCACGTAAGGAACGCAAAATCAAGGAACATAACACCGGCATGATGGAAACTAGGGAGGCAAGAGTGGAACAAAACACCAGGCATAAGGCCGAGCCTTCCACCCTTTACCAAGTATATAGATGCATTAAAGTAAACAAGATATACTAATGATATCCCAACAATATCTATGTTCCAACATGGAACAAACTTCATCTTCACCTGCAACTAGCAACACTATAAGAGGGGCTGAGCAAAGCGGTAACATAGCCAAACAATGGTTTGCTAGGAAAGGTGGGTTAGAGGGCTGACATGTCAATATGGGAGGCATGATATAGCAAGTGGTAGGTATCACGGTATAGCAATAGAGCGAACAACTAGCAAGCAAAGATAGAAGTGATTTCGAGGGTATGGTCATCTTGCCTGCAAAGTTCTTAGAGATGACGAAAGCTTGATCCTCGTTACCGTACTCAACAGGTTCCTCGATCACGTACTCATCTCCCGGCTCTACCGAAATCAAGAACACAAGCAAAGGACCAACAATCTATCTCGGTGCAATGCACAAGCAACATGATGCAAAACATGACATGACATGCAATGCATATGTGGGCTCCGGAAAGGAAAGATTGATCAAGGCATCAACTTGGCAAACCAAGTGTGCTACTGGAAAGATGAGATGATTTCGGTCAAAATCAATATAAATATCACCGGAATCGGATGCATGGTTTGCAAATGGCAAGTAAAACAAGAATGGCACAATTCTGCGATTAACAGCACGATGCCATCTATAATGCAACAAGAAACTAAGCTAGTGCACTCCAACATAACAACAAAGCATATGGCAGCGATGTACTCAAGATGCTTGACAAAACATGAACACTGAGCTACGGCTAAATCACAAAAGAGTAGGTTGAAACAAGCATGGCAAGAGTGCAAAAGATATCAGCTTCACAAACTTAGTGAAAATACTAACATGCCAGGAATAACTTCAGGAAGCAATGTTTACAACAAGCTAAAAACATGCTACAGGAACATATAATAGAAAAGCAAGGCTTGACATGAATCTACTAAATGCATAGAACAAAAGTCCCTTACGCATCATGAGCCAAAAAGGCACAAAAGATATGATGGCACCCATGTAAACATAGCAAATTTTATTAATAGTTTCAGACTTAGAAGAAAACTGCGCATGGCATAAACAGAATTATGAAGGCATCTTTGCGAGGTCAAATCACTCATCACAAACCCTTGCATGACAAGATAAGAATACTAGCAGCAAGAAGACATGTTCATGAATCTAACCATCGCAAGAGCAAGTTCATAGTATGCATAGATCAACTACAACAACCATGGAAAAATTGATTAACATGTAAACATATCTGCCAAGAACATTTTATAGCAACAATAGAGCAAGATTGACACATGCTAGGGCACTCCATAATTCCAAACAGGGGAAAGTATGGATAGAGCGTAACCATATGTCCAAAACACCCTTACTGAAGATACTCAAAACAAGCATGGATCTCTCTGTAGCATCACGTTTACATGGCATAAAAATAACAGCAGGCACAAGACTTTGCAAAATCCAAAGTCCCTGAAATCAGCAATATCACGAAGGCTACTTTGCATGCTTGTGCTAGTCACCACATTGATCACAAAAATACATGGCAAGCACCCTTGTCAAGATGGCATGGCATAGATCAAAACACCTGTGGAGCAGATGCCCATATGATGCACACAACAAATGTGACAAAAATGCCAAATCATCATAATCTGCTATGTAATAGGAGCAAACATTTTATAGCACTCTTGCATCAATGATTTCGGCATCAAGATGGACTCAAACAAGCATGTCACACTGGAATGAAATGAAAAGCATCTCCCAATGAACATTTTGATATCTCATACGCATGGAACGGAGCTACGGATGAGAAGTTATGGTAGGTGGAACATAGCACCAGAATGCAAAAATATCAGGGACTTGGACGAAAAAATGGGAGGTCAACCTTGTCAGATCCAGATCTGGCGCGGAGTTCGAGGTTCAACAAAAGTCATCACCGAAGAGGAGGGAAATGACCAGAGTGGAGGGGTCCAGCCGGATCCGGGTGCGGGTCGCTTGATAGGCGTCGGTGGCGTGTTGGAGAGGCGTGGGCGACGAGCGGAGAGAGCTCGGGTGGCACACTGCAGCGCCGGCATGGAGGCGTGGGTGGCGAGCGGCCGTCGCGGACGAGGGGAGGCGGCCGGCGCGGGTGAAGAGCAGCGGCGCGCGCGGGCGCTGGCGGCGGAGCGGCGCGGGTGCTCCAGCGGGGGCGCGGCCCGGGTGCGGCCCGGGGCAGGTCGGCCTCGGGCCCCAGCGGGCCTGGCGGCGGGGAGGCACGGCGATGTGGGCGCAGTCGCCATGTGGCGCGCCCCTGTTGGCTGCGGGCAGCGGCGGTGGATGTGTTCGGCGGCAGCGGACACGTCCGGCGGTGGAAAGGGAGCGGGGCTAGGGTTTGTCTGCGCAAAAAATTCGGAGGCAACACCTATTTATAGGTAGGAGGAGGTAGGTGTGTCCAAATGGAGTGTAGTTTTCGCCCACGCGATCGTGATCCGACGGCGGAGAACATGGAAGGGGTTTGGATGGGTTTTTTTGGCCGTTTTGAAGGGGTGTTGGGCTGCAACACACAAGAGGCTTTCCCAGTTATCCGGTTAACCGTTGGAGTATCAAGCGGACTCCAAATGGCATGAAATTTGACAGGCGGTCTACCGGTGGTGTACCAAGGCCGCTTCAAAAATCTAGGTCCATTCCGAGAACATTTAACACCCACTCACGAAAAGAGACAAAAGGGGGATGCCGAAGGACGTAGGAGTGTCGGATCGCAAAACGGACAACGGGGAAAATGCTCGGATGCATGAGGCGGACACGTATGCAAAATGAGATGCACATGATGACATGATATGAAATGCATGACATGAATAAAATGCAAAACGAAGTCAAAAACCCAACCACGAAGGAAATCTCATAACTTAAAGCCAGAAATGGCAAGAGTCAGAGTTATAATTATGGCAAGTTACATCCGGGGTGTTACACCGAGGTAGCCATGCAGGATTTGAAGAAGTACCTCTCCTCTACGCCAATACTGGTTGCGCCTAAACCACAAGAACCGTTGCTGCTATATCTAGTGGCAACAAACCAAGTGGTCAGTGCCGCGCTAGTGACACGGAAGGAGGTTGACGAAGAGGTAATGGCAACGGCAGGGCTGGCGGATGGCAAACCAGAGCTCCCCTGGCAGGGCCTGGTGCTGGTAAGGCAAGGACCCCAGCAAAGTCTAACACTGGCGAAGCAGAAGCGACGCAACCAAATGAAATAGTGCAGAAGAAGAAGATAATGCAGCACCCGGTTTACTTTGTCAGCTCCATCTTGCAGGGGCTAGGTCAAGGTACTCTGGTGTGCACAAATTGCTCTTCGGCCTCCTTATGGCCTCGAGGAAGCTGTGTCATTACTTCCAAGCACACAAAATCACCGTCGTCACCCGCTTCCCATTGCAAAGGATATTGCATAACCCAGACGCAACCGGGAAGATTGTGGAATGGGCTTTGGAACTGTCAAGCTTTGGTTTGAAAGCACTTCGACAATTCGGAGTAGAGTCTTGGTGAAGTTCATTGCGGAATGGACCTCAATGCCTGACGAAAAGATTCAGGAGACCACGCTCCCCAATAAGGAAACAAGTCGCGACTGGATTATGTACTTTGACGGGGCTTTCTCGCTGCAAGGCGCCGGTGCTAGTGTGCTATTTGTCGCACCCACCGAAGAGCACCTCAAGTATGTAGTCCAAATGCACTTTCCCAGGGAGATGTCAACAAATAACACTGCTGAATACGAGGGGTTGCTTGCCGGTCTCAGAATCGCGGCAGACCTCGGAATAAAGAAGATCATCGTCACGGGTGATTCACATCTTATCGTCAAGTAAGTTAACAAAGATTATCAAAGCCCATTGATGGAAGCCTACATAGATGAACTAAGGAAGCTGGAAGAGCGTTTTGACGGTATACAAGTGGAGCATGTTCCCCGAGTGGAGAACGGCATCACCGACTACTTGTCGAAATGCGCTGCCTTCAAATTGCCTGTGGAACCAGATACTTTTGTGCTTTGATTAACTCAACCATCCGTTGAACCATCGACAGGGCAGAACAAGCGGAGGAAATTAGGCCTCAGTAAGTACTTTCCTACCGAGCTCCTAGGAGCCACCGGCAAAGATGTTGCCATGGACACTGGGCCTGCCATGGGGCAACATACTCCGGCAGGGCGTCAATCCCTAGCCGTAGAGACAACCGCTCCCATGGCAGAGGAAACTCCTTGAGCCCTTGTCGTCGAGCCTCAGGCTCCAGCATGGGCACATCATATCGTCCGATTCCTCCAAACAGGGGAACTTCCTGAGGAGCGGGAAGAGGCAGAGAAAGTAGCCCGTTGATCTTCCATGTATCAGTTCGTCGGCGACGTTCTGTATAGAAAAAGGCCGAACCGTGTGAAATTGAAGTGCATTCCCCGGGAGGAAGGACTGGAGCTGTTGGCAGAGATCCACAGAGGCATATGTGGCTCCCACATAGGGTTGAGGGCCCTTGTTGGGAAGGCATTCTGGCAAAGTTTCTTCTGGCCTAGTGCCCTGCAGGATGCAACGGCCTTCGTAACCAAGTGTGAAGCGTGCCAGTTCCATTCAAAGAAGCATCGTCAACTAGCTCAAGCTCTCCAGACAATCCCTCTTTCCTGGCCATTCTCGGTCTGGGGGCTCGACATACTGGGCCCCTTTCCCCGTGCTGTCGGGGGCTTTGGGTACTTGTACGTCGCAATCGACAAGTTCACAAAATGGCCGGAGGTGGAGGCAGTGAGAAAGGTGACAGCACAGTCGGCCGTCAAATTCTTCAAGGGACTAGTCTTCCATTTCGGTGTGCCAAATAGAGTCATCACCAACAATGGCACGCAGTTCACGAGCTACACATTCATGCAGTACATCCAGGACGTTGGCAACAAGGTCTATTTTGCTTCTATTGCACACCCACGAAGCAACTACCAGGCTGAGAGGGCGAATGCTGAAGTATTGTGAGGCCTCCGAACAAGAACTTTTGACAAGCTACACAAGTATGGACGATGCTAGATTGATGAGTTGCCAGCGGTACTTTGGTCAATCAGAACGACACCAAATCGAGCCACCGGCCAGACCCCTTTCTCCCTCGTTTACGGGGCAGAAGCAGTTCTCCCCATGGAACTAATGCATGGGTCACCTCGAGTGATCGCTTATGATGAGCTTGAGCAAGAGCAGTTGCGGCAAGGTGATGCAACACTCCTTGAGGAAGATCGTCTTTGGGCGGCTGTGCGAGCAGCACGCTACCAGCAAGCCTTGCGCCCTACCATATCCACAAGGTTCGTGCCCGAAGCTTTGAGGAAGGCGACCTTGTTCTTCGGCACGTTCAGTCGGCCAAGAATTCCAACAAGTTGACGCCAAAGGGGGAAGGCCCTTATCGGGTAATACGAGTCACCAGGACCAGCGTAGTCCGCCTGGAGACCGAAGATGGTATTCCAGTTTGCAACTCCTGGAACATCAAGCATCTTTGCAAGTTTAACCCATAAGGCGCGGTTGCTGGGGTCCCCGGCAAACCACCTTTTGTGCAAGCCGTGTCGGCAAGGCATGTAATCCTTTGTACAAAGCCAGGCGCAGACCCTGAGCATAAATAAATGAAGCATTGGCGCCCTAAGTTTTAGCATGCATGCTAGGTTGAGTCTCTCTCTGTGTTAGGGTTGATAGTGCTTGGCGGCGACTAACCCTTAGCGTAGAGGTCGAGTATGCATCTCTATGTTCCTTCCCGTCCTTTTTGGTTCGTAGGATGCGTGGACATTTCTGTTGAGCTATTTTGGAAGAAAGAGAACAGGCCGACGCCCCGACCCCGACAAGCCTAGGTTGCTGGGGGCTGCAGGTCTAAGGATCCGATCACAGCAAGCCAAGGTTGTCGGGGGTTGCGACATCAGATAAGTTTTCCCCCACTTTGTGCCTCCGTATGAAACTTGAACGTACGGGACTTCGCTCGCTCTCATACCATCTCGCTCCCTCTGTCCCGTGTCCGAAAACCTAACTTTGGGCAGAACTTGGTTGTAGTGCGATGGGAAGGGGACAAGCGAAGGGCCTAATCCTATTCGGCCCCTACCTCCGCCAAGGGTGTGAGTGTAGCTGAGCTATAGAGCAAAAATACGACAAGGCCTGTTGCCGGGTTACAGTGTTTATCTTAAGATGACAAGGACTCGTTCCTTGGTGTGGCCCTCGCCCACGCACAAACAAAACCCGGCAAACACCCTTCTCCTCATTAATACGTTGCTAACAAGTACAATTCATACGGAATGCATACATGAGCAAGGGGGTTACGAGATTTAAATCTTACAAAGGTCTGTAGGATTAAAAACTAAAAAGAGATAAGATGTTATAATCCCTTTCTTGTCCCTCTCCTTAGGAAACGGAACAAGATGGTGGAAGGGAAAAAGGAGTGCCTAGGCGAGGTACGAGCAGCAGAAGACGCCAAGAGGACATATCGGCGATCGTTCGGAAGGAGGCCGGTGATGACGGTGCCGGAGGAAGAGCCGAAAGACGAAGCAGCGACCCGACAATACACGACGAAGGCGTCGAGGCCATCGTACTCCGACTTGACGGCCCGCCACCCGCCTTCTTCATCTTCCCCGTCCCTCCAACGCCATCCGCCCAAGGAGATGACCCTGAGAAGTTCAAGGAGCTGGCGATGTAGATGAACGTGCTGTCGGCGTCCTCCTCGTCACTCTCGCCTGAAGAGGAGCTTTCGCCATCAGTCCAGCTCTCCGCACAGCACCCTAGCCTGTGTCCCGAGCGCCCGAAGACCTTGACGAAGAGCAAATCGCTCTCCGCTAGCTTGAAGCAGAGGACGTGGCCATCCGTCAAGCAATGCACGCGTGCAAAGGTTTTCCAGCCCCTGCGAAGGAGCATCACTTGAGGGGCGGGGAACACTGTGTTCACCCACACGTCACCATGGCAACACCCCTTCATGTGAAGCCTCAGCCGCGGTGGCTAGTCGCTCTCCAGCACCCTCGCGAACGCCCAGGGAAGACGCAGATGGTGGTGCAGCGGCCAATGCAGCTACAGAATAAACTCAAGCACCTAGTCCCCGACGTGGCCACTCGGTGAAGCAGGAGGAGTTGGCGGGGGAGATGGCGACGGAGACGGAGACGACGCAGGCATCCCCCTTCCACGCCCACCTCTGCCTCAACCGCCTCTGCCTCGACCGCCTCGCCGACCGCGGCCCCGTCCTACGGCCCCGCCATGAGCATGACCGTCACCCTAGGCATCTAGCTCTTCCTTGACCGCCGCAGCTCTCTCGTGGGAGGAGGACCTGGTCGCCTCCGCAGAAGAACGGCCGCGGCCACGCCCTCTCGCCATGACCATGGGTGGGGATGGAGACAAAGGGGAGACGCAGGGAGATGCTCTTCCTCCTACTGTTGAGTTCCCTTTTTATAGTTGGGAAGGGGAGGCCGAAATACTAGCTCTACGCCCCTGAAGAGCCCGCTCGAATTCGGCTCATTAAAGTGGCAGCAAGCGAGGCCATCGACCGCCCTCCCCGCCCAATCGAAGGCACGTGAGTATCGGCCCCCGCTCGCCTTCCCATATTCCATGCGTGTGTCACCTACCCCGCGTCGTGCATGCGGCGTACATGGCGTAAGGAGCAGGCATAGTGGGAAACATGGAACGACGGTTCCAAGGCAGAGAGAGTAAATGAGCGGCGGCTCTGCCATTTCGAGAGAACACGCAAGCCGCCTCTTTATTATTCACCACGGATGATGCAAGCATGCTGCGGTCATTCTGCGCATGACCCCCACGTCACACATTCAACACGGATCGTGGAAAAGCACGACAGGCGAGGGAATTACTGCAGTAAAACTTCGCCACGCATGCCCGCGCACCGTTCTGGGCCCGGCCCAACAACGTGTTATGCTTATGTGTGGCCTAGGCTCAGGGGCTCCTGTCCGTGTACAAAAGTAGGTGCTCTCCTTTTTACCCCTCTACTTGTGCACAGGCAGTCAGAGCCACACCTACGGCAACACGTAGCGGGGCAAAGGGAGGAACCAGAAGACAAGACGACCACAAGGCTCCTTGCCAAGGATGCCCACGAGGCACCGGCAAGACTCCTTGCCGAGGGCGCGCACACGGCCCCAGCAAGACCCTCAACAGGAATATACACAAGGCGGCGGCAAGCACTTGCCACCCCATCATCGCCCCAGCTCAGCGGCCGACCCACCAGCTAAGGCAAGTACCCACGTGGCAGTACGTGGCTCCTAATCCAGCTAGTCAAGCACCCTGCCAGCTAGATCATCATGAAGACCCTACTGTTGGGGAACATTGCAGAAAATTAAAATTTTTCCTATGGTTTCACCAAGATCCATCTATGAGTTCATCTAAGCAACGAGTCAAGGGGAAGAGTTTGCATCTACATACCACTTGTAGATCGAGTGCGGAAGCGTTCAAGGGGATGGTGATGATGGAGTCGTACTCGTCGTGATTCGGATCACCGATGACCAAGTGCTGAATGGACAGCACCTCCGCGTTCAACGCACGTACGGGACGGTCGACGTCTCCTCCATCTTGATCCAGCAAAGAGGAAGGAGAGGTTGAGGAAGGCAGCTCCAAGGGCAGCACGACGGCGTGGTGCAGTTGGTGCAGCAGTATTCCGACAGAGCTTCGCCGAGCACGTACGGAGGAGGAGAGGTGTTGGGGAGGGGAGGGGCTGCGCCTTGAGTTGTGGTGTACAGCAGCCCTCCCCTCACCCCTCTATATATAGGAGAAGGGGCAAGGGGGGCCGGCCCTCTAGGGAAACCCTAGAGGGGGGCGGCGGCCAAGGGGTGGGGGGCTTGCCCCCCAAGCAAGGGGGTGCGCCCCCTTTAGGGTTTCCCCCCCAACCCTAGGCGCATGGGCCCAAGGGGGGGGTGCCAAGCCCACTAGGGGCTGGCTGCTATCCCTACGCAGCCCAAGTGGCCCCCCGAGAGGGGTGGTCCCTCCCGGTGGACCCCCGGAACCTCTCCGGTGGTCCCGGTACAATACCGGTATGACCCCGAAACTTTCTGGTGCCCGTTTAACAACTTCCCATATATAAAACTTTACCTCCGGACCATTCCGGAACTCCTCGTGACGTCCGGGATCTCATCCGGGACTCCGAACAACATTCGGTAATTACATACTTGTCTTCCTGATAACCCTAGCGTCACCGAACCTTAAGTGTGTAGACCCTACGGGTTCGGGAGACATGCAGACATGACCGAGACTCTGCGGTCAATAACCAACAGCGGGATCTGGATACCCATGTTGGCTCCCACATGCTCCTCGATGATGTCATCGGATGAACCACGATGTCGAGGATTCGATCAAACCCCATATACAATTCCCTTTGTCAATCGGTACATTACTTGCCCGAGACCCGATCGTCGGTATCCCAATACCTTGTTCAGTCTTGTTACCGGCAAGTTACTTTACTCGTACCGTAATGCATGATCCCGTGACCAAACACTTGGTCACCTTGAGCTCATTATGATGATGCATTATCGAGTGGGCCCAGACATACCTCTCCGTCAAACGGAGTGACAAATCCCAGTCTCGATCCGTGTCAACCCAACAGACACTTTCGGAGATACATGTAATGCACCTTTATAGTCACCCAGTTACGTTGTGACGTTTGGTACACCCAAAGCACTCCTACGGTATCCGGGAGTTACATGATCTCATGGTCGAAGGAAGAGATACTTGACATTGGAAAAGCTCTAGCAAACGAACTAACCGACCTTTGTGATATGCTTAAGATTGGGTCTTGTCCATCACATCATTCTCCTAATGATGTGATCCCGTTATCAACGACATCCAATGTCCATAGCCAGGAAACCATGACTATCTGTTGATCACAACGAGCTAGTCAACTAGAGGCTCACTAGGGACATATTGTGGTCTATGTATTCACACGTGTATTACGATTTCCGGATAATACAGTTATAGCATGAATAAAAGACTATTATCATGAACAAAGAAATATAATAATAATACTTTTATTATTGCCTCTAGGGCATATTTCCAACAGTCTCCCACTTGCACTAGAGTCAATAATCTAGTTACATTGTGATGAATCGAACACCCATAGAGTTCTGGTGTTGATCATGTTTCGCTCGCGAGAGAGGTTTAGTCAACGGATCTGCGACATTCAGATCCGTATGTACTTTGCAAATTTCTATGTCTCCATCTTGAACATTTTCACGGATGGAGTTGAAACGACGCTTGATATGCCTGGTCTTCTTGTGAAATCTGGGCTCCTTCGCAAGGGCAATAGGTCCAGTATTGTCACAGAAAAGTTTGATCGGCCCCGACACATTGGGTATGACTCCTAGGTCGGTGATGAACTCCTTCACCCAAATAGCTTCATGAGCTGCCTCCGAGGCTGCCATGTGCTCCGCTTCACATGTAGATCCCGCCACGACGCTCTGCTTGCAGCTGCACCATCTTACTGCTCCACCATTCAACATATACACGTATCCGGTTTGTGACTTAGAGTCATCCGGATCTGAGTCGAAGCTAGCGTCGACGTAACCCTTTACGACGAGCTCTTCGTCTCCTCCATAAACGAGAAACATGTCCTTTGTCCTTTTCAGGTACTTCAGGATATTCTTGACCGCTGTCTAGTGTTCCTTGCCGGGATTACTTTGGTACCTGCCTACCAAACTTACGGCAAGGTTTACATCAGGTCTGGTACACAGCATGGCATACATAATAGATCCTATGGCTGAAGCATAGGGGATGACACTCATCTCTTCTTTATCTTTTGCCGTTGTCGGGCATTGAGCCGAGCTCAATCTCACACCTTGCAATACAGGCAAGAACCCCTTCTTAGACTGATCCATTTTGAACTTATTCAAAATTTTATCAAGGTATGTGCTTTGTGAAAGACCTATGAGGCGTCTCGATCTATCTCTATAGATCTTGATGCCTAATATATAAGCAGCTTCTCCAAGATCCTTCATTGAAAAACACTTATTCAAGTAGGCCTTAATGATGTCCAGGAATTCTATATCATTTCCCATCAAAAGTATGTCATCTACATATAATATGAGAAATGCTACAGAGCTCCCACTCACTTTCTTGTAAACGCAGGCTTCTCCATAAGTCTGCATAAACCCAAACGCTTTGATCATCTCATCAAAGCGAATGTTCCAACTCCGAGATGCTTGCACCAGCCCATAAATGGATCGCTGGAGCTTGCATACTTTGTTAGCATTCTTAGGATCGACAAAACCCTCCGGTTGTATCATATACAACTCTTCCTTAAGATGCCCGTTAAGGAATGCCGTTTTGACGTCCATCTGCCATATCTCATAATCATAGTATGCGGCAATTGCTAACATGATTCGGACGGACTTAAGCTTCGCTACGGGAGAGAAAGTCTCATCGTAGTCAATCCCTTGAACTTGTCGATAACCCTTAGCGACAAGTCGAGCTTTATAGATGGTGACATTTCCATCCGCGTCCGTCTTCTTCTTAAAGATCCATTTGTTTTCTATCGCTCGCCGATCATCGGGCAAGTCAGTCAAAGTCCATACTTTGTTTTCATACATGGATTCTATCTCGGATTTCATGGCTTCTAGCTATTTGTTGGAATCTGGGCCCGCCATCGCTTCTTCATAGTTCGAAGGTTCACCGTTGTCTAACAACATGATTTCTAGGACAGGGTTGCCGTACCACTCTGGTGCGGAACGTGTCCTTGTGGACCTACGAAGTTCAGTAGCAACTTGATTCGGAGTACCTTGATCATCATCATTATTTTCCTCTTCAGTTGGTGTGGGCATCATAGGAACATTTTCCTGAGCTGCACCACTTTCCCGTTCGAGAGGTAGTACTTCATCGAGTTCTACTTTCCTCCCACTTACTTCTTTCGAGAGAAACTCTTTTTCCAGAAAGCATCCATTCTTGGCAACGAAGATCTTGCCTTCGGATCTTAAGTAGAAGGTATACCCTACAGTTTCCTTAGGGTATCCTATGAAGACGCATTTTTCCGACTTGGGTTCGAGCTTTTCAGGTTGAAGTTTCTTGACATAAGCATCGCATCCCCAAACTTTCAGAAACGACAGCTTAGGTTTCTTCCCAAACCATAATTCATACGGTGTCGTCTCAACGGATTTAGACGGTGCCCTATTTAAAGTGAATGTAGCTGTCTCTAGAGCGTATCCCCAAAATGATAGCGGTAAATCGGTAAGAGACATCATAGACCGCACCATATCCAATAGAGTGCGATTACGACGTTCGGACACACCGTTAAGCTGAGGTGTTCCAAGCGGCGTGAGTTGTGAAACGATTCCACATTTCCTTAAGTGTGTACCAAATTCGTGACTTAAGTATTCTCCTCCACGATCTGATCGTAGGAATTTTATCTTTCGGTCACGTTGATTCCCTACTTCATTCTGAAATTCCTTGAACTTTTCAAAGGTTTCAGACTTGTGTTTCATCAAGTAGACATACCCATATCTACTCAAGTCATCTGTTAGAGTGAGAACATAACGATATCCTCCGCGAGCCTCAACACTCATTGGACCGCACACATCGGTATGTATGATTTCCAACAAGTTGGTTGCTCGCTCCATTGTTCCGGAGAACGGAGTCTTGGTCATCTTGCCCATGAGGCATGGTTCGCATGTGTCAAATGATTCATAATCAAGAGACTCTAAAAGTCCATCAGCATGGAGCTTCTTCATGCGCTTGACACCAATGTGACCAAGGCGGCAGTGCCACAAGTATGTGGGACTATCGTTATCAACTTTACATATTTTGGTATTCACGCTATGAATATGTGTAACACTACATTCGAGATTCATTAAGAATAAACCATTGACCATCGGAGCATGACCATAAAACATATCTCTCATATAAATCAAACAACCATTATTCTCAGACTTAAATGAGTAGCCATCTCGTATTAAACGAGATACAGATACAATGTTCATGCTCAAACTTGGCACCAAATAACAATTATTAAGGTTCAAAACTAATCCCATAGGTAAATGTAGAGGTAGCGTGCCGACAGCGATCACATCGACTCTGGAACCATTCCCGACGCGCATTGTCACCTCGTCCTTCGCCAGTCTCCGCTTATTCTGCAGCTCCTGCTGTGAGTTACAAATATGAGCAACGGCACCGGTATCAAATACCCAGGAGTTACTATGGGTACTGGTAAGGTACACATCAATTACATGTATATCGAATATACCTTTAGTGTTGCCGGCCTTCTTATCCGCTAAGTATTTGGGGCAGTTCTGCTTCCAGTGACCCTTCCCTTTGCAATAAAAGCACTCAGTCTCAGGCTTGGGTCCATTCTTTGACTTCTTCCCGGCAACTGGCTTACCGGGCGCGGCAACCTCTTTGCCGTCCTTCTTGAAGTTCTTCTTACCCTTGCCCTTCTTGAACTTAGTGGTCTTATTGACCATCAACACTTGATGTTCTTTCTTGATTTCAACCTCTGCTGACCTCAGCATAGAAAATACTTCAGGAATGGTCTTTACCATCCCCTGCATATTGTAGTTCATCACAAAGCTCTTGTAGCTTGGTGGGAGCGACTGAAGGATTCTGTCAATGACTGCCTCATCAGGGAGGTTAATATTCAGCTGGGTCATACGGTTGTGCAACCCAGACATCTTGAGTATGTGCTCACTGACAGAACTATTTTCCTCCATCTTACAACTATAGAACTTGTCGGAGATGTCATATCTCTCGACCCGGGCGTGAGCTTGGAAAACTAGTTTCAGCTCCTCGAACATCTCATATGCTCCGTGATGCTCAAAACGCTTTTGGAGCCCCGGTTCTAAGCTGTAAAGCATGCCGCACTGAACGAGGGAGTAATCATCAGCATGAGACTGCCAAGCATTCATAATGTCTTGGTTCTCCGGGACGGGAGCGTCACCTAGCGGTCCTTCTAGGACATATTGTTTCCTGGCAGCTATGAGGATGATCCTCAGGTTCCGGACCCAGTCCGTATAGTTGCTGCCATCATCTTTCAGCTTGGTTTTCTCTAGGAACGCGTTGAAGTTCATGTTGACATGAGCGTTGGCCATTTGATCTACAAGACATATTTGCAAAGGTTTTAGACTAAGTTCATGATAATTAAGTTCTAATCAAATTATGAACTCCCACTCAGATTAGACATCCCTCTAGTCATCTAAGTGTTACACGATCCGAGTCGACTAGCCCGTGTCCGATCATCACGTGAGACGGACTAGTCATCATCGGTGAACATTCTCATGTTGATCGTATCTTCCATACGACTCGTGTTCGACCTTTCGGTCTCTGTGTTCCGAGGCCATGTCTGTACATGCTAGGCTCGTCAAGTTAACCGTAAGTGTTTTTGCTGTGTAAAACTGTCTTACACCCGTTGTATGTGAACGTAAGAATCCATCACACCCGATCATCACGTGGTGCTTAGAAGCGACGAACTTTAGCAACGGTGCATAGTTAGGGGAGAACACTTCTTGAAATTTTTGTAAGGGATCATCTTATTTACTACCGTCGTCCTAAGTAAACAAGATGCATAAAACATAATAAACATCACATGCAATTATATAAAGTAGTGACATGATATGGCCAATATCATATAGCTCCTTTGATCTTCATCTTCGGGGCTCCATGATCATCTTGTCACCGGCATGACACCATGATCTCCATCATCATGATCTCCATCATCGTGTCTTCATGAAGTTGTCACGCCAATGACTACTTCTACTTCTATGACTAACGCGTTTAGCAATAAAGTAAAGTAAGTTACATGGCGTTCTTCAATGACACGCAGGTCATACAAAAATAAAGACAACTCCTATGGCTCCTGCCGGTTGTCATACTCATCGACATGCAAGTCGTGAATCCTATTACAAAGAACATGATCTCATACATCACAATTCATCATTCATCACAACTTCTGGCCATATCACATCACATGTTCAATCGCTGCAAAAACAAGTTAGACGTCCTCTAATTGTTGTTGCATCTTTTACGTGGCTGCAATTGGGTTCTAGCAAGAACGTTTTCTTACGTACGAATAACCACAACGTGATTTTGTCAACTTCTATTTACCCTTCATAAGGACCCTTTTCATCGAATCCACTTCAACTGAAGTGGGAGAGACAGACGCCCGCCAGCCACCTTATGCAACTAGTGCATGTCAATCGGTGGAACCGGTCTCACGTAAGCGTACGTGTAAGGTTGGTCCGGGCCGCTTTATCCCACAATGCCATTGAAGCAAGAAAAGACTAGTAGTGGCAAGTAAGTTGACAAGATCTACGCCCACAACAAAATTGTGTTCTACTCATGCAAAGAGAACTACGCATAAACCTGGCTCATGATGCCACTGTTGGGGAACGTTGCAGAAAATTAAAAATTTTCCTACGGTTTCACCAAGATCCATTTATGAGTTCATCTAAGCAACGAGTCAAGGGGAAGAGTTTGCATCTACATACCACTTGTAGATCGAGTGCGGAAGCATTCAAGGGGATGGTGATGATGGAGTTGTACTCGTCGTGATTCGGATCACCGATGACCAAGTGCTGAACGGACAGCACCTCCGCGTTCAACGCACGTACGGGACGGTCGACGTCTCCTCCGTCTTGATCCAGCAAGGAGGAAGGAGAGGTTGAGGAAGGCAGCTCCAAGGGCAGCACGACGGCGTGGTGCAGTTGGTGCAGCAGTATTCCGACAGAGCTTCGCCGAGCACGTACGGAGGAGGAGAGGTGTTGGGGAGGGGAGGGGCTGCGCCTTGAGTTGTGGTGTACAGCAGCCCTCCCCTCACCCCTCTATATATAGGAGAAGGGGCAAGGGGGGCCGGCCCTCTAGGGAAACCCTAGAGGGGGGCGGCGGCCAAGGGGTGGGGGGCTTGCCCCCCAAGCAAGGGGGTGCGCCCCCTTTAGGGTTTGCCCCCCAACCCTAGGCGCATGGGCCCAAGGGGGGGGCGCCAAGCCCACTAGGGGCTGGCTGCTATCCCTACGCAGCCCAAGTGCCCCCCCGAGAGGGGTGGTCCCTCCCGGTGGACCCCCGGAACCTCTCCGGTGGTCCCGGTACAATACCGGTATGACCCCGAAACTTTCCGGTGCCCGTTTAACAACTTCCCGTATATAAAACTTTACCTCCGGACCATTCCGGAACTCCTCGTGACGTCCGGGATCTCATCCGGGACTCCGAACAACAATCGGTAATTACATACTTGTCTTCCTGATAACCCTAGCGTCACCGAACCTTAAGTGTATAGACCCTACGGGTTCGGGAGACATGCAGACATGACCGAGACTCTCCGGTCAATAACCAACAGCGGGATCTGGATACCCATGTTGGCTCCCACATGCTCCTCGATGATGTCATCGGATGAACCACGATGTCGAGGATTCGATGAAATCCCGTATACAATTCCCTTTGTCAATCGGTACGTTACTTGCCCGAGACCCGATCGTCGGTATCCCAATACCTTGTTCAGTCTCGTTACCGGCAAGTCACTTTACTCGTACCGTAATGCATGATCCCATGACCAAACACTTGGTCACCTTGAGCTCATTATGATGATGCATTACCGAGTGGGCCCAGAGATACCTCTCCGTCATACGGAGTGACAAATCCCAGTCTCGATCCGTGTCAACCCAACAGACACTTTCGGAGATACCTGTAATGCACCTTTATAGTCACCCAGTTACGTTGTGACGTTTGGTACACCCAAAGCACTCCTACGGTATCCGGGAGTTACACGATCTCATGGTCGAAGGAAGAGATACTTGACATTGGAAAAGCTCTAGCAAATGAACTAACCGACCTTTGTGCTATGCTTAAGATTGGGTCTTGTCCATCACATCATTCTCCTAATGATGTGATCCCGTTATCAACGACATCCAATGTCCATAGCCAGGAAACCATGACTATCTGTTGATCACAACGAGCTAGTCAACTAGAGGCTCACTAGGGACATATTGTGGTCTATGTATTCACACGTGTATTACGATTTCCGGATAATACAGTTATAGCATGAATAAAAGACTATTATCATGAACAAAGAAATATAATAATAATACTTTTATTATTGCCTCTAGGGCATATTTCCAACACCTACCACCACGCCATCTCAGCAGCCTGCCAGCTTACGTGGCGCTGCATGCCTTGTTGGCCTAGACGCGTGTTGGAGTGAGGCGGAGCGACGACGGATGGGACGGGCCTTGTTGATGTCCCTAATAAAGACATGGGACAACTAAGGAGCGCATTTAATATGCCTTGTCCCGTAATGACATGCGATAAGCTTGTACACTGTATACCTTTCCACCTCCTGTGTGCCACTGTGGCAACCCCTTTTTACTATAAAAGGAGGCCCGAGGCGTACTGGAGAAGGATTCGGATCTTTTGGACTATGCATGCACTGCAGCTAGTTCGAAAGCTCAAGAACACTCAAATATACACCAAAGTAGGATTAGGGTATTACGCATTCTTGCGGCCCGAACCTAGGTAAACGATCTTTGTGCTGGCTACCGGACTAACTCTTTGCACAACCCCGTGCCCGCCAACCGTAGAAGGGATCCCAGTGATTCCATAGGTGTCGTTTCCACTAACATATTTGGAATAGGTTTGTAACATCTTACACAAGCCCCATAATCCAAATGTTAAGAAAATATATATCATGGTTGGGCGTACCATACTGTGGTGTCATTTGAAGTGATCTGATGGAGCTCTTTTCATGTAAAAGCCGCAGTCTCTGAAGCATTACTTTTAAAAGTGATAATGGCAATTGATTTATGTCATCTTTAGTGTTACCATGTCACAAATGGTTTGGTTACATCTTCACGGACATTCCACTCACAGTGGTGTTCTGAGAGGTGCAAGTTATGAAACTCTTTTCACAACTGATCAGACATTCGCTAAACTTGTAACTCAAATATTCCTTTCAGCAATCTAATTGCAGAAACATAATTTTCTTGTTACAATAATTTCTACTTCATATCCAGAACCTTTCGAATGATTTCAAAAGATCCAGACTTGCATCTCATCAAGTAAATATCCATATATCTACTTGAGTCATTTTTGAAGATAGACAAATCCACAGCTTGTAACAACATTTATCGGACTACACACATCAAAATGTATGGTCACCAATAAGTTTGTTGCTCGTTCGTTATGGCCTATGAACGGTTTTTCAATCACTTCACCTTTTGGAGTAAAGTTGCAAGTGTCAGATGATTGATAATCAAATGACTTTAAAAATCCATCATTATGTAATTTCTCCATGCGGGTTTCTCCAATGTGACCAAATGTAGTGCCACACATGTGCGGTATTCTCTTAGTCTCGCGACATTTAGCATCATTGTTATGGATGTATCATATTATCATCGATATTGATGACAAACACTCCATCCAAGATGGAAGTATGGCCCTTATGTTATTCATAATACTGAACAACAATTGTTCTTTTATGAACAACACTCTTGCAACATTCATTATCCAAATGGGCTAGAGTATATAAAACTCTAAAATGAATTATGAAAGTAAACACAGAGGTAATGTATTATTATCAACATTCATAACATACATCTCATTCTCAATGAAAGTACGGCACTTATGTTGTTGATAACATCGAACATTAAAAGTTCTCTTATAATAAACCTTCTCGCAAGATACCTTATGCACTGGGATAGAGTGTGTTAAAGTCAAAAATGAATTATGAGTGTAAATACATAGGTAATACATCGATGATAGGCATAGCAACTTTTACTATTCTCCCAACATGTATTTAATCCTCAGTCCCGGCAAGTCCTTTAGGTCGTAGTAGTTCTTGCATCGATTTGCCACGGAATGCAATCGAGCAGGTATTTTTGTGATCAAATCACATTACCCAAAAATTATTTATTAACATGTTTAATGATAATTCCCAAGAATTACATCTTTGACCGGCCTTCCATACATCAATAACTTGTATGACTTTCATACATGAGCTGGATATTCCAGTCTTCTCTCTTTTCGCCTTTATACTTCCAACAATTTAACTTACAGTATTTCTCCTACTTCCAGAAGAAACATCCAACTTCATCATATGATAGGCGTACTTATGGATCCCTCTCTCATCATTCAAATGCCCAGTAAATACTTTTACTAACAATTTGCAAAACAAACATTGCTTTGGATATCACATATCTTTTAGCCTTTGTTTATGTCTGAAAATGATTTCAGTTCCATGAATATCACATAGCTATGCCAAAACTTTTGAAGTTCGGGTCTCATGGAAGAAAACATATTGCACTTCACCATAAAGGAATTCTAGCTTTTGGATGGAAGGATGAGAGTCACATCATCCATGGAATTAGCGGGAGAATACTGAAAGCATGCGATAGGACAAAGTCCTTCTCGACACTCTTGAGGACAATCCTCACATTACATTACCAACCGTAAAGTTTTAACCAGATATTTAACAACTATTCAATTTTAACAGGGAAGGTGGAAACGTGAGCCATTATTCCACAACTATTATGCAAATTAGACTTAGACAGTGTTCATAATTAATTGCACTGAGAATTAAACAAGTTAATTCTACAGTGCTCTCCCACTCAAAATCAATATCTCTCATAATTGACTGTGAGTGATTCAAGACCCGCATTTCCATTCAACGCCACGGTTCGAGATGAACTCAAATGGCACGAATTTCCATCGGTAGGAAAACTTGCCGATCACATCTATATATGACTCTTGTTCATCTTTCGATGCATGTGTTCCGAGCTCAGGACTGTCCTGCCTGAACGTCAAGACAACCAAGCAATCTCGCTACAAGGTCTCAACTCACCCGCCTCACACTTCTCTAATCGTTCGCAGCCATGGAGATCATGTGATGCCCCGAAGAGATAGGTGCCATGACGGTGCTACACTTGGGAGAACACTAACTAATTGATATTTTAAGTGAGAGATCACCCTAATATAAGCGACTACTGCGCAATAAAAAAGGGTACATCATAAGGGATCAACATCTCAAGCAATTCACAATAGCATGATATGGTATAGCCCTTTTCGACGGAGAAGACTTGTATTTCTTTGTCTTCGTCATTCGCGTCGGTGTTCACCTTCACAAAGATTGCCATCACCTTGTCGATGCACCAGATAATATTGCTATCTCTATAGGTAATAAATAAGTGCATGACTTAAGGTTGACACGTAGGTCATTAGAGTGACAATCATATGGCTCCAGCGATCATGCCTAATCATGACACGTATGTCATGTTAATTTGTATTATATAGTCATCTCATACATAATCAAATTTTTATGAGCACTGCTATACCACATCATATGCAAACCATCCTGCAAAACCAAGTTAGAGGCCTCTAATCGGTTCATACAAAAAATGTTTTAAATGGCTTCTAAGGTTTCAAAACAAATGAAGCTACCAACGTTCATCATCAAGCATGATTATCCAAGTCGCTAGATTAACAATGTGGGGTGTATGAAACACGAGATAATAAAATCTCGAGCCCCATACTGAACTTTGTCATACGGATGACCCCCGTGCAGATCATATATGCATTGCCATTTTGTCTATGAAACATCCTTCTTTTGTTAACTATGGTGGAACCCAAAGAACTGTTATCACTTTGTTGATTTGTCAATCAGAATACTCGGGAGCAACATGAAAAGATCGCGGATTGCCAAAACTTTGTGAGATTCCACCCTGCTATCAAGATCACGATTATGCAAATTCATGGGAAGCATCATGAACATCGGGTAACAGAGTTCATCTTCTACCCGCACAAATAATTTTCAGTAATAGAACTCATCTTTTACCTAATTATATTGTGCAACACCCATACATCTCTATGTATTCTAGACCGCAACCTGCATCTACGCATAGGATGGCTCATGATGCCAGTGTATCGTGACGCAACAGAAAACAAAAAAATTTCCAACCTATGCACCAGCCCAGGACCACTATGAATACTGTATACAAGGTTTGATCTTTTCGTTACCGACTCGTAGTGCAGCGGAAGTAGAGTCGATGACGATCGCCGGTGCAGACCCCCACAGCTAGGAATTACAACCTCCCAATCGTGAGGATGTACTCCCTCATCTGCCCCACGGACATCCCTCCGGGAGGCGGTCGGGCAGTCCATCAGAAGGTGTCGCCGATAGCCCTTCGGGAGGACCCTCAAAACTCGGATGGTCACTTGGACAACCATTCAGGAGGACTCACAGAACTCGGACCGTCACTTGGACAGCCCTTCGGGACACACTCTTAAAACAGCCCCTCAGGCACAAAGCTCAAAACTACGACCTCTCTATAGAGTTTCACACATACGGTGTCATCTATCCGGCAGGGCTTCACCGTCCAGAACTAGTTCCCACCGGAACCCAGACAACCTTTCGGCTCTACGAAACTATTTTGCTGGGAGGGAGAGGTAATCCAGATCATTGCATGGCACTTGTATGCGTGAAAGAGTGAGTGTGGCATGCTCCTCTCCACCTCAATTTATGGTAAAACCAAGGGGTAGTGTTCCACATGAAACACCCAAAGTGCCCATGCCTTATGTCATACATAAGGGAAAAATGGGGAGGCAAGTGAAGCACCAAATGGTGGAAGGAAGCCCCATGGGGGACCCCAAGGCCACGAACAAAAATGGCTGCGACCTTGGGTGGCCCCACCACCTTTCCATCCACCAAGTCATCCCTTAGATCTTTTGAGGAAAGCCCAATAAGTGGCTTTCCAAAAAGTATGCAAAAAGCACTTTCACTGTTCACGACGACACTTTTCAGCGTCCGTTCAAATTGAAAATATTTATGTGGGCTTAGAACATTTACAGTATCGACTAAAATAATTTTCAATGCATCCCGGAACAATTCTAGATTAGTGATTTTCATCTGCGAAAAGCATCTGAAGTGGTTCCGGCAGCTAGGGAACATTTCCAGTTTTTATCCCAGAAAATTCCCAGAAGTTTCTAGAATAATTATGGCACCCTGCAAGAATTATCCGGCACATCCCGGAACCTATTTGACTTAATGGAATACCCCGAAACATATTTTCGGTTTTACGAAACTATTTCATTGTTCTCTCTCCGAAACTCTTCCGTTGTCTTTGAAACTTTTTCGATGAATTTCTCTCAGACTCCCTGACTAGTATTTAGCAGATAGATGACCCTTAAGCATTTGACCCTATAGGTTCAGTGAAGTATAGACATGGCCAGAACTCTTTCCGATCAATGATCAACATGAGAGCCGTGGACACCCATATTGACCCCTATACCCACATGAATGAATATTCGAGTGAACCTCCAGTTGTTGTGTGCTATTCCTATTGGTTCATGATATGTTACAAATACGCGAGGTGAGATTGATCGGCATCCCGTGAATCAACGACTTGTTCACTATGCCAGTTACCTTGTTACCGATATTGTTCTCTTTTTTCGTTCCCATGTTTTGGCATCCTCGTGACCAAATCACAATGTGTCTGGCCAGACGATGATGGATACCATAACACCGAGAGGGCCCAGAGATATGTCTCTATCGTCAGTGGAGAAAATCCCAATCTTGAGCTATCAAGTTACTTGACATGCTTTTCCATGAACCCGCAAGCCACCGTAATAGCCACCCATTTACGGATGACGTTTAACAAACCCCAAAGTTCATGAAGCAAGTATGAAGAAACTCGATACTCTCATGGTCTAAGAAATTATGCAAACATTAACCATCTTTGTGTTATTAACCATTAACTTGTGACGAATGTATCTCATAGCATAATATCAATTTGGGTCGATTCAACACAAATGTTCTTCTAACATTGTGCCCTCAAAGTGGATGGCATAGACATGCCTATGATCTGGAAAACAGAACCATCATGCAACACTTGAGCTAGTCTTAGAGGCCTGACTAGGAATACTTCTTACCGTTTATTATTCCACACGTGCATATGAGTCTTCCTGCGAGCCTCGTGTTATTGTAGACTCGAGAACCATAGAAATTATAATATGGAACGTAAGCATAATTATCAACAGGGAGATAATCAATAACATTTATTATTTCCTCTAGGGCTTATCTCCTACACTAAATGACAAGTGTCGGTTTCTCTTGGAGTAGCCAACCAACTAGTGGTTGAGGGGGCAGCTATTTATAGCCGGGGAGCAGCCCGACATGATAAGACATAAATGACCCTAATGATATGACCGTTAGGTGGGTAAGATATTTGGGACAGCTAGCGCGTAGCACAATAATGGTTCGAAATTTGAGCTCCCAAATTCCTTAGGTCTATCATGTTCCACACTTGTGGGCAATCCGCACTGGCATATTCCTAACTCCTCAGTCAGAACAAATTCCTCATAGACCAGAAGATCTTCATCTCTATCACTGAAGAAATCGACCGAACTGTATGAGATTTCCAAAGGCTTCACTCGAAGGATTGGGTATGTGTAGGCTTTGAGATGACACTACAAGAATCAGGAACTTTGCCGTCTGCCATGGCGGACGGCAAATGCGTTTGCCGTCTGCCAGCAGACGGCAATAGGTCTGGTTGAACGAGCTACGGCAAAGGCATATTTGCCATCTGCTGGCGGACGGCAAAGATAAAATGGTCTTTGTTGTCCGCCAGCAGACGACAAAGGACCTGGACGGCAGACGTGTGAGCTATAGGTCGTTAGTGTGTTAACGGTGTTCTTTGCCGTCCGCTGGCGGACAGCAAAGACCTATGCATATTTGTCATTGGCTGGGGGACGACAAAGACCTTTGCATATTTGTCGTCCGCCAGGGGACGACATAGCTGTCCACGTGGAAGCACCTGGGGGCTGGCTTATTTGATTTCTTTGTCGTCTACTGGTTGACGGAGAAGATGCAATGGTCTTTGCCGTATGCCAGCAGACGGCAAAACATCCAAATAGGTCAACCTACTGCCTTAGGTTGCATAGGTAGCTGACACGTGGCCTATTTTCCATCTGCTAGATGATGGCAAGGCTCTTTGTCATCTGCCAGCAGATGGCAAAGAGCCTGTATAGCCCCTGTTTTTTCTTATTTTCTTAAATTCATTCAATTACACACATATGAAAATACTTTCGACAAGCATACAAACACATATACATACCAAATCATATCCCTGCCATATGGATATGATCATCCAACACCTATACATAGGAAATCAAAAGACCATATGCAACATATATAGCTCGCCAACATATCCAACAAAAAGCATGCAATGATTTCATCCATACATACATATATATGTAGAAAGTTTCACATTGTTCATCCTAGAAAATCTAAAAAAGGAGGAAGCATAAAGAGAAGAGTAGACTCCATCAACGCAAGCTTCCTCATGTAAAGAAAATCTGCAAATTGGGAAAGAAGAAAGTTAGAAGAAGAAGAAGAAGAAGACTAGTTAGAAGAAGAAGAAGATTTTGTTTCTCTTTCTTTTTCCCATCTCCTTTTCTTTATCTTCTTCTTCTTCTTCTTCTAACTAAGGTAGGTAAAAATGCCATTTTATTGCTAAGCTAGGTAAAAATGCTAAGTGTAGGTCATTTAGAGCTAAGTTAGGTAAATAGGTCATTTTGGAGCTTAGTAACGTTATTATGTCATTTTCGAGGAAAGTAAGCTAAGTCTATATCATTTTGGAGGTAACAAAGATTAGCATGCCATATTTGATCTATGTATTCTAAGTATGTAATAAATGAATTGAAGAAACTAAGTATAGCTCATTTTTATCTAACTTAGGTAATTATGCCATTTAGGAGGAAAATAAGCTAAGTATCCATTTGTAAAGCAAAACACTAGAGAAAACTTACCCTCGTCACAACAAATGTGATGAAGATCACAACTAAGGTCACAATTGATCCAATGGCATAATGATACCAAGCCTCAATATCAATGGCATATTTTCTAATATTCTTAAGCTTCAGGCGCATTGCATCCATCTTCAAGCGCATTGCATTCATCTTCATCTTGTCATCATCAATGACATCGGCAACATACAACTCCAATGTCGTCTTCTCGTCTTCAATTCTTCTAATTTTTTCTTTCAAATATTCATTTTCTTTTTCAACTAAATTGAACTTCTCCACAAGAGGGTCGGTTTCAAATTACGGTTCACATACCTCCTAGATTAAATTATCTTTATGTCAACTTGATGGCCATAATTGTCTTAAATGCAAAATGCTATAAATAGTTATGAAAGAGAATTTACCACATCCAAATCATAAAGCGGGCAAGGGCCGACGGGGACGGACATCAAAACCATGGCACTATGTATAAGAAACAATCATACAAAGTAAGAAAATTATACATACCAACTATATAAATCATACAATCATACAAGTAACTATATAAATCAAGTACAACATAAAAAATTGAATTCCTAATAATAATTTGGATCGTCGGGTTCAATAAATGCTTCGGGATCAATAAATGCATCATCATCATCACTATCGATAATGACATGCTCATCATGATCATTAACAAATGCATCATCATCATGTAGAAGGCCACCTTTACGTAATCGGTCAAGCATTGACAGGTCATCCGCAATAGTAACCTCTTCTAGTTCAGGCTCTTCTTGTTCCGGCTCAGGGGTGAAGTCGGGTTCATTGTCGATGTGAACTTTTATGTTCTGGGGTGAAGTAGAGCGCTTCTTGAAACATTTTTTGGAAAGACGTGTTTCTTGGAAGAATTCTCCTTCATATGTGTCTGGGTTAATGTGAGGTTCATAATCCTCTTCATTGGGGGGAGGTGGTCTAACACATGGGGGAACTTCATAAACGACATCCCGACCATTGAGATTTGGATCACTTTGATAGGCCCACGGTAGATAGAAAACTCTGGTTGCTTGTTGAGCCATAATATAGACATCGGGAACATCCAAATGGGTGCTTTGTTTGATTTCCACTAGCCCTAAGTGTTCATGAGTCCTTCTAGTCTCCTTCAGATGGAACCAATAACATTTGAATACTATGACGTTTGGTGCGTTTGCACCATAGAATTGACGTTCATAAATTGCTTCAACTCTTCCATAATACTCGGTATCTCCTTCGCCGATAGTAGAGACACAAAAATTTGTAGATCTTCGGTCAGCCATAGATAGCTCTTTGCCCTAGGTACGAAAGTGATACCCGTTGATGTCGTATTTGTCAAATGAACAGATCTTAAAGTCAAAAACATTAGCGACTTGTCTCAGTTCGGCGTCCGTTAACTCTGAATTAGCCTACAAGTTTAATACGGGCCAACAACTGTATTGGGCTGCCATCAAACCAAACACACTAAACCCATTTGTGCTGATGTCCACTCGAGGATGCCTCGGATCTGCCGCTTTGTCATCATGTAATGCATCGAAGCTCTTCCATGCTTCACTGTCCGATGTGTGCACCATCATCAGCTTCCCATCTGCGTCTAGTTGGGTTCTTTTGCCTGTTTTGTGCCATGTCTCTTCGATCATAAAAAGATGTTGAAGGCTTGGTATGATTGGCATATACTAAAGAACATTAACGGAGATTTTGGTCTACGTCTTCTCACCCATGCCATTGTCTACCACAACATACCTGGATGACTTGCAAATGGGAAAATTGTTCAAGTCCGCATACTGAAGCCTAAATAAGGCACATCCTTTCTCACAGGCATGTATGTTCTCATAAGGTATCTTAAGAGCACGGAGGATATTGTTTGACTGGTATAGGTTTGCAGGTAGTACATGGCCTTTGGGTAGAGAACGTCCAAATATTATCATCATTGCATCGTAACATTCTCTGGCCAAGTTGAATTGAGACTTCAAAGCCATTATTTGTGAGATGGCATCCCACTGACAAAGCTCGGTGTGCTAGTGGAGAGGACGTTTTGAAGACTTCAACATTGCATTGAATGCCTTTGCAGATTCCTCCATCTCATCATCTGAGTCCGAGCATCATCAAAGTCTTGCACCATGTCTTGCATCCCGGTACCTCATGTCTACTACACAACCTTCTTCTTGTAGACGTTGTTGGGCCTCCAAGTGCAGAGGTTTGTAGGACAGTAGCAAATTTCCCTCAAGTGGATGACCTAAGGTTTATCAATCCGTGGGAGGCGTAGGATGAAGATGGTCTCTCTCAAACAACCCTGCAACCAAATAACAAAGAGTCTCTTGTGTCATATGGATGGTAGATATGGTGCAAGACTTTGATGGGCAGTTCGGCGAAGAGATGGTAAATTGTATAGGTGCACTAGTTCGGCGAAGAGATGGTGATACAAGTGCCATATGGATGGTAGATATAGGTCTTTGTAATCTGAAAATATAAAAACGGCAAGGTAACTAATGATAAAAGTGAGCACAAATGGTATTGCAATGTGTTGAAACAAGGCCTAGGGTTCATACTTTCACTAGTGCAAGTTCTCTCAACAATAATAACATAATTGGATCATATAACTATCCCTCAACATGCAACAAAGAGTCACCACAAACTCACTAATAGCGGAGAACAAACAAAAATATTATTGTAAGTTATGAAACCAACTAAAAGTTATTCTTTCTGATCGATCTATTCAAGAGTCCGTAGTAAAATAACACGAAGCTATTCTTTCCGTTCAATCTATCATAGAGTTCATATTAGAATAACACCTTAAGACAAAAATCAACCAAAACCCTAATGTCACCTAGATACTCCCGTGTCACCTCAAGTATCCGTGGGTATGATTATACGATATGCAATACACAATCTCAGATTCATCTATTCAACCAACACAAAGAACTTCAAAGAGTGCCCCAAAGTTTCTACCGGAGAGTCAAGGCGAAAACGTGTGCCAACCCCTATGCATAAGTTCACGAGGTCACGGAACTCGCAAGTTGATCACCAAAACATACATCAAGTGGATCACTTGATATCCCATTGTCACCATAGATAAGCACATGCAAGACATACATCAAGTGTTCTCAAATCCTTAAAGACTCAATCCGATAAGATAACTTCAAAGGGAAAACTCAATCCATTACAAGAGAGTAGAGGGGGAGAAACATCATAAGATCCAACTATAATAGCAAAGCTCGCAATACATCAAGACCACGCCAAATCTAGAACAAGAGAGAGAGAGAGATCAAACACATAACTACTGGTACATGCCCTCAGCCCCGAGGGAGAACTACTCCCTCCTCGTCATGGAGAGCATCGGGATGATGAAGATGGCCACCGGAGAGGGATTACCCCCTCAGGCAGGGTGCCGGAACATGTCTAGTTCTGTTTTCGGTGGCTACGAAGGCTTGCGGCGGCGGAATTCTGAATCTAGATTATTTTCTACAGGTTTCAATATTTATAGGAATTTTTGGCGTTGGGAACAAGTCAGGGGGGGTCTTCGAGTCGTCCACAAGGTTGGAGGGCGCGCCCTACCCCTCGGTCTCGCCCTCCTATCTTGTGGATGGCTCGGCACTCTTCTGGACCAGCTATTTTACTTCGGGGGCTTCTTTTGGTCCATAAAAAATCATCAAAAATTGGCACGTCAATTGGACTCCGTTTGGTATTCCTTTTCTGTAAAACTCAAAAACAAGGAAAAAACAGAAATTGGCACTGGGCTCTAGGTTAATAGGTTAGTCCCAAAAATCATATAAAATAGCATATAAATGCATATAAAACATCCTAGATGTATAATATAATAGCATGGAACAATCAAAAATTATAGATACATTGGAGACGTATCAAGCATCCCAAGCTTAATTCCTGCTCGTCCTCGAGTAGGTAAATGATAAAAATAGAATTTTTGATGTGGAATGCTACCTAACATATTTATCCATGTGATTCTCTTTATTGTGGCAAGAATATTCAGATCCGAAAGATTCAAGACAAAAGTTTAATATTAACATAAAAATAATAATACCTCAAGCATACTAACAAAGTAATCATGTCTTCTCAAAATAACATGGCCAAAGAAAGCTATCCCTACGAAATCATATAGTCTGGCTATGCTCTATCTTCATCACATAAAATATTTAAATCATGCACAACCCCAATGACAAGCCAATCAATTGTTTCATACTTTTGATGTTCTCAAACTTTTTCAATCTTCACACAATACATGAGCATGAGCCATGGACATAGCACTATAGGTGAAATAGAATGGTGGTTGTGGAGAAGACAATAAAGAGAAGACAATCTCACATCAACTAGGCGTATCAACGGGCTATGGAGATGCCCATCAATAGATATTAATGTGAGTGAGTAGGGATTGCCATGCAACGGATGCACTAGAGCTATAAATGCATGAAAGCTCAACAAAAGAAACTAAGTGGGTGTGCAGCCAACTCGCTTCCTCACAAAGGCCTAGGGCATTTTGTGGAAGCCCATCATTGGAATATACAAGCCAAGTTCTATAATGAAAGATTCCCACTAGTATATGAAAGCGACAACATAGGAGACTCTCTATCATGAAGATCATGGTGCTACTTTGAAGCACAAGTGTGGTAACCGGATATTAGCATTGCCCCTTCTTTCTTTTTCTTTCTTTTTTTTGTTTTTTTGGGCCTTTTCTTTTTTATGGCCTCTTTTTTCTTTTTCTCTTTTTTATTCGTCCAGAGTCTCATCCCGACTTGTGGGGGAATCATAACGAAAGCAAATTACCATGTTGTTCTAAAGACTATCAAAATAATATAAGTGACTCATGAGAGTTCATCTATTTCTTCAAAATAAAACCACCGCCGTGCTCTAAAAAGATATAAGTGAAGCACTAGAGCAAATGACAAACTACTCCAAAAGATATATGTGAAGATCAATGAGTGGTCGAATAATTATGCAACTATGTGAAGAATCTCTAACATTTAAGAATTTCAGATCTTGGGATATTATACAAACATCAAGTAAAACAAAAGAAAATAAAATGACGCTCCAAGCAAAACACATATCATGTGGTGAATAAAAATATAGCTCCAAGTAAAGTTACCGATGAATGAAGACGAAAGAGGGGATGCCTTCTGGGGAATCACCAAGCTTAGGCTGTTGGTCGTCCTTGAATATTACCTTGGGGTGCCTTGGGCATCCCCAAGCTTAGGCTCTTGCCACTCCTTATTCGGTAGTCCATTGAATCTCTACCCAAAACTTGAAAACTTCACAACACAAAACTTAACAGAAAACTCGTAAGCTACGTCAGTATAAGAAAATAAATCACCACCTACGTACTGTTGTGGACTCATTCTAAATTCATATTGGTGTAATATATACTGTATTCCAACTTATCTATGGTTCATACCCTCCGATACTACTCATAGATTCATCAAAATAAGCAAACAACACAATGAAAACAGAATCTGTCAAAAACAGAACAGTCTGTAGTAATCTGTAGGTTTCGAATACTTCTGTAACACCAAAAATTCTGAAATAAATTGGTGGACGTGAGTAATTTGTCTATTAATCATCTGCAAAAATGATCAAAATAATACCACTCTCAAGTAAAAAATTGCAGCAAATCTCGTGAGTGCTAAAGTTTCTATTTTTTTACAGCAAGATCCCAAAGACTTCCCCCAAGTCTTCCCAAAGGTTCTACTTGGCACAAAAACTAATTAAAAATATAAAACCACATCTAAACATAAGATAGATGAATTATTTGTTACTAAACAGGAACAAAAAACAATAAACAAAAATAAATTTGGGTTGCCTCCCAACAAGCGCTATCGTTTAACGCCCCTAGCTAGGCATGATGATTTCAATGATGCTCACATAAAAGATAAGAATTCAAACATAAAGAGAGCATCATGAAGAATATGACTAGCACATTTAAGTCTAAACCACTACCTATGCATAGGGATTTTTTGAGCAAACAATTTATGGGAGCAAGAATCAACTTGCATAGGAAGGTAAAGCAAGCAAAACTTCAAGATTTTCAACAAGTAGAGAGGAAACCTGATATTATTGCAAATCCTACAAGAATATATTTCTCCCTCATAATAATTTTCAGTAGAATAATGAATGAATTCAACAATATAAATATCACATAAAGCATTCCTTTCCTAGGCCACAAGCGTAGAATTTTTATTACTCTCCACATAAGCAAAATTGTTCTCATGAATAGTAGTGGGAGCAAACTCAACAAAAAAACTATCATGTGAGGCATAATCCAATTAAAAGTTAAAATCACGATGACAAGTTTCATGGATATCATTATTCTTTATAGCATACGTGTCATCACAATAATCATCATAGGTAGGAGGGATGCTTTCATCATAATAAATTTGCTCATCAAAACTTGGGGGACAAAAAATATCATCTTCGTCAAACATAGCGTCCCCAAGCTTGTGGCTTTGCACATCATTAGCATCATGGGTATTCAAAGAATTCATGCTAAAACACTGCAATCATGCTCATCATCCAAAGATTTAGTTCCAAACATTTTAATACATTCTTCTTCTATCATTTTGGCACAATTATCGGAATCCTTATTTTCATGAAAGATGTTAAAAAGATGAAGCATATGAGGCACCCTTAATTCCATTTTTTGTACTTTTCTTTTATAAACTAAACTAGTGATAAAACAAGAAAATAAAAGATTTGATTGCAAGATCTAAAGATATACCTTCAAGCGCTAACCTCCCCGGCAACGGCACCAGAAAAGAGCTTCATGTCTACTACACAACCTTCTTCTTGTAGACGTTGTTGGGCCTCTCAGTGCAGAGGTTTCTAGGACAATACCAAATTTCCCTCAAGTGGATGACCTAAGGTTTATCAATCCGTGGGAGGCATAGGATGAAGATGGTCTCTCTCGAACGACACTGCAACCAAATAGCAAAGAGTCTCTTGTGTCCCCAACACACCCAATACAATGGTAAATTGTATAGGTGCACTAGTTCGGCGAAGAGATGGTGGTACAAGTGCAATATGGATGGTAGATATAGGTTTTCGTAATTGAAAAATATAAAAATAGCAAGGTACCTAATGATAAAAGTGAGCACAAACGGTATTGCAATGTGTTGAAACAAGGCCTAGGGTTCATACTTTCACCAGTGCAAGTTCTCTCAACAATAATAACATAATTGGATCATATAACTATCCCTCAACATGCAACAAAGAGTCACTCCAAAGTCACTAATAGCGGAGAACAAACGAAGAGATTATTGTAGGGTACGAAACCACCTCAAAGTTATTCTTTCTGATCGATCTATTCAAGAGTCCGTAGTAAAATAACATGAAGCTATTCTTTCTGTTCAATCTATCATAGTGTTCGTACTAGAATAACGCCTTAAAACACAAGATACTCCAATGTCACCTCAAGTATCCATGGGTATGATTATACGATATGCATCACACAATCTCAGATTCATCTATTCAACCAACACAAAGAACGTCAAAGAGTGCCCCAAAGTTTCTACCGGAGAGTCAAGACGAAAACGTGTTCCAACCCCTATGCATAAGTTCACGAGGTCATGGAACTCGCAAGTGGATCACCAAAACATACATCAGGTGGATCACGTGATATCCCATTGTCACCATAGATAAGCACATGCAAGACATACATCAAGTGTTCTCAAATCCTTAAAGACTCAATCCGATAAGATAACTTCAAAGGGAAAACTCAATCCATTACAAGAGAGTAGAGGGGGAGAAACATCATAAGATCCAACTATAATAGCAAAGCTTGCAATACATCAAGACCACGCCAAATCAAGAACAAGAGAGAGAGAGAGAGAGATCAAACACATAGCTACTGGTACATACCCTCAGCCCCGAGGGAGAACTACTCCCTCCTCATCATGGAGAGCGCCGGGATGATGAAGATGGCCACCGGAGAGGGATTCCCCCCTACGGCAGGTTACCGGAACAGGTCTAGATTGATTTTCAGTGGCTACAGAGGCTTGCGGCAGCGGAACTCCCGATCTAGGTTATTTTCTGGAGTTTTTAGTATTTATAGGAATTTTTGGCGTCGGGAACAAGTCAGGGAGGGTCTCCGAGTCATCCATGAGGGTGGAAGGTGCGCCCTACCCCCTGGGTCGCCCTCCTATCTCGTGGACGGCTCGGGACTCTTCTGGCCCAACTATTTTACTCCGGGGGTTACTTTTGGTCCATAAAAAATCATCCAAAATTGGCACGTCAATTGGACTCCGTTTGGTATTCCTTTTCTCTAAAACTCAAAAACAAGGAAAACACAGAAACTGGCACTAGGCTCTAGGTTAATACGTTAGTCCCAAAAATCATATAAAATATCATATAAATGCATATGAAACATCCTAGATGGATAATATAATAGCATGGAACAATCAAAATTTATAGATACATTGGAGATGTATCAGTTCCATGCTCCTCGGTGCGACGACGAAGCACCTCAGCTCTGGCACGTTGGGCAGACTCGCCATGAAATGTCCACACCGTATAATCTGGCGTAAAACCCCACTTCTGCAGGTGTTTGCCCATTTCATCCTCTGTCCTCTTGTGCCAATTGTTACACCCGGCGCAAGGGCACCATGTTGTCCTCTAGCCATTTGCAAATGCAGCTATTGGAAACCCCTTAGTTTTTGTTAACCATTCAATGGTCATGTCTTTCTGACTAGTGTGACCGGTGTACAACCATGCACGATCTGTCATCTTGCATAGCTACTGGACACATAAGATATTCAGCATGTATATATTCATTAGTTAATGGAGTTTATCACTTTTATTACGTCCATGCAACCTAGATGCTAATAGGTAAAGATAGGTCCTAATACCACCCGAGTATGTGTAGATTGGGTTCATTTTCCCATGCTCTGCTCCGGATCCGACGCAAAATTTCGGCAACATCTCCCCGCAGTTCTCTTGATACATGTCTCGGCAATAAGCATAGAGGATGTGTACCCGGAGAACAACAGGGAGGCACTGACGAAATTCTGCATCGGATCCAGAGCAGAGCATATGGGAAAATGAACCCAATCTACACATACTAGGGCTGTCCATGGATAACGTTGGACAATTCGAAAGAATCACGGTTATAAATATGCAAATGCATGCATATTTATAGATGTTACCCTTTCGAACGGGAGATGCATAGTGGTCACGCATACTGATGATTGAAGACACCTATAGCTAGCAAGTTTCATCGGCACGAAGACCGGAGCAGAGCAAATGAAGGGAGGAGGAGGAGATGTCATTTTTGCTCACCCACGAATGCAGGGGCAGAGCTCATTGAACACTAGACCCTCGCAGCGACGAAAATAACTGCACATTTAAATCGAAAGATGACTAACATAGAAATTTTGTTTTTTCCGTCGACCTAACTAAATATTTACAACAGGACGAGCGGGTTAATTAGGGGGTTCCTTGGTGTGGATGGAACCCTAAATAGCAAGTATCATCGGTGCGAGATACATGTGGCGCTCGTCGTTGAACACTAGATCCACATCCCACAAGTGAACCCGGCGCCCGGCGTCCCGTAACAATAGTTCTGGTGGCTGATGACGGTCGAACACCTTGGCGAATTTGTCTGGCAGCCTCTGCGATGAGGATTAAAGCCGTGTTTTGAAATTTCAAGCAACCAAACTGACTTGAGTCAGTTTGGGTGTTTCAAGTTTCAACACTTGCCTTTTAATCGTCATCGCAGAGGCTGCCAGACAAATTCGCAATGGTGTTCGACCGCCATCGACATCGAGAACTTTTGCTTTGGGACGCTGGATGCCGGCATCACTTGTGGGACGTGGATGTAGTGTTCGACACCGACGGCCACATGTATCTCTGACCGACGATACTTGCTATTTAGGGTTCCATCGACACCGAGGAACCCCCTAACCCGCTCGACCCAGTTTCGTCGGTGATGCACCCCTAGTCTTCCTCTTCCTCCTCCTCGTCTTCTTCCTCCTTTTCTTCTTCTTCCTCTTCTTCTTCTTATTTTTTTTCATCTTTCTTCTTTCTTCTTGACCTAAACTAAACCTAATAAACTTAACCTAAACTAAACTAAATATAAACCTAAAAACATAAATTAAACCTAAACTAAACCAAGCCTAAATTAAACTAAACCTAATTAAACTAAATATAAAAATAGAAAAAAACAGGGATGTCACCTTCAAGCACGGATGCGGGTGCCGGATGGAGGAGGAGGCGCTGGGGCGGCCGGGGCGCCAGGGCGCCGGTGCACCGGGGCGGGGCTTCGGGTTGGCCTGAGCGCCTTAGGACGACGGGACGGCCGGGCGGCAGGGCAGAGGGGCGGGGCGGCCCAGCGGGGCGGCAGAGCGACGGCGACGGGTCGGGCACGGGGCGGCGACGCGGGTGATGAGGGAGGGAGAGAGAGGGGGACATGAGGCTGGAAGCTTTTTATTTTAGGTCACAGCTCTTTGTCGTCCACTAGCGGACGGCAAAGAGCGTAGCTAACGAACGTTAGTTGGCCACTTTCTTTTCCGTCCGCTAGCTGACGTCAAAGATTCTTTGCCGCCCGCTAGCTGACGGCAAAGAAAGTGGCCGTTAGGAGGCCCTCTCTGGTACGCCACCCTCCCTCATTGTCGTCCGCTAGCTGACGACAAAGCTTCTATGCCGTCTGCTAGCGGACGGCAAAGAACTGGCAGACGACAAACACTATCTTTGTCGTTCGATCTTTCTTTGTCGTCAGCTTTCAGTATGCTGATGGCAAAGACCTCCTTTGCCATCAGCTAGCTGACGGCAAAGATCCTGATTCCAGTAGTGTGAGCATCACATGGAAAATTTTCCTTAGTATTACCTCGACCCCCTTTAACAATACGGCGTTTCCTATGACTCAAGAAAGGAAAATGAAACTATGAAAACAAAAGTCTTCATGCATAGTCCTCGCGTCAATATCGATATGTTCAAGGTCACACCAATTTCCTCACTTTCAAAGTCTTCAAGTAAACCAAAGTCTTCAGATGAAGACAGTCATATTTTGGGGTCAAATTTCTTTGAATATATCAAACTCCCCAGAGACTTATAAGACTTGTGTACACTCACAAACACATTAGTCCCTCAACCTATAAGTCTTCAATACACCAAAATCACTAAGGGACACTAGATGCACTGACAATCTCCCCCTTTTTGGTGATTGATGACAAAAAGGTTAAGTTTTCAATGGGGATAAACATATAAGGTGTAAATACTGATATTTAGGAATTTGATTGCAAGATATAGAAGAACTCCCCCTGAAGATGTGCATATTTGAGGAATTTGCTTTGGATTTCAAACGCAAATTGTAGAATAAAATCATGGAGATCTCGCCCTATATCTTGTAATCCATACACACATTTAACATATAATATGAAGAATTTGGAATGCATATGGAAAATGGTGACTGGTGAAATTCAGCATGCGTGCATTAAGGTACTTGAGGAAATAAGCATGCAGAAGGCAGTTTAAAAGTATCAGACAACCATTAGACTTAAGTTTACAACTCAACCAACAAACACTTCAGAAGAGCAAGAACTGTAACTTAACAAAAATAAATAGCCCATATGTAAGACCCTCTTGAAGACTAATTCAAATTCTCCCCGTTTGTCATCAAATGACCAAAAGGGACAAAACTTGAGGACTAACGCCCCTGAAGAATATCATCATGAGGTCAATGGAGGAATGCCAATGTTGTTGGGGTCATTTGTCGATAGCCTACCACAGTGTCGATGGCCTACCGGTCAAACTTATGCTGAAAGTCCATCTACTTGAGGTCTTCATCACTGTAAAGATGAGAAAGTATAGCCCAAGTGCGAGCGACGATTTCATGCACATAATAGTGATTCTTCTTCCTGGTGTTCTGAGTAACAGTCATGTTCTGAAGAATTGAGCCAAATTGACGCTTGACCCACTTGTGATTGCGATCGACTTTCTAGTGAAGACTTAGAAGAAGCTCACGATCAGTCATCACACGAGGGGCCGTGGCTTGAGGATTTTCTCAGTGGCTTTAGTAGTAGACTCCTGGATTGCAGAGTCATCATTGGTGGAGTAAGATGCAACCTTACGGAATTGGCCATCCAATGGACGAGTGCCTTCATCAATAACAGGAGCTTTTCCTTTTTCATCAACTAGGGAAATTGTCCTTTGAGGACTTCAATAGGAGGCAGAAAGCTGAGGTGATTCTGAAAGTCAGTCTTGTATGGAATTTAACAACTGGTTCTGATGAATTTCATTAACCAAGGAGCATAGGGCTTCAATTCAAATGGTGACAGCGCAACATTGGCCAAAGTCCTCATTAAGAAATCATGATAGTTAGTGGGAATACCATGAATGATATTGAACAGCAGATTCTTCATGATGCCAACAACTTCTTCTTCAGAATTGTTGCCTTTGGTAGGACTAAGGGTTTTGGTCAAGATGCGATAGATGGTTATAGGCACATAGAGCAAATCCATCACTAGGAAGGTGGTTCTTGGAGCTTGGCATGGTCGCAAAGGCTTCATCAAGACTTCCATTAGATGATTTTGAAGTTCAGGTTCTTCATATATGAGCCTTGCACCTTCAGTTGGAGGACTTACTGCGATGGCATGAAGAAATTCCGTTGTTGGAGCTTTGTAGTGAGTGTTTTCAGTCATCCAGTCCAGAACCCATGAATTGATATCAATGACTCAGTGAGGTGCAGAGTTGCATAGAACTGAAGAATTAGCTCTTCATTCCAATCACATATGTCAGCACAAAAAATGAGGATCCCAACTTGCTGAAAAACATTCAGAATTGGTTGAAAGCATGGAATGGACTCCATATCTACATGAGGAGTCTACCTGTGTTGGAAGACTTTTTCCTTGTCAAACAGAACTAAGGAATAAAAATTCATTTGACTGGCAGTCCAAAACCTCTTGCCCCTTGGTCTTGCTGAGTCATAAGGATTTTCTTCAATGAAGAAATGATGCTCTTGAATTTCATCCTCTTTGTGCCACAATGAGGACTTTGAGGCTTGGGATCAAGATTTGAAGTCGTAGGCCTCACAACCTCTTGAGTCACAACTTCAAGTACTTCAAACTGAGGAATTGAGGCAGCAGTTTCATCAAAAGTCTGGTTCTCCATTTCTTCAGCTGTTGCAACTGGAATTTCTTAAGGAATAGATTGGAGAGAAGTTGGACGTTCTTCAGACCCTATCAGCATTTCTTCATTCTACACAAGGGACTGAGGGATTTGATGTAGAGGTGTGGAGATTGGTGAATTGGGGTGAAGATTTTCCCAATAATCATCATCCAGAACAGGAGTGGTTGAGCCAATATCCACATCTTCGTCAATTTCTTCAACACCCGCCTCTTCAGAAGTGAACTATGGCACAGGCGATGATGCGAGTGGAGTTGAAGCAGTAGCTTCCACTTCAATTTCTTCATCCAACTTATCTGAGGAAGCAGCAGAAGGATTTTCTTCATGAGTGTTATCATCAAGAATGACATATTCTTTGCCAAATGGAACTAGTTCCTTTGATGGCACAATGGAGATTGGAACAACATGAATTGGTTTACTAAAGGAGCTCATCAAAGCCCTCACTTTCTTGGGAGCTTAGGACTCTACAGAGGTTGATGCTTTCCTCTTCTTCGTCGCTTCCTTCTCCGTAGCCTTTGTTTTCTTCAATTCTGATGCAGAAGGAAGGATGGTTTTCTTCATCTTTGAGGATGTTGTAGGAGGAGCAGATGAAGGTGGTCCATTTTCTTCTGGCATGACCGATGTAGTTGCCCTTGCATTCTCAGTTTCTTCAGGCACAACAGATTCTTTAGCTGGCCTAGGTTGTTCTTCACACACAACATTGGTGGTTGCCTTGGCATTGTCTTTAGGAGAAGGAGTTTATTCAGCTGCCCTGGTTGCTTCTTTAGTAGCGTGAGTTTCTTCAGCTGCTCTTTCATTTTCTTTAACAGACTAAATAGAAGCTTCAACTTGTGGAATTTGTTGTTGAAATGGAGCTGCAACATTGAGGTCCTTGGCAATCTTGACAAATCTGACCTTGGCTCCTAGCCAATCAGCATGATATTGGTCAAATTGATCACTGAGGTCTATGATTTCCTTCTGAACAGCGACAAGTTCTTCAATAGCTAGAGTAAGAATGTTGTTCCTCAGAAACCACTCATTCTTGTATTGGTCCTTCTTGACACGCCTAGCCTTCTCAAATTACCATTTTTTCCTATGAAGGCATTCAATATGTGACTTTGACCAGGAGTCAGATTTAGGTCAGGGAGTGGAGTGTTCGGATCCTTGTGCCATATGTCAATGAAATCGAGGATCTTCTTCGGATCTAGCATAAGAGGCACAGAGCTGCCTTTGACTCTTGCAACCCTTTGCATTATGTCTGATGATCTCAGCTAGTCCTTCATCATCAGCTTCATCATCATCATCAGATGGAACATGGAAAGCCACTTGCTTATTATGAGGACTTGGCCTCTTTCCATGTCCAGCAGTGGACTTGACCTTAAGCAAAGATGGACCACTTGAGGATTGTGGTTGAGCTGATGAAGTTTTAGATGCCCCTGAGGCAATTGAAAATCCACTAGTCCGCTAACACATTGCAAGATGCATCGGTATTGAGGACTTTGCAGCGGCAGCTAAGGATTTTTTACCAACTAAGGGAATTTGTGCTGCCCTTGAGGAAGTTGCTTCAGGATTTTGCCCTGAGGGCTTTGCTGGTGATGAACTTGGCCATGAGGGCATTGAGCTTGAAGGCTTTGTCTTCACAGCTGATTTCTTCAAGATGGTCTTCTTTGGCGCAGTTTGAGTGTCTTCGATGAATTTCGTCACTTCTTTTGTGGCAACTTTCTGAAGCTTGGCTTGGCGCTTGACCCATTACTTCAGAAATTCCTCACCACGCCTATTGCTGGTAGGATCAGCATGCTGGCCAGCAGCTAGTGGTGGTCTTGAGCAAGGAGGGTTTACATCAAAATTCTTCATGTACTTGGGAGTAAGAAAGCGATATTACCTCTATTCCTTTGTCCATCTTCTTTCAATCCTCTGAATGCACACCTTGCGCTGATTCTTGTTTTCTTTCCCATAAGTTTCTTCGTCTGGTGTGCAATATTCATCATAGATATCCTCAAGGATTTCAAATGCATTGTTTGTCTCTGGTCTCTTTCCTCCTTTCTAAGGTCTCTTCCCATCTGCCATTTTCCTCACTTGAGGATTTTGAACTTTTGATGATTCTGAGGAAGTATGCAATTTTTCTTCAAGGAACGCTGCAAATGGTTTAAGTTGATGAGAACCTAGTGATTCATCAGTAGACATTTTGTACCTGTGAACATAGTATAGGTGCGAAGAATTTGGAGAGGTGATATGCGTTCTCAGAATTTTTTCAAAAAGTATCAAGTTTGAGGAATTTGACCATAGATGTCTCGAGGAATTTCACTAAGCGTTCTTGACTCAGGTTCCAGAGTTGTACAGATTAGAAAGTCGACACAATTGAGGAATCTTGAAGAAAATCATTGCTTAGAGAAACAAATCAAGGGAAATAAGCATTCAGGTGTTTTATGCATTGAGGATTTTGTGAAAATCATAAGAATCAAAGTGGGGCATTAAAATTGGATTTTAATTACCCTTAATGAAGAACATGATGAACTAGGAGTGGAGATGGAGAAGTTCACCAGTCCAGATCTCCCATGCCCTAACTCGGTGGTAGGAGACAACTACGGCGGCTGCGTAGTGAAGATATCCACGGCCGGCGCGAGTACGACGGCAATGAGGTCGGGGCAGTGAAGCTCTTCCTCCCTGGCGATGATGGAGTGTAGCGGTGGTGCTAGGTCAAAGCTCGAGCGAGGGGAGTTGAGGTTGAGCAGAGTAAATGAGGTCTGAGCAAGGGAAGGGGTATTTATAGATGTAGTGAAAAACTGCTGGCCCAAATATTTTGGATGAACACGCCCCTGACCCTTGCTATCCTAACAACATGTGTCACCCACGTATTGAGAGGTGGAGATCGTGGGGGGTCGTGGGTGAGTATTTTAATCCATCATGGGAATCAGAAAGGTTTGAGCGGCAACATCCAAAAATTGGATAGAAATTTTTTAATGTTTTGTTCGCAAATTCTTCAGCTGTCAAGGACACGGTGAAGACTTTGAACCGGTTTTAAATATAACACACATGAAGAATTTGTGAACAGACTGGGTTGAGTTTAGCATAGAGGGGGAACAGGTCCGATCACATTCACTTAGATGAAAATCAACTTGAAGAATAAGCAATAAGTGAATCCTGTTGAGGACATTGAAAACTCAAATATATATATATATATATATATATATATATATATATATATACATACATACATATATATGTAGTCAATGAAGAACACCAGACAAAATAGTTGAAGAAATTGCCAATTTTAGGAATTTGAAAATTTGAAGAATTTGCAAAATGAAGAAAAACTCAATTTTTTTATGTGGCATGAATATTCAGATCCGTAAGATTCAAAACAAAAGTTTAATGTTGACATAAAAACAATGATACTTCAAGCATACTAAAAAGCAATCATGTCTTTTCAAAATATAACAGCTAAAGAAAGTTATCCCTACAAAATCATATAGTCTTGTCATGCTCCATCTTCTTAACAAAAAGTATTTATCATGCACAACCCCGATGAAAGTTAAGCAATTGGTTCATACTTTTTAACGTGCTTTAGCTTTTTCAACTCTCACGCAATACATGAGTGTGAGACATGGATAGAGCACTATGGGTCAAATAGAATATGATATTGGAGGTTGTGTGGAGAAGACAAAAGAGGAGAAAGTCTCACATTGACGAGGCTAATCAACAGGCTATGGAGATGCCCATCAATTGATGTCAGTGCAAGGAGTAGGGATTGCCATGCAACGGATGCACTAGATCTATAAGTTTATGGAAGCTCAAAAGAAAACTAAGTGGGGTGCATTGAACTTGCTTGCTCATTAAGACATCGGGCATTTGAGGAAGCCCATCATTGGAATATACATGCCAAGTTCTATAATGAAATATTCCTACTAGTAATATATGAAAGTGGCAAAATAGGAGACTCTCTATCATGAAGAACATGGTGCTACTTTGAAGCACAAGCGTGGAAAAGGATAGTAACATTGTCCCTTCTCTCATTTTCTCTCATTTTTTATTTTCTCTTTTATTTCTTTTTTGGGCTCTTTGGGCTCCTTTTCTTATTTTGGGCTCTTTGGCCTCTTTTTCTTCTTTTTCTTTTTTTGTCCGGAGTCTCATCCCGACTTGTGGGGGAATCATAATCTCCATCATCCTTTCCTCACATGGGACAATGCTCTAATAATGATGATCATCACACTTTTATTTACTTACAACTCAAGAATTACAACTCAATACTAGAATAAAAGATACGACTCTATATGAATGCCTCCGATGGTGTACCGGGATGCGCAGTGATCTAGCATGACATGTATAGAAAATATGAATGGTGGACAAGCCACAAATACTATATCAACTATATGATGATGCAAAGCAATACGACAATGATGATATGTGTAATAATAATATGCAACGGTGGAAGTTGCATGCCAATATATCTCGGAATGGCTATGGAAATACCATAATAGGTAGGTATGGTGGCTGTTTTGAGGAAGATATAAGGTGGCATATGTGTGAAAGAGCGTATCATATCACGTGGTTTGGATGCAGCGATGAAGTTTGCACTGCAACTCTAGGTGAGAAAGGGCAATGCACGGTACCTAAGAGGCTAGCTTATAGGTGGGAACCCGATGTATGAGTTCATGCCTGAGGGTGGCCCGATCTTCACATCATAGGATCGAATCGGGAGGGATAACAAGCTGCAAGCAGCCGAGATAACTAGCTATATACCTGCCAAGGTTGGATGCAACCCGTACGTTCGGGATGGCTGACCGAAGCTACAGGAACTCCAACCCATTGTCCAAACAATCACAGAACCACAAACAGGGACTAACCCACACAAAACGGCCGGAACCGTAGAGAACGAATTAGGGGGAACCATAGGCTCCTGTTCGTGAACCCGGATGAATTCACAAGAGCAAAGGTAGCAAGGATCTCTCGGATCTCTCTAGCAGTCTTGATGCATAAGCTTGTAGCTGAGTGGTTTGACAAAAGGTGCTCTAGAGGATGGGGAGATGGGATTTTATAGCAGGTACAACCCCCATTAGTTAGGTGTGAAAATGTTTCAATAGTAAGTAAGTTTGCATGGCTTCCTTGGGGAAATAAGCTGTCAACTTTGGGAGTTGTTGGAGAGCTCCTCGGAAATTCGCGAAGCCTTGACAGCCTGGACACCTTCCACGAGATTGGCTAGAACATTTGACTCACAAATTCAAATGATGTGAGATTTTTTGAATTGGAAAGATAATTTGATGTGGCTTCTGTTGATGTACCCCTATGGCCATGTCTCTCCACCACGTGGGTGTGGCACAACAAAACATCAGAGGTAAAAACTAACAGCATTAGCTTCACTTGAAACTTGTTTTCTCCAAACTTGTTCCTCCAAACCGGTTGCTTCAAGAGCTCATAGGTTGTGGGATTTCTTCCATGTGATACCTAAGTTCAACCAACAACAATGGGGATGAAAGTATAGTTGTGTTATCAAGGTTACAAGGTAAACTTAAGTTAGCGTTCATCTGGTCACTTATTAATTCGGCCCAACTTTTGTGATTGGACCTATAATTGTTGGAGGCTTGTCGATGGTTGTAGTGTCCTCATCATCCTCCCCCTCTTGAAAAGGAGTCATCCTAGGCTCTGATGGTCCAAATGATGGAGAGAGGTCGGACACATTGAATGTTGGACTAACACCATAATCCATCGAAGGTCAATCTTGTAGGCATTGTCATTGATCTTCGCAAGCACTTTGAATGGACCATCTCCACATGGCCGCAACTTGCATTTGCATTGATCAGAGAAATGATCCTAGCGCAGGTGTACCCATCCAAGATCACCTTCTTCAAACAACACCTTCTTTCTTCCCTTGTTTGCTCATCTTGCATATTGTTCAGTCATCTTCTCAATATTTTTCCTTGGTCTTCTCATGAATTTTCTTCACAAAGTTAGCACGCATACTTGCATCAAGGTTAGTTCACTCCTGCAATGGTAAAGGCAAAAGATCAAAGGGAGCAGCAGGTTTGAAACCATAAGTTTCAAAAGGACAAAATTTAGTTGTTGAATTAACAGCCCTGTTGTATGCAAACTCCACATGAGGGAGACACTATTTCCACATCTTCAATTTTTTCTTTAAAACTGCTCTCAGCATCATGGACAGTGTGCGGTTGAAAACTTTAGTTTGTCCATCCGTTTGTGGGTGGCATGTAGTGGAAAAGAGAAGCTTTGTTCCTAGCTTTTCAAATAACATTTTCCAAAAGTAGCTCAGAAACTTGGTGTCACAATCTGAAACAATAGTGTGTGGTACTCCATGTAGCCGCACGACTTCCATGAAAAACAAATCAGCAATGTGTGAAGCATCATCACTCTTAGGACATGGGATAAAATCAGCCATCTTGCTAAACCTATCAACCACCACAAAAACTGAATCACTCCCCCTCTTAGTGTGTGGTAATCTAAGAACAAAATCCATGGAAATATCTTCCCAAGGTGTACTAGGAATTGATAAAGGCATATAAAGTCCATGAGGGTTTAAATGTGACTTAGCTTTGCGTCAAATCTCACAACGTATCACATAGTTCTCAACATCATGCCTCATCCTTGGTCAAAAGAAATGGTTGATCAACACACTCTCAGTTTGCTTTGCTCCAAAATTTCCCATGAGACCACCTGCATGAGCCTCCTGCAAAAGCAACATACGAACAAAGCAATCTGGGATGCACAATTTGTTAGCTCGAAACAAGAATCTATCATGCAAGTGAAACTTTTCCCAACCTTTCCCCTCACTACACTTTGAGTGTGGTTCAGCAAAATATGGGTCATTGGCATACAATTCTTTGATGCATTGCAACCCAAGAATTTTGGTATCAAGTAGTGAGAGTAAAATATGGCGTCTAGAGAAAGCATCGTCAACAACATTATCTTTTCCTTTCTTGTACTTGACAATATAGGGAAAATATTATATGAATTCACTCCATTTTATATGTCTACGGTTCAGTTTTTGTTGACACCTAAGGTGCTTTAAAGATTCATGGTCGAAATGTATCACAAATTATTTAGGCCACAAATAATGTTGTCATGTTTCCAAAGATCTCACAAGTGCATATAATTCTTTGTCATAAAATGAGTAATTTAGAGTTGGACCACTTAGCTTCTCACTAAAATATGCAATAGGCCTACCTTCTTGCATTAGTATGCCTCCAATACCCACACCACTTGCATCACATTCAATTTCAAAAGTCTTACAAAGTTGGGTAGTGCAAGCAGTGGTGTAGATGTCAATTTTTCTTTCAGCTCTTGGAAGGCCTTCTCTTGTGCATTTGCCCACTTGAAGGGAACATCTTTCTGGGTTAGCTCATTCATCGGGGCAGCAATGGTGCTGAAGTCCTTCACAAACCGACAGTAGAAACCAGCAAGGCCAAGAAAGCTTCATACTTGGCTTACATTTTGTGGAAGCATCCACTCACGGATGGCTTTGACCTTCTCCTCATTTACCTCCACACCTTTACATGATACAACAAAGCCAAGAAACACAACTTTGTCTGTGCAAAATATGAACTTTTCCTTGTTAGCATATAATCTCTCTTCTCTTCGGATGGCAAGCACACACCGGCCGCGTTCAACATGTTCATCCAAATTTTGCTATAAATCAGGATGTCATCAAAGTAAACAACCACAAACTTGCCGATGAACGTTCTAAGCACATGATTCATTAATCTCATGAAGGTACAATGTGCATTTGTCAATCCAAACGTGCATTTGTCAATCCCAAAGGCATAACTAACAACTCATAAAAGATGGTGGTGCCACTAAGTTCATCAAGCGTAGGTATGGGGTGCCTATACCTCACGGTGATGTTATTAATAGGCCTACAATCACGACATATTCAGGAAGATCCATCTTTTTTGGTACTAAAAGAACAGGTACAGCACAAGGAGAGAGACTTTCCCTTACATAATCTTTGTTTAGGAGGCCTTCAACTTGTCGCTGAATCTCCTTGGTTTCCTCCGAATTTGTGTCGTATGGTGGTCGGTTCGGAAATGGGGATCCTGGGACCAAATCAATTCGGTGCTCAATGCCTCTTTGTGGTGGCAGTTGAGAGAGTCATGGACTAAGGGGTCCTCGGGCGTCCGGCCTGTTAGCCATGGACTGGACTGATGGGCTGTGAAGATACGAAGACCGAAGACTGCACCCGTGTCTGGACGGGACTCTCCTTGGCGTGGAAGGCAAGCTTGGCGACTAAATATGTAGATTCCTTTCTTTGTAACCGACCTTGTGTAACCCTAGATCCTCCCGGTGTCTATATAAACCAGAGGACTTAGTCCGGAGGACATACATTATCATAGCCATACACGCTAGACCTCTAGGGTTTAGCCATTACAATCTAATGGTAGATTAACTCTTGTAATACTCATATTCATCAAGATAAATCAAGCAAGACGTAGGGTATTACCTCCATAGAGAGGGCCCGAACCTGGGTAAAACATTGTGTCCCCTGTCTCCTATTACCATTGAACTTATATGCACAGTTCGGGACCCCCTACGCGAGATCCGTCGGTTTTGACACCGACATTGGTGCTTTCATTGAGAGTTCCACTATGTCATCATCAAGAAATTTGATGGCTCCTTCAACCATCCACAACGATGCTGCCCAAGGGGCAGTCTTTCTCCCCAGACAGATCTTCGTGTTCGGCGGCTTCGCTCTGCGAACCAACTCGCTTGGCCATCTGGAGCAAATCGAAAGCTACGCCCTTAGCCATCAGGTCAGATTTGGGAGCTTGAACTACGTTGCGGACATCTGTGGAGACTTGATCTTCGCCGGATTCGAGACCGCAGCTACCACTCCTGGTCACCCCGAGGGGCATGACCTAAATCGGTCATCGGATTGCATCCAGGAGACAGCTCCCATAACCGCTCTAGCCCTAGATCCAGAGCAGACTACGCCAACCAAGGATGGGAGGATCGACCCCACCATAGAGGCCACAGATTCCACGACGTTGGAGCCGCCATAGACTTGATCTCACACGATACCTGTGCCACCGGAACTCCGGACTCAATTTCAGCTGTAAGTTCCGAACCATGTGAGCCCACGGACGCCGAACTTGATCGTTTATCGATCTTCGAATTCAGCGCTGCAGACATGTTCCAGCACTCGCCTTTGAGCGACATGCTAAACTGATTAAAGAACCTTTCCTTGGCGGAGGACTCACAGCCGAACTATATCCGGTTCGAACTAGGGGCTGGCGATGGAGAATTTTTCTCCCCACCTGCCACCCACTTCATAGACACGATCATGGATTTAACCGACACACTTGATTACGACTCCAAGGACATCGACGGTATGGACGATGATGCTGGAGTAAGCCCAGAACCCGCCGTCACCGAACGCTGGATGGCCACTTGCTCGCATGATGTATACATGGTTGGATGCACCAAAGGAGAACAGCGACGATGACAAGGAAAATCCAGTTGGGGATAAACCTTCCAAAAAACAATCCAAGCGCCGGTGTGAGCGGCGCCGCTCTAAGTCACGCCGCAGTAAAAACAGCAATACTGGCACAGGAGAAGATAACACTCCAGAAGGTGCCGAAGAGAACGAAGACCCTGTTGAAACAACTAATGAACAAGATGAACGGCAAGACGGGCAGGTTAGCCCTGGTAAACAGGCCACGCATGAAGACTCAGAGGACGGAAGTTATCTTCTGCTCTCCGAGGATGAGGTGAGCCTTGGCACCGATGATTTCATCGTGCTTGAGGAACCTCTTGAGTAGGAGCGCTTCAAGTGCTAGCTAATAGCCACTACAAGGAGCCTGAAAAAGAAGAAGCAGCAGCTTCAAGCTGATCAAAATCTGCTCAATGATAAATGGACCGATGTCCTAGCAGCCGAATAATACGGCCTCAAGCGCCCAACCAACAGTTACCCAAAGCGCAAATTGGTACCTCAGTTTGACGAGGAGGCGCCGGAATACATACCACCATCGTACAATGCGGCTGACCGACCACCACGTGGTCGGGACAAAACGGCAACTCATGCCGAACACCTTCCCGCCCCGCCTCATCACACAGGCAGAGGAAAATTCGCCCACGGCCATACATATGACCTCCAGCAAAACCTAAACAATAAAGCAGGACATACCAGATCAATCTATGGATCTCGAGGACGTGCCTCGACATGCGGTGACGGCGACCTATTCGGACGTGACAAACTTAGTCATGCGCGGGCTGAAAACCGCAGACGGACTCCATTAGAGCTACGTCGCGATACGGCCCGATATAGAGGCGCTGGACACCATCATTGCTTCACTGATGAGGTCATGGATCATGAATTCCCAGAAGGGTTCAAGCCCGTGAATATAGAATCATACGATGGAACCACGGACCCCGTAGTGTGGATCGAAGACTTCATTCTCCACATTCATATGGCCCGCGGCGATCACCTCCACGCCATCAAATACCTCCTTTAAAACTCAAGGGGCCAGCTCGGCACTGGTTAAACAGCCTGCCTGAAAATTCTATCGGCAACTGGGAGGACTTCAAAGAAGCCTTCCTCGACAACTTCCAAGGTAGATATGTCCAGCCACCAGACGCCGATGACTTAAGCCACATAGTTCAACAACCAGGAGAGTTCGCCAGGAAATTCTAGACTAGGTTCTTAACAAAAAAGAACCAAATCGTCGATTGTGCGGATGCCGAAGCCCTAGCAGCCTTCAAACACAGCATCCGTGACGAATGGCTCGCTCGCCACCTCGGCCAAGAAAAGCCAAAATCCATGGCGGCCCTCACGGCACTCATGACCCACTTTTGTGCGGGCGAGGACAGCTGGTTGGCCCGTAGCAAAAACAATGCAAGGGACGCCGGCACCCCTGAAGTTAAAAATAACAAAGACAAGTCTTGGCGTAACAGATACAAGCGTCGAAACAACAGTGATAACACCGAGGATATGGCAGTCAATGCCGGATTCAGTGGCTCTAAGTCCGGTCAGCGGAAGAAGCCGTTCCAAAAGAACAATTCAGGCCCATCCAGCTTGACCTCATACTTGATCGTTCGTGCCAGATTCATGGCACCCCGGAGAAACCACCCAATCATACAAATAGGGATTGCTAGGTTTTTAAACAGGCCGCGAAATTAAACGTCGGGAACAGGGATCACAAAGCGAGGACGATGACGAAGAGCCCCGGCAACCGAAGCCAGGGGGACAAAAGAACTTTTCCCCTCAGGTCAAAACGGTGAACATGATATATGCTACCCACAACCCCAAGAGGGAGCGCAAGCGTGTGCTCAGTGACGTCTACGCGATAGAGCCAGTCGCCCCACAATTTAAGCCATGGTCGTCATGCCCAATCACTTTTGATCGTCGGGATCATCCGACCAGTATCCGTCACGGTGGCTCAGCACCACTGGTCCTAGACCCAATAATTGATGGGTTCCACCTAACTCGCATCCTTTTGGACGGAGGCAACAACCTCAATCTACTCTATCAGGATACATCGTGAAAAATGGGCATTAACCCATCACGGATCAAGCCCACCAGGACTACCTTCAAATGAGTCATACTAGGCGTAGAAGCCCGCTGTACGGGCTCAATCACACTAGAGGTTGTCTTCAGATCTCCGGACAATTTCTGAAGCGAGGAGTTAATCTTCGATATCATCCCCTTCCGCAGCGGCTATCACGCACTTCTCGGAAGAACTACATTTGCTCGATTCAACGTAGTACCACACTATGCTTATCTCAAGCTCAAGATGCCTGGTCCATGCGGCGCCATAATGGTCAATGGAAATACGGAACACTCCCTGCATACAAAAGAGCACACAGCTACCTTAGCAGCAGAAGTATAGAGCGGCCTTCTCAAGCAGAACCTTAATTCGGCTACCAAGCCCACGAATACCGTTAAGAGGGTCCAAACTACTCTGCAGTAGGAGAGCTTGGCTCGTCAGGAGCTCGACTAGCAATCGGGCCTCCGCCTCAGTTCCGATAAAGTGGTGGCATTCATGCTGCGCGTACATAACTACACACTCAAAATCCCATGGGCATCGACGGAGGCATAGCTAGCTTGTGGTCCATAGTACAGCTCAACTGACATTGGATACACACATACTTTCACTTTTACTTGTTTCCTTTTAGGTCTCAATCACACAGGCCCCATCTGGTGGTCTGGTCATCGGTCCTCTTGAAGGATAAACACAATGAGACGGCGAGAAACGCAGACATATGGGGACTTTTTAGGTGATTCTGTTAATCGATAACTCTACCTGTTTTTTAGGACCAACATGCAGCTCTCCCTTGGTTTCGGCATGTCAAATAGCATGTTGCTTATCGCAGTACCAGTATCAATGCGCCTTCACGTACTAATTAAATTACAATGAGAACAGTTTGTGGCTGGAGCTTTAGGACCCTAGCTTTTTACCTTTGTACCTTTTCTGTTTTCTTTCTCTTTTTTCAGCTCCCATGTGGATAACCCTATCAAGTAGCACCTGTACACTTGGTACGTTTGATGTTTGCCAGGGGCTTCATAGCACCCCACATTACGGCAACAAAAGTCTGAACACTTTTTATAAGTATAGTTCGGCAGCCCGAATATAGCATTATATGCATTGGCTCCGAATTATGTCTTTGGTCAATAGTTGGGTTGCCCGGCTCCTGTGCTTGCTACCTTACATTCCGCTATATCGGCTAAGGTCGTAAAGGGAGAACTACTGCGATTGTGCCTTGGTTTATCCAAGAAAGCCGAAAACTGACTGTCATGATGCGGCAAGAGTCGGTCAGCTGTTCGGAGGTTACAAATCGTTGGAGATTTCTTCTGCATTACACGAAGGATCGTTCCTGATCAGTCGCTTATAGCACTCTAGTTCGTATACTAGGGCTGCGCCCATGTTTTTATTGTAAGACTCCTATGGCTAAATGAGGGCGTTCAAGCCGCATAGTCTGGCTGCCTGGTTCGTTGCGCTAAACAACTCCTTCAAGGACCATATAATTGGATCAAGATTGTTTAGATTCCATCCCGAACACGCCCATACTACCTACGTGGGGGTAGAAGCCGGCGACTGGCCAACCCTCAGATTTCATACAACACGGCCGCACAGGAGGAAAACATTAAAACATAAGAACCATTATATTACATAACATCATTGTTTCATGTTACAGGACAGGATAATACGAATATTTTCATGGGAATATAACATCCTTCGCACAATGCTCCGCCACAAGGCGAGATCCCTCCAGGACACCATCAAAATATAAGTCGGGTCGGTGGTGCTCCTTGCCCTCAAGCGGCCCCTCGGTCATCAGCTTCTTGGCATCCATCTTCGCCCAGTGCATCTTGACACGGGCAAAGGCCATCCGGGCACCTTCAATACAGACCGATCGCTTTATGACCTCAAGCTGTGGGCAAGCACTAACAAGCCGCTTCACAAGTCCGAATTGGCTGATGAGTATCGGCATGGTAGGCCATAGTCGGACTATCATGTCCTTCATGGCTAGCTCAGCTACCTTGTGCAGCTCGACTAGCTGTTTCAGCTGGTCGCTGAAGGGCACCGGATGTTCTCGTCCAAGATATTGAGACTAGAACAGCTTCTTCATAGAACTCCCTTCTTCGGCTTGATAGAACTCAGCAGCATCTGATACGCTGCGCGGCAAATCCGTAAACACCCCTAGAGAGCTCCAAATTCGGGTAAGTAAAAGGAATATTTCCTTCACAAACTTTCTTTGCATAATGAGAGCCTTACCCGCCATGATCTTCTTGGCCGCCTGGATTTCCTGAAGGGCGCTTTGGGCCTCGGCTCGAGACTCTTGTGCGCTCTGGCGGGCCTTCACAAGTTCGGACGCTTGCGTCTTAGAATCACGCTCCAAGGACTCGTACTTCTTGACGGTGTCCTAGAGCTCTTGCTAGACCTCACCGACCCAGGGCTCGTGCTTCTCGTGCGCGGCGTGCTCCTAATAAAATTGAGGACACTTTAGTCATCACGAAACATTCATCCTTACTAAATTCAGGCGCAGGTCATTGCATACCTTGGCTGTCCTCCAGTTGCTTCACCATGAGGCCGAGCTCTTCTTCGGCCCGCTCCAGGCTCTGTTTCAGGCCAGAGACCTCCGCAGTATGAGTGGCAGCAGCCAGCAGCGACGCCTTCTTATTCACATAGACATCTTATGTTAGACTCCTATGAAAATTATTTTGATCCTTTGTTCGGCTTTTTCCTTCTGGACACCGAACAGAGCATCAGGAGCTACTATCTACACTGTGGTATCCTTTCTACAATTATAGTACTTACCTCAAAGCCTGATAAAAGGCTAGTGCAGGCTTCGGTCAGTCCGCTTTTGGTGGAATGAACCTTCTCGATCACCATACCCATAAGGACACGGTGTTCATCCACAATGGAAGCGCCTCATAACACTTTTAGTAGATTATCTGGTGCCTCCGGTTGGACAGAGGTCACCGGCAGAACAGGCACACCTCCTCCTTTCGGGGAAGGCCATTCGCTGGACTCCGGAGCCGTGTAGGTCTACGGAATGGGGGCCGAATGGGATTTCGCCCCCATCACCAGTCCCCACAGGGGATTTTTCCCCCATGTGTCTGGCGGCCGAGGAGTCATCCTTGGACGCCACCCAGACGATCTCTAGAACCCTCCCCCTGTCGGGGAAGGTCCTTTGGGACACCACCTCGTCATCACCCTTGGTCAAGACAGAGTGAGTGGGAGGCAGTGACATGCTAGCCATCTCCTTTGAATCTAGCAAACCCTGTGTCGAAGATCGCGGGGAGCTGTCGCGGGCTGGACTACGATGGTATAATTTAAACATATTAATATTACAAAATGGAGAGGCCAAGCATTTGGACGTCCATAAGGTTTTTGGTACTTACGAGGCGGCCCGAGGCTTGGTCCGGGGCATTCGCTCTGGACTGCTATTGACATCCCACGCGGAGGTATCCGCAAGGGAGGACTTCCCCCTCTTGGGTGCCTTCGCTTCCAAATTTGGGGAGGCCTCCCTTTTCTTCCTTTCCTCCCAGGGGGAGTCGCTTTCTTCCTCCTCCTCCTCGTCGTCTTCGGCGGCCGAAGAGTGAGTACCGTCTTCGGACGTCATGTGTGAAGCTCTTTTTCGGCGAAGGCCACTCTGGGCCCCCTTGGCCGTTTTGTTGGCCTTCTTCTCCGGCACATCATAAGGCGCCGGAAACAGCATCTTCGTCAGAAGCGAGGGTTCTTGGTCTTCAGGCAGCGGAGCCGGACAGTTGATCTGCCTCGCTATGTCAATCCAGGCCTAAAAAATGATAGGAAGGCTTAGACTCCTTCTCAAAATATGCCAGTAAAGGCTATACCTTGATAATATGAAAGAACTTACCGAATTAGCCTAGCGTTTTAAGCTGAGCCCGTGATCCTCGGTCGTAGGCGGCGGTGTCTCGCCGACCTTGAAGAGCACTTTCCAGATGCCTTCGTGCATCGTGCTGAAGAGCTCTAGCAGCGTCTGGTGCTTGGTCGGATCGAACTCCCACAAATAGCAAGTCTAGCGTTGGCATGGAAGGATCCGGCGAATGAGCATAACCTGGATCACGTTGACAAGTTGGATTCTCTTGGTTATCATGTTCTGGACGCATGTATGGAGCCCAGTTAGCTCATTCTAAGAACCCCAGGTTAGGCCCTTCTCTTGCCAGGAGGTGAGCTGATAACCCACAAGTGTAGGGTATCGCAACAGCTTTCGAGGGTAGAGTATTCAACCCAAATTTATTGATTCGACACAAGGGGAGCCAAAGAATATTCTCAAGTATTAGCAGTTGAGTTGTCAATTCAACCACACCTGGAAACTTAGTATCTGCAGCAAAGTGTTTAGTAGCAAAGTAATATGATAGTGGTGGTAGCGGCAACAAAAGTAAAGACAGCAAAAGTAAATGTTTTTGGTATTTTGTAGTGATTGTAACAGTAGCAGCGGGAAAGTAAATAAGCGTAAACCATTATATGGAAAACTCGTAGGCACCGAATCAGTGATGGATAATTATGCCGGATGCGGTTCATCATGTAATAGTCATAACATAGGGTGACACAGAACTAGCTCTAGTTCATCAATGTAATGTAGGCATGTATTCCGTATATAGTCATACATGCTTATGGAAAAGAACTTGCATGACATCTTTCGTCCTATCCTACCGTGGTAGAGGGGTCCTATTGGAAACTAAGGGATATTAAGGCCTCCTTTTAATAGAGAACCGGAACAAAGCATTAGCACATAGTGAATACATGAACTCCTCAATCTATGGTCATCACCAGGAGTGGTCTCGATTATTGTCACTTCGGGGTTGCCGGATCATAACACATAGTAGGTGACTATCGACTGGAAAGATAGGATCAAGAACTCACATATATTCATGAAAACATAATAGGTTCAGATCTAAAATCATGGCACTCGGGCCCTAATGACAAGCATTAAGCATAGAAAAGTCATAGCAACATCAATCTCAGAACATAATGGATACTAGGGATCAAACCCTAACAAAACTAACTCGATTACATGATAAATCTCATCCAACCCATCACCGTCCAGCAAGCCTATGATGGAATTACTCACGCACAGCAGTGAGCATCATGAAATTGGTGATGGAGGATGGTTGATGATGACGATGGCGATGAATCCCCCTTTCTGGAGCCCCGAATGGACTCCAGATCAGCCCTCCCGAGAGGTTTTAGGACTTGGCGGCGGCTCCGTATTGTAAAATGCGATGATTTCTTCTCTCTGATTTTTTCTCTCCGAAAGCAAATATATAGAGTTTGAGTTGGCATCAGAGGGTTTCCAGGGGGCCCAGGAGGTAGGGGGCGCGCCCTAGGGGGGGGGGCGCCCCCACCCTCGTGGAAAGGGTGTGGGCCCCCTGGTCTTCATCTTTGGTGAGGATTTTTTATTGTTTTTTCTAAGATGTTCCGTGGAGTTTTAGGTCATTCCGAGAATATTTGTTTTCTGCACATAAAACAACATCATGGTAATTCTGCTGAAAACAGCGTCAGTCCGGGTTAGTTCTATTTCAAATCATACAAATTAGAGTCCAAAACAAGGGCAAAAGTGTTTGGAAAAGTAGATACGACGGAGATGTATCAACTCCCCCAAGCTTAAACCCTTGCTTGTTCTCAAGCAATTCAGTTGACAAATTGAAAGAAAGAAAGAAAAACTTTTACAAACTCTGTTTGCTCTTGTTGTTGTAACTATGTCAAGCCGGCATTCAAGTTTTCAGCATAGATCATAACTAACCACATTTACAATAATTCTCGGGTCTCATAATTACTCATATCAATAGCATAATCAACTAGCAAGTCATAATAATAAGTCTCGGATGACAACACTTTCTCAAAACAATCATAATATGATATAACAAGATTGTATCTCGCTAGCCCTTTTTGAGACCGCAAAACATAAATGTAGAGCATCGTTAAAGATCAAGGACTGACTACACATTGTAATTCATGGTAAAAGAGATCTAATCGTATTCATACCCAACATAAATTAATAGTGATGAATGCAAATGATAGTTGTGCTCTCCAGCTAGTGCTTTTTAATAAGAGGGTGATGACTCAACATAAAAATAAATGGATAGGCCCTTCGCAGAGGGAAGCCGGGATTTGTAGAGGTGCCAGAGCTCGGTTTTGAAATAGAGATAAATTGAATTTTGAGCGGTATACTTTCATTGTCAACGTAACAACTAAGAGATGGCGATATCTTCGATGCTAAACACATTATAGGCGGTTCCCAAATAGAATGGTAAAGTTTATACTCCCCCTCCACCAACAAACATCAATCCATGGCTTGCTCGAAACAACGAGTGCCTCCAACATACATCAGGTCCCAGGGGGAGTTTTGTTTGCAATTAATTTTTGATTTAGTTTGCATAAAGCATGGGACTGGGCATCCCGGTGACCAGCCATTTTCTCGTGAGTGAGGAGCGGAGTCCACTCATCTTGAGAATAACCCGCCTAACACGGAAGATAAGGACAGCCTTGGTTGATACATGAGCTATTCGAGCATACAAAACAGAATGTTTATTTGAAGGTTTAGAGTTTGGCACATACAAATTTACTTGGAACGGCAGGTAGATACTGCATATAGGAAGGTATAGTGGACTCATCTAGAATAACTTTGGGGTTTAAGGGATTGGATGCACAAGCTTTATTCCCGCTTAGTACAAGTGAAGGCTAGCAAAAGACTGGGAAGCGACCAACTAGAGAGCGACAACAGCCATGTACATGCATTAAAATTAATAAACATGGGATGCAAGCATGAGTAGGATATAATCCCCCATGAACATAAATATCGTGAAGGCTATGTTGATTTGTTTCAACTACATGCGTGAGCATGTGCCAAGTCAAGTCACTTAAATCATTCAAAGGAGGATACCACCCCATCATACCCCATCATAACCATCTCAATAGCATGTTGGCACACAAGGTAAATCATTATAACTCATAGCTAATCAAGCATGGCACAAGCAACTACGATCTCTAATTGTCATTGCAAACATGTTTAATCATAATAAGCTGAATCAAGAACGCGAGACTCATCATATTTACAAAACCAAAAGAGGTCGAGTTCATACCAGCTTTTCTCATCTCAGTCAGCCCATCATATATCATCATAATTGCCTTTCACTTGCACGACCGAACAGTGTGAATAATAATAAGAGTGTACGTGCATTGGACTAAGCTGTAATCTGCGAGCATTCAATAAACAGGAGAAGACAAGGCAATAGGGGCTCTGGGTTAAATCAACAATAATGCATATAAGAGCCACTTCAACAATTTAATTATGGTCTTCTCCTACTGACCCCCAAAGAAAATAAAAGAAATAAAAATATTTACACGGGAAAGCTTCCAACAAGCAAAAGAAGAATGGGAAATATTTTTGGGTTTTCTTTTTAATTATTAGTACTACAGCAGAAAAAATAAACTACTACTAATTTTTTGGTTTTTCTTAAGTTTTAACAAACACACAAGAAGAAAGTAGGAAAAAGAAAATAAACTAGCATGGATATTACAGTGAAAAAGTATGAGCACCGACATCTAGCAATGAGTGTGTGTGAACATAAATGTAATGTCGGTGAGAAATACGTACTCCCCCAAGCTTAGGCTTTTGTCCTAAGTTGGTCTATGGCCACGGCTGGCCTGGCGGATATCCATAATAATAGTTGTTGGGGTCGTATTGCGATGAGGAAGGATAGTTGGGATCATACTGTGATGAAGAAGAAGACTCTAACTGCCACTGGCTGACAGTCATCTCTGGATCCCAAGAATAAATAGATTGTCGTGGAGGCTCATCTTGTGGTTCCTGTTCTGGCTCCTCAGTTGGTGTAGGGTTCCGGTAGGCGTGAATAGCCATCAACGGAACAAAATATGTGCCTACAGTCAAATCAAACAAAGAAGGAGAAGGCAAGGTAATAATCTCAGGATGATGTTTATTAAAGAACAATTGATATTTAAGCTCCCCTGCCCTATTCTTAAAAATGAAATCATGTGCCACCATACTTTTATGATCTAGATAAACACGGGGCAGCACCTTTTCTTCCTTCTCAGCATGCCTAATAGGTATGTTAAAATGTGCGGCTAGGCGTGTAGCATAAATGCCTCCAAAGATGGGGCCCTTAGTACGGTTCATATTTAACCGTCTAGCAATAATACCGCCCATACTAAAAGTGTTATCACTATACAAACCTTGGAGTAGAATAATTAAATCAGGGATACTAAGGTTTCCACAATTTCCATGTCCAATTAAACAACGACTAGCAAATAATGCAAAGTAACGTAAAACAGGAAAATGTATTCTAGTGATTTGTGCATCGAAAACCTTCCTGGTTTCTCCTACAATGATATTATTAATAAATCCCTCCACATCATCATGATGTGGTTCTTCTGTCTTGCACTCAAAAGGGACTAAACAGATCCGACAGAAATCATAAAGTGCCATCTCCTTATGCTCATCATATAAATGAAACTCCACCGTAGGTGGTGAGTTCCTAGAATGAAATTGAAAGTTTTGCACAAAGGTATTTGTGAGTAAGAGATACTGATCGCATTGGTCGTGGAGGAAAGTGGTGAGGCCGGCATTGTGAGCCAATTCCTGAAAATCTTCATAGATACCGGCTGCTCTCAAGAAATCTTCAGAGGGCCATTCACATGCCCGAATCTCCGCGGTGCGCGGCAAATTATACTTAGGCTTCGGTGCCTTTTCGTTTGAGCTTTGGCTCGATGAGCCCCTCAAGAATCTCCTCATTATATTCTGAAAAATTCTGAAATTTTTAGTAACTTCAAACTAAAGTGAGCCAACTTCAATGAAATTGATAGCACCTACTCCTACAAGTGCCTAGAGCCTATATAAAGCATTAGAACTACTTGGAACCATATAAATTTGACATGCAAGCTCAAGAACATGGTCACCTATGCAGCACAAATTTGCAATGAATAAAGCACTAGAACAAAGACTAATTGGACCAATGGAGGAGTCACATACCAAGGAACAATCTCCCCAAGCAGTTTTGCGAGAGGTGCTTTGAGCAAGGAGATCGAAAATCACAGCAAAAGTGGCTGGAACTCGTGCTTGAGTCGGTTTTTCGGGTTTGTGTGAGACGGAGGAAGAAGATGGATGCTGGGATAAGTGGAGGAGGGCCACCGTGGGCCCACGAGGTAGGGGGCGCGCCCTATAGGTGGGCGCCCACCACCCTCGTGGCCAGGTGGCAGCTCCTCCCACGGTAATTTTTGCATAGTAAATCCTCAAATATTCCCGAAAAAATCATACTAAATTGGCATGTCATTCTGAGGACTTTTATTTTCGGGATATTTTTATATTGCACGGATAATCAGATAACAGACAGAAAAATACTATTTTTACTTTATTTCTACTAAATAACAGAAAGTATAGAGAGGGTACAGCAGTTTGTGCTTCTAGTTTCATCCATCTCATGCTCATCAAAAAGAATCCACTAACAAGGTTGATCAAGTCTTGTTAACAAACTCATTCTGATAATCATTAAACCGGAGAAATTTAGAATAACCCTAAGTTACCTCAACGGGGATATGCACATCCCCTATAATAAGTATATCATATTTCTTCTTGATAGTAGGGAGAGGAAATTGAAAACCTCCAATTATAATCGATGGAATTTTTCCAATGGAGTTGATACTATGAACTTGAGGTTGTTTCCTCAGAAAGTGTACCGTATGCTCATTACCATTAACATGAAAAGTGACATTGCCTTTGTTGCAATCAATAACATCCCCTGCAGTATTAAGAAAAGGTCTTCCAAGAATAATAGACATACTATCATCCTCGGGAATATCAAGAATAACCAAGTCCGTTAAAATAGTAATGTTTGCAACCACAACGGGCACATCCTCACAAATACCGATAGGTATAGCAGTTGATTTATCAGCCATTTGCAAAGATATTTCGGTAGGTGTTAGCTTATTCAAGTCAAGTCTACGATATAAAGAGAGAGGCATAACACTAACACTGGCTCCAAGATCACATGAAGCAGTTTTAATATAATTTCTTTTAATGGAGCAAGGTATAGTAGGTACTCCGGGATCTCCAAGTTTCTTTGGTATTCCACCCTTAAAAGTATAATTAGCAAGCATGGTGGAAATCTCAGCTTCCGGTATCTTTCTTTTATTAGTAATGATATCCTTCATATATTTATCATAAGGATTTGTTTTGTGCACATCAGTTAATCGCATATGCAATAAGATAGGGCTAATCATTTCAGCAAAGTGCTCAAAATCCTCATCATCCTTTTTCTTGGATGGTTTTGGAGGAAAAGGCATGGGTTTCTGAACCCAAGGTTCCCTTTCTTTACCATGTTTCCTAGCAACAAAGTCTCTTTTATCATAACGTTGATTCTTTGATTGTGGGTTATCAAGATCAACAACAGGTTCAATTTCTACATCATTGTTATTACTAGGTTGAGCATCATCATTAATATTTTTATTAGGTTCATGTTCATTACCATATTGTGTTTCAGCATCAGACATAGATATATCATTTGGATTATCAGGTGGTTCAGCAATAAATTCACTAGAAGTTTGCACAGTTCTATCATTTTTCTTTTTCTTCTTTTTAGAAGAACTAGGAACATCAATATTATTCCTCTGAGAATCTTGCTCGATTCTCTTAGGGTGGCCTTCAGGATACAAAGGTTCCTGAGTCATTCTACCAGTTCTAGTAGCCACTCTAACAACATAATCATTTTTCTTACTATTCATTTCATCAAGTACTTCTTTTTGAGCCTTAAGTACTTGTTCTACTTGCATGGTAACCATAGAAGCATGTTTGCTAACAAGTTTAAGTTCACCTTTAATATCAGCCATATAGTCACCCAAGCGTCTAATCATATAAGCATTTTCTTTTAATTGTCTACCAAAATAAGCATTGAAGTTGTCTTCCTTAAACATAAAGTTATCAAACTCATCCAAGCACTGACTAGCAATTTTAGTAGGAGGAACTTCAGCTTTATCATATCTACAGAGAGAATTTACCTTTACTACCTGTGTCGGCATATCGGGGTCAGGAGGTTCTTCAATAAATAAAGATTTGAGATCATAAGTTTCTTCAACAGGCGGTGAATTAAGACCATGTATTTCTTCAATAGGAGGTAAATTCTTAACGTCTTCAGCTTTAATACCTTTCTCTTTCATAGATTCCTTTGCCTCTTGCATATCTTCGGTACTGAGAAATAAAACACCTCTCTTCTTCGGAGTTGGTTTAGGAATAGGCTCAGTAATTGGAGCAGGAGCTGGCTCAGGAGGTGCCCAATTATTTTCATTTGTCAACATATTATTCAATAGAATTTTAGCTTCATCCAGTGTTCTTTCCCTGAAAAGAGACCAGCACAACTATCCAGGTAATCTCTGGAAGCATCGGTTAGTCCATTATAAAAGATATCAAGTATTTCGGGTTTCTTAAGAGGATGATCAGGCAAAGCATTAAGTAACTTGAGAAGCCTCCCCCAAGCTTGTGGGAGACTCTCTTCTTTAATTTGCACAAAGTTGTATATTTCCCTCAAAGCAGCTTGTTTCTTATGAGCAGGGAAATATTTAGCAGAGAAGTAATAAATCATATCATGGGGACTACGCACACAACCAGGATCAAGAGAATTAAACCATATCTTAGCATCACCCTTTAATGAGAACGGAAATATTTTGAGTAAATAGAGGTAACGCGATCTCTCATCATTAGTGAACAGGGCAGCTATATCATTTAACTTTGTAAGATGTGCCATAACAGTTTCAGATTCATAGCCATAAAATGAATCACATTCAACCAAAGTAATTATATCAGGATCAATAGAGAATTCATAATATTTATCAGGAACACATATAGGTGAAGTAGCAAAAGCAGGGTCGGGTTTCATTTTATCTCTAAGTGATTCTTTGTTCCATTTAATTAATAACCTCTTAAGCTCATATCTATCCTTGCAAGCAAAAATAGCGGCAGAAGATTCCATATCAAAAAGATTACCTTCAGGAATAACAGGCATATTTTCATCACCACTGTCATCATCATATTCAGATTCAATAATTTCTTTTTATCTAGCCCTGGCAATTTGTTCATCAAGAAATTCACCAAGGTGCACAGTAGTATCAGACATAGAAGTAGTTTCATAATAAATATCATGCATAGTAGAAGTGGCATCATCAATAGCATGCGACATATCAGAACGAATAGCAGAAGCAGGTGTAGGTGTCGCTAGCTTACTCATAACAGAAGGTGAATCAAGTGCAGAGCTAGATGGCAGTTTCTTACATCCCCTCGTAGTTGAGGGATAGATCTTGGTTTTCGGATCTCTCATGTTCTTCATAATGATAAGCAGATATAAATCCCAAGTGACTCAAAGAATAGAGCTATGCCCCCGGCAACGGCGCCAGAAATTGTAGGGGATCGCAACAGCTTTCGAGGGTAGAGTATTCAACCCAAATTTATTGATTCGACACAAGGGGAGCCAAAGTATATTCTCAAGTATTACCAGCTAAGTTGTCAATTCAACCACACCTGGAAACTTAGTATCTGCAACAAAGTGTTTAGTAGCAAAGTAATATGATAGTGGTGGTAGCGGCAACAAAAGTAAAGACAACAAAAGTAATGTTTTTGGTATTTTGTAGTGATTGTAACAGTAGCAGAGGGAAAGTAAATAAGCGTCAACCAGTATATGGAAAACTCGTAGGCACCAGATCAGGGATGGATAATTATGCCGGATGCGATTCATCATGTAACAGGCATAACAAAGGGTGACACAGAACTAGCTCCAGTTCATCAATGTAATGTAGGCATGTATTCCTTATATAGTCATACGTGCTTATGGAAAAGAACTTGCATGACATCTTTCATCCTACCCTCCCGTGGCAGTGGGGTCCTATTGGAAACTAAGGGATATTAAGGCCTCCTTTTAATAGAGAACCGGAACAAAGCATTAGCACATAGTGAATACATGAACTCCTCAAACTATGGTCATCACCGGGAGTGGTCCCGATTATTGTCACTTCGGGGTTGCCGGATCATAACACATAGTAGGTGACTATAGACTTGCAAGATAGGATCAAGAACTCACATATATTCATGAAAACATAATAGGGTCAGATCTGAAATCATGGCACTCGGGCCCTAGTGACAAGCATTAAGCATAGCAAAGTCATAGCAACATCAATCTCAGAACATAATGGATACTAGGGATCAAACCCTAACAAAACTAACTCGATTACATGATAAATCTCATCCAGCCCATCACCGTCCAGCAAGCCTACGATGAAATTACTCACGCACGGCGGTGAGCATCATGAAATTGGTGATGGAGGATGGTTGATGATGACGACGGCGACGAATCCCCCTCTCCAGAGCCCCGAACAGACTCCAGATCAGCCCTCCCGAGAGGTTTTAGAGATTGGCGGGGGCTCCGTATCGTAAAATGCGATGATTTCTTCTCTCTGATTTTTTTCTCTCCGAAAGCAAATATATAGAGTTGGAGTTGGCGTCGGAGGGTTTCCAGGGGCCCCACAAGGTAGGGGGCGCGCCCTAGGCAAGCTTGGCGACTAAATATGTAGATTCCTTTCTTTGTAACCGACCTTGTGTAACCCTAGATCCTCCCGGTGTCTATATAAACTGGAGGACCTAGTCCGGAGGACATACATTATGATAGCCATACACGCTAGACCTCTAGGGTTTAGCCATTACGATCTCATGGTAGATCAACTCTTGTAATACTCATATTCATCAAGATCAATCAAGAAGGACGTAGGGTATTACCTCCATAGAGAGGGCCCGAACCTGGGTAAAACATTGTGTCCCATGTCTCCTGTTACCATCGACCTTAGACGCACAGTTCGGGACCCGCTACCCGAGATCCACCGATTTTGACACCGACAGCAGCCCTCGTGGTATCTCCTCAGGTAACACATCTTCATACCCCTGCAAAATTTCAACAACAACACTAGGAGTTGTAGAGGGTAATTCGTTAGTAGAAAGAAAGTTGTCCTTCTACAAAAGTACAAAGTCCACGGACTTGGGTTCTCTCAACTCTCTCATATCCCTTTTCCTAGCCATCATAACTAATCCCTGTTTTTCCATGTCTTGGTCCATTTAAGCTATGGGGTATTATTTGGCTTTGGATTCTCTCGCTCACTATGTTGGTGGATGTCACTCAAATGTTTCTCGTACACTCTCTCTCTTTCTTTTTCAGGTCATCCATCAATATTTCTTCGGGTGTCAAAGGGAGCAAAGATATGCGCTCTCCCTCATATTGGAATGAGAGACGATTAGCACAACTATTGATTTGCACATCACGATCATACAACCAAGGTCTTCTCAATAGCAATTGGCATACTTGCATTGGCACCACGTCACGTTCCACTTGATCTCGGTACTTCCCAATGGAAAACCGAATGGTGAATATGTTGCTTACTCAAAGTGTGCCACCATCATCGAGCCATTGCATCTTATATGGACTCGGGTGCCTTCTTTATTTCAGTCCCATTTTCTCTACTAAATATGAACTTGCAATGTTGTTGCAGCTGCCATTGTTAACACTAATTCTACAAAACCTCTCCTTGATGGTGCCATGGGTGTGAATAATATTATGATGCTGCCATTTCTCTTCTCTAGCTTCATTGTCACTAAGCACACAACGAGAAACAAAGCAATCTCCCATGTGGGCTTGAATATCACAACCACTCTTCTCACTTTGTTCTTCCTCATGATCATTCGGTGCTCCACTATCTTCGTGTTCACTCTCAGATTCCCATTCACCTTGTTCATTGACAAATAGAACTCTCTTGCTTCGACATTTAGAAGAAATGTGATCATGCCCTTTGTACTTCCAACACTCAATATCTCGGCTTCGAGATGATGGTACAACCATGGGGTTAGAAGTACTTCCAATAGCAGAGGGAGCATGCTTGTCAACATTCCTTGGATCTAGTGATGATGCCGATGAAGCCACTGTTCATCGGGTGGCAGTAGGGTGTGAAGTATGCTGAAACTGAGAACCACCATGAGAGGCACTTGGCTGCAATTTTGGCATGGTGTGGTGGTGCGGTTGTGAGATATTCGTCCATGACCACTCCGCTGCACCTTCCTCTCCGTGCGCTTTGCTTGCTCCAGAAGATCTTGTAGAGTGTTATAGGGAAACATCTCCACAAAATCAGAAATTTCATTGTTGAGACCATGCAGAAATCTCGCCATCTTTGACTCCTCATCTTCATGAATATGGGCACGAACCAGTAGTAATTCCATCTCTTTATAGTACTCATCCACCATGCGTGTACCTTGGCTGAGGTGCTGCAATCTGTTTCGGAGATCTCTTTGGTATTGTGAAGGAACAAACCTTCGCATCATGGCTTGTTTCATCTCTTCGCAAGTGTCAATATGGTCACAACCTAGCTGCAGCTGAATTTATTGTAATTGATTCCACCAAGTAAGTGCATAACCAAAAAACTCAACATAAGCAAGGTTGACTCTCTTCGGATCAGAAAGGTTATGGATACAAAAAATCTGATCACACTGCTCTTCCCATTAAAAATATGCATCGGGGTCTTCCTTTCCTGTGAACTTGGGGATGTGCAACTTGATTCTTGCTATGTCATCTCAACCATCTCAATCATGACGTTCTACACGATGCCCATCTTCAGCAGCACGACGGTATGGGAAACCATCATAATCATCAAAATCATCTCCATGACCAGGAGCAACATGCTTGTGAGGGTTATAGTAGTGCTCACGAGGACCATGGCCTCGCCCTCGAACTTGTCCTCCTCGCTGCCCTCCATGAGTAATGGCACCACGCCCATGAGCAGCAGCCACATGTCCACCATAGTTGTTGTTATCATCCTCCAAGGCACCGTCAACAGCAGCATGCACGAAATTCTCATCCCCAACTTCCTCAAGTGGGTCAATAGGGTGCTCTCGGTGTCGAACCCTATCGCCACCTGTTGGAGGTCGCTCATGAAACATCCTTCCAAGGTCTTGAACCATGTTCGATAATTACTGAAACTCAGCACGTGTGATCAGGGCAACTTCTTCCCCTTGGTCTTCTCCATGAGCACTCGATGCAGTTCTTGTCATGTTAGTGGGGCTAAAAAAGTGGAATAGGACAATTTTGTGGAATCACACAATCTCACCTCTTACTCACCAAAGTTCTTATGAGTTCACATCAGATTGTGCTTCTCCCGGATGTGTTAAAGCGATTGAAGGGCAGGGATCAAAGAAGTAGCTTCAGCTTTTGGTGGAGCTTGGTGGGGTAAACACAAAGGGGCTTGTTCTGAAATCAAGTTGATGCAAACCAAGAAAATATGGGGATAGATCTGATGCACCTTTGCATCAAGGTTGAAAAACACACAACACAAAAGCTTCTGAAATTTTTCTACCAAGCTAAAACTTTTGGATCTTGCACAACACTTTATGTTTCTCTCTTGAATTTTTTGCCACTCTTTTTTTCTTTGATTTTTTTGCCACTCTTTTTCACTCTTTTTCCAAAGCACAACAACCAAATCTAAAAGAAATTATGAAGATGAACTTGGTGCAGATCTAAAAGATGAAGAACATGCAAGGTATGCAACAATAAGATCTCACTACCAACAACTCTTGGATTTATTTTTGGTGGGGACTTGGACTTCTAGGACAGAAAATATAGCATGAAAACCACTCAATGTAAAGGGATGATAGCAAGATAATCATGGATAGTATATCTTACCGTGTCAACGAATGCTCCGATGCCAGATGATAGGTGTGAACCCGATGAACGAGTTCACGCCCGTGGGTGGCCCGATCTTCATGTAATAGGATCAAATCGGGAGGGATAACAAGCTGCAAGCGGCCAGGATAACTAGCTTTATACCTGCCATGGTTGGATGCAACCCGTATGTTTGGGATGGCTGACCGAAGCTACAAGAACTCCAACCCGCTCTCCGAACAATCGCAGAACCACAAACCGAGATTAACCCACACAAAATATCTAGAACCGTAGAGCATGGATTAGGTTGAACCAGAGGCTCCTTATCACGAATCTGGATGAACTCACAAGATAAAGGTAGCAAGGATCTCTCCGATCTCTCTAGCAGTCTTGCTGCATAACCTTGTAGCTGAATGGTTTAACAAAATGTGCTCTAGATGATGGGGAGATGGGTTTTTTTAGAAAGGACAAACCCCCTTAGCTAGGTGTGAGAATGGTTTCAAAAGTAAGCACGTTTGCATGGCTTCTTTGGGGGGGATAAGCATTCAACTTTTGGAGTTGTTGGAGAGCTCCTCGGAAATTTGCGAAGCCTTGACAGCCTAGACACCTTCCACGAGTTCGCTAGAACTTTTGACTCACAACTCCAAATGATGTGAGGTTTTTTGCATGGGCAATATAATTTGATGTATCTTCTGTTGATGTACCGCTATGGCCCCATCTCTCCAACACATGGGTGTGGCTCAACAAAACATGTAAAAACTGACAGCATCAACTTCACTTGAAACTTATTTTCTCCAAACTTGTTCCTCCAAACTGGTTGCTTCAAGATCTCATAGGTTGTGGGATTTCTTAAATGTGATACCTAAGTTCAACCAACAACAATGGGGATGAAAGCATAGTTGTGTCATCAAGGATACAATGTAAACTTAAGTTAGTGTTCACCTGGTCACTTATTAGTTTGGCGCGACTTCTTATGATTGGACCTATAATTGTTGGAGACTTGTCGATGGTAGTGGTGTCCTCATCACTAGCAAAATACAGAAAGGTGAGAGTACTACTACATTAGTCATAAAGAATGCACATACTTATTGCAAAAGTTTATTAGTCCTCGAAGCAAAGTACTACTATGCATGCTCCTAGGGGGTAGATTGGTAGGAAAAGACCATCGCTCATCCCCGACCACCACTCATAAGGAATATAATCAATAATAAATAATGCTCCAATTTCATAGCATAAGGAGAGACCATATGTGCATGCTTCGGGAATCACAAACCTTAACACAAATATTCTTACTAAACCACAATTACTCACTAGCATTACTCTAATATCACCATCTTTATTCTATAGGCTCTTGCCATTCCTTATTCTGTAGTCCGTCGAAACTTCACCCAAAACATGAAAACTTCATAACACAAAACTCAACAGAAAACTCGTGAGATCCGTTAGTGAAACAAAGCAAATCACCACTTTTAGGTATTATTGTAAACTCATTCTAATTTTATACTTGCATTATATCTACTGTATTCTAACTTCACCATGGTTCATACCCCCTGGTACAACCCATAGATTCATCAAAATAAGCAAACAACATAATGAAAACAGAATTTTTCAAAAACAGAACAATCTGTAGTAATCTGGACTTTAGCCAAACTTCTGTAACTCCAAAACTTCTGAACAATTAGGAAAACATGGGCAATTTGTATATCAATAAAGTGTAAAAAATTCAGAAGTTTGCGCCACTCTAGTGATTTTTAACAATTCCACTACTAGATGTAAAAGTTTCTGATTTTTCTCAGAATCAAATCAACAATCTTCCAAATCATCCCAAAGGTCTTACTTGGCACAAAAACTCATTAAAACACTAAAACACAATCATAACATAATTATAATGGTATATACACATAAAAACGGAAAAATAAAATATTGGGTTGTCTCCCAACAAGTGCTTTTCTTTAGAGCTTTTCAGCTAGGCATTGATAATTTTAATGATGCTCACTTGAAAGATAATAATGGACACAAAGGGAACATCATAAAACATGTGACAAACATATCTAATTCTAACATAGTTCCTATGCATAGGCATTTTATAAGCAAACAAACTATCAAGACAAGAAAAAACTAGCATACGCATACAAGAAGAAAGAAATAATAGCAATCTCAACATAACGAGAGGTAATTTAGTAACATGAAAATTTCTACAACCATATTTCCATCTCTCATAATAATTACATGTGGGGTCATATTCAAATTCAATAATATAGCTATCGTATAAAATTTTCTCTAAATGATCCACATGCATAAAAGTTTTATTATCTTCCAAGATAGTGGAATTAACATCAACTAAAGTCATGACCTTTTGAAATCCACTTTTATCAAAAAATCATAAGATTGAGCACTCTCCAAATATGTGGGTTTATTTTCAGCTAAAGCTGACATTATTCCAAACCCACTTTCAATATTATTGCAAACATTATAAAAAATCATATGCTTAAATCTCTTTTCAAGATCATAAGAAGAATCACCCCAATCATGATCATTGCAATAAGTAGTGGACATATCAAAATTAGCATCCCTAATCTTGAGGTTTTGCATATTATTAGAATAGTTGACATTAGTAGAATTTGTAATAACATCATTGCAATCATGCTTTTCATTCAAGGAGCTATCAAGTGTGGGTGCAATAGCAATAATTTCATGTTTAACAAAAGGAACTGTTGCAAGTTCATCTCCATAAGTATAATTAATATTGGCATCATGGCCGTAAGAATAGCAAGCATCATGTTCATCAAGGGGGGATAATTCAATCAAATCAACGGAATCATAATTATCTATATATTCATGCATATCATTATTTTCTTCCAAAGCAGCGGATATTCTCTAAATAAATTCTTTAACATAGGCATTAGAAGCATAGTTTTCATAGAAATATATAAGTATGTCAAAAATTTCAGATTTGTAGTGAGTAATATCATTGTTTTCATTCAAATAAGCAACTTCATAAGCATACTTAAAAGCAACAATTTCTTCAATTTGTTCGATATCATAGTAACTATAAACACCTTTGGTATAAGAACATATGATTTCATTATCATTAAACTCACATAGGTAGGGAAGGTGTTTTTAGGGTTCTCCGAGGAGCAAGTAAAATCATAAATTTCACAAAGATTCCAAACATAGCATAGCAAACAATTTATTTTATACCATAAGAGTCCCCCTTTTCGAGACAAACGATGACTCACAAAATGAGCATGCTCATCTAATGATTTTCCTTCTACTAAACTAGTTGGGATTTCAGCACAAGCACATATGGATCGAAGATGATCCAAGTAGAAAACTTTAAGTGGATCCATATCAATAGATTTTTAGCAAGCAATTAGAAGGCACATGGCAACACAAGCTATTGGGGATATAACTCCTAGGTATGACCGGCCCAGGAGGGGCCGGGTCATGCCTTTGACGGTTCATTATGAAGAAGTCCATGAAAGCCCAAGGTGTGAAGGTGGCGACCCATGGAGGCGGGCCTAGATAAGACCCAGACCAGGGGCCCATAAGCTGCCATGTGATAACTTGTATCTAAGATAATGATTAGTTGCAAACTGAGCCGGTCACGATGTATGAATCGGCCAGACTCTATAAGCCGTCTGGCCTCAACCTATGTATATAAAGGGGAGACCAGGTGGGAGGAAAGGTTAAGAAACAACTCATCAAGAACTAGGTCAAGCGTATTCGCTCAGTGGTAATCGAAACCCAAGCAATAAAATCTAGAGTAGGAGCATGCTTTTACCTCGTTTAGAGGGGGCGAACCTAGGTAAACTCTCTGTGTCCTTTGTCCCATTCAATCCCTTCCAGCTAACCTAGTTGCGATGGCTCCACACCTAAGTCCTTTTGCTAGGACATATGTCGTGTTAAGTCCACAACAGTTGGCGCCCACCATCTGCCTGGCTCACAGTGGTTTCGAGTTCTTGAAGGGAACTTCGCAGGGATCAAGGGATACACCGTCGGCAGGATGAGTAAGAGCTGCTGCGGCAAGCTCTACATCAACGATGCTAGCTGGGGCCCCGAGGCAGGCTCAATAGAGGACGGGTACCGGGTCCCCTTCAGTGGAATCTACGTCTTCATTGGCAAGATCGGCGAGTCAGAACCCAGCCGGACATCTGCACCGACGTCATCAAGACGGCTCAACGTGCATGACCTGCCAAGGTCCAAGCCGTCGTGAAGCACGCCTTTGTTGGTTTCATCCACGGGGCGGATCTCGAGGAAGGATCTGCATCCGGAGGAGAGACGTCCATCTACTCTGATGATGCATCCTCAACCGATGAGACTGGTTCAATGTATCAACTGCAAGACGGCGGGCTTGGGGGCTATTCTGATGGCAACAGTATTTCGGACCCTCATGAGCTGCCGAACAGGGTTGCGATCTTCATGGATGGCACCCAACCGTTTCTCCGTTCATCAATGGTTGTGGCTATGACTTCCGGTTCAACAGCCAAGGCAACGACCGGGGCAAGTGGCTCTACGCGCCCGCCAGCTTAGGTCTTGTCTGAACTCTTGGACTCCTTGGCGATTGTGATGGGGGCAGAGGTGATCCCAAAGACTCAAGTACGGCATAAGGTGGACATCGCGAAACTGGAGGATGAGATAGCTCAATCTAGGGAAGAGCTTAATGCTAAGAATGCTAGGATGACAGAGCGCGCCACCTTGGACGCACAATCGCAACAGATCCAAGCAGAGGCTTTCCGGTTAAGTTTGGATTAGACTGCATCTGACACTGTTCTACAAAGGAGGCATCAAAGTCATTGACCTCTGGACTATGATGCAAGGAATCTTTTTAATACCCCTGGAGCAGGACCAAGCAACCCATTCGAGATGAACCGGACCACTGAAGCGCCTGCGGCAGGAGCGACGGCTCAACCCCATGTTATATAGCCGCTTCCTTTGAATCTGACCCCGCCTCAGCGAGTGCCAACACCACCGGGTCATTTTTCTAACCCTCTGGACAACATGATTGTTGCAGCATCACGGCTAGCGGCTCTTCCAGTGCAAGGAGAGTCTCCCACGGCGGTTGAAGCCCGGAAGGCCATGGAGGTTCTTCAGACGGTGGTGGCCTAGCAGGCGGCTTATTCTTACAGTCGTGAGTGGATCCATTCAACTCCGTGTCACAGTAGAAGTTACAACCTGCGTATTGAGTCGCCAGCAGTCTCGAGAAGTGAGCATCACCATAACCAGCACCGTGGGCATGACCCGCCATGTGTTGATAATAATGCTCAGGCTCTGGCGGATCATGCGAGGGCGCGTCGAGAGGTGGAACTAACGGCTTAGTTGGTGGCTCATCTGCAGCCTCAACTTAACCCATCAATATCCGTGGAAGCCAGGATGATCTCTAGGACCGCGGGTGTCCGTGCCTGGTGCCGGCTTTGCGTAATGAGTGACTGCCTAAAGATTTCAAGGGCCATCATAAAGTACCCAATTACACAGTTGATCAATGATACGTCTCCAACGTATGTATAATTTTTGATTGTTCCATGCTATATTATCTACTGTTTTGGAATATATTGGGCTTTATTTTCCACTTTTATATTATTTTTTGGACTAACCTATTAACCGGAGGCCCAGCCCAGAATTGTTGTTTTTTGCCTATTTCAGTGTTTCGGAGAAACAAAATATCAAACGGAGTCCAAACGGAATAAAATCTTCGGGAACGTGATTTTCTCACCGAACGTCATCCAGGAGACTTGGATCCTACTTCAAGGGATCAAAGAGGAGGTCACGAGGGTGGGGGGCGCCCCCCCTAGGGCGCGCCCCCTGCCTCCTGGGCCCCTCGGTGCTCCACCGACGTACTCCTTCCTCCTACATATACAAACGTACCCCCAAACGACCAGAACAAGAACTGAAAACCTAATTCCACCGCTGCAACTTTCTGTATCCACGAGATCCCATCTTGGGGCCTGTTCCGGAGCTCCACCGGAAGAGGGCCGTCATCACGGAGGGCTTCTACATCATCCTAGCCCCTCCAATGAAGTGTGAGTAGTTTACCTCAGACCTTTGGGTCCATAGTTAGTAGCTAGATGGCTTCTTCTCTCTCTTTGAATCTCAATACAAAGTTCTCCCCCTCTCTTGTGGAGATCTATTCAATGTAATCTTCTTTTTGCGGTGTTTTTGTTGAGACCGATGAATTGTGGGTTTATGATCAAGTCTATCTATGAATAATATTTGAATCTTCTCTGAATTCTTTTATGCATGATTGTTTATCTTTGCAAGTCTCTTTGAATTATCCATTTGGTTTGGCCAACTAGATTGGTAGTTCTTGCCATGGGAGAAGTGCTTAGCTTTGGGTTCGATCTTGCGGTGTCCTTTCCCAGTGACAGAAGGGGCAGAAAGGAATGTATTGCATCGTTGCCATCGAGGATAACAAGATGGGGTTTATTTCATATTGCATGAATTTATCTCTCTACATCATGTCATCTTGCTTAAGGCATTACTCTGTTTTTAACTTAATACTATAGATGCATGCTGGATAGCGGTCGATGAGTGGAGTAATAGTAGTAGATGCAGAATCATTTCGGTCTACTTGTCACAGACGTGATGCCTATATACATGATCATGCCTAGATATTCTCATAACTATGCTCAATTCTGTCAATTTCTCAACAGTAATTTGTTCACCCACCGTAGAATACTTATGCTCTTGAGAGAAGCCACCAGTGAAACCTATGGCCCCCGGGTCTATTCTCATCATATCAATCTCCATCACTTTAATCTTGCTTTGCTTTTTTACTTTGCCTTTTATTTTTACTTTGCATCTTTATATCAAAAATACCAAAAATATTATATCTATCAGATCTCACTCTCGTAAGTGACCGTGAAGGGATTGACAACCCCTAATCGCGTTGGTTGTGAGTAGCTATCGTTTTGTGCAGGTACGAGCGACTTGAGTGTGGCCTCCTACTAGATTGATACCTTGGTTCTAAAAAACTGAGGGAAATACTTACGCTACTCTACTGCATCATCCCTTCCTCTTCGGGGAAAACCAAGACAGGCTCAAGACGTAGCAAGAAGGATTTCTGGCGCCGTTGCCGGGGAGGTTCGCGCAAGTCAAGATTTGACTCCCGACAACGAGCCATTTTTGGCGTCGTTGCCGGGGAGTCTACGCAAAAAGTCAACATACCAAGTACCCATCACAATCCCAATCTCTCGCATTACATTATTTGCCATTTGCCTCTCGTTTTCCTCTCCCCCACTTCACCCTTGCCATTTTATTCGCCCTCTCTCTCTCTCTATCCTCCCTCTTTGTTTGCCTCTTTGTTTGCTCGTGCGCTAGTTTGCTTGCTTGTCGTTATGTCTGAAATTGGGGAAGTTATCGCCAATATGGGCGATAACAATATCATGGAAAATTCTGATGCTCCTGCTAAAGAACCTACCATCTTTCATAAAAAAAATTATGTGTTGGTAGTGGTAATATTATTGGAAAAGGAATTATTCAATATTTCTTTACTTGTGCCAGTGCTTTACCTTCTATGGGTAGTTCTATCCTTCACAGAACTAGTAGTCTTGCGGACGCTATTGCCATGCTTGTAGTTGAACTTGAAAGACAATTCATGCACATGCATCCATCCATACAAAGGATTTTTCTGGAATTTTCTAATGTTGAGCATTCTTCTGTTAAGCGTGCCGCTACTATCTTTTTGGGTCATGAGTTTAGATTCATAATAAGAGAAGCCAAAGAAATCTTTGCTCATTATAGGGTGGATGCTTGTCGTCCTCCCATAGAAGAGATCCTCTTTGATCAAGAAGAAATAATGCGATTTCAATCTCTAGATTATGTTGCTTTCAATGAAAATCTTAGAAGAAGGGTTCCTACCAATGTTTTAGTTGATAGAATTTCTGAACTTAATGATGATTTGGCTATTCGAAATAATGAAGTAGGATATTCTCTTGAATATAGGCTCACAAAGTTCTGTCAAAAGAATGCTTATAATGATGAATTGGTGGTGCATTATGAAGGACCAAAGGAGGAACCTATACCTCCCAAGGTTGATCTTGGGGACTTTTGTCCCACTAAATTTAGTCCTTTTGATTACTTTTGCTTGCCTCAAAGAAAACTTGCTGCCGAACGTAGAATATATGAAATGAGTTTCACCAATCTATCTTATTACTATGGCAATACCTAGATCTATCCTTGCTTGTTATGCCTATCTAGGGGCGTTAAACGATAGCGCTTGTTGGGAGGCAACCCAATTTTATTTTTATCCCTTGCTATTTGCTCCTGTTTAGTAATAAATAAATTATCTAGCCTCTGTTATGGTTGTGTTTTTTGTGCTTAATTAGTGTTTTTGCCAAGTAGAACCGTTGGGAAGACTTGGGGAAAGTCTTGTTGAACTTGCTGTAAAAACAGAAACTTTAGCGCTCACGAGAACTACTGTCATTTTTATTTGAAGAGTGATATTTAGTTAATTATTTTTGCAGATGATTAATAGATAAATTCCTCACGTCCAGCAATTTATTTTAGAATTTTTGGGGTTCCAGATCTTGCGCTAGCTACAGATTATTACAGACTGTTCTGTTATTGACAGATTCTGTTTTTCGTGTGTTGTTTGCTTATTTTGATGAATCTATGGCTAGTAAAATAGTTTATAATCCATAGAGAAGTTGGAATACATTAGGTTTAACACAAATATAAATAAATAATGAGTTCATTACATTACCTTGAAGTGGTCTTTTGTTTTCTTTCGCTAACAGAGCTCACGAGTTTTCTATTTTGAGTTTTGTGTTGTGAAGTTTTCAAGTTTTGGGTCAATTCTTTTGATGGATTATGGAACAAGGAGTGGCAAGATCCTAAGATTGGGAATGCCCATGGCACCCCCAAAACAATCCAAGGACACCAAAAAGTCAAAGCTTGGGGATGCCCCGGAAGGCATCCCCTCTTTTCGTCCACTTCCATCGGTAATTTACTTGGAGCTATATTTTTATTCACCAACATGATATGTGTTTTGCTTGGAGCGTCTTGTATTATTTGTGTCTTTGTTTGTTAGCATGCCACAATCATCCTTGCTGTACACACCTTTTGAGAGAGCCATACATGAATTAAAATTTGATAGAATACTCTATGTGCTTCACTTATATCTTTTGAGCTAAGTAGTTTTGCTCTATGTGCTTCACTTATATCTTTTGAGCTAAGTAGTTTTGCTCTATATGATTCACTTATATATTTTGAGCGTTATAATTTTGCTCTATGTGCACGGTGGTGGATTTTTTTTAAAGAAACTATTGATCTCTCATGCTTCACTTAAATTATTTTGAGAGTCTCTTAATAGCATGGTAATTTGCCTAATAATAATATGCTTGGTATTCAAGATTTGTGAAACTTTCTTTTGAGTTTGTTGAATACTAAGAAAAGATTGAAGCATGATAATTGTTTTGAGATATGGAGGTGATAATATTAAAGTCATGCTAGTTGAGTAGTTGTGAATTTAAAGAATACTTGGGTTGAAGTTTGTGATTCCCGTAGCATGCACGTATGGTGAAGCGTTATGTGATGAAGTCGGAGCATGATTTATTTATTGATTGTCTTCCTTATGGGTGGCGGTCGGGGACGAGCGATGGACTTTTCCTACCAATCTATCCTCCTAGGAGCATGCGTGTAGTACTTTGCTTTTATAACTTCTAGATTTTTGCAATAATTATATGAGTTCTTTATGACTAATGTTGAGTCCATGGATTATACGCACTCTCACCCTTCCACCTTTGCTAGCCTCTCTAATACCGCGCAATTTTCACCGGTATCATACACCTACCATTTACCTTCCTCAAAACAGCCACCATACCTACCTATTATGGCATTTCCATAGCCATTCCGAGATATATTGCCATGCAACTTTACACCATCTAGTTCATCATGACACATCCATCATTGTCATATTGCTTAGCAGGATCATGTAGTTGACATATTATTTGTGGCAAAGCCACCGTTCATAATTTTCATACTTGTCACTCTTAATTCATTGCATATCCCGGTACACCGCCGGAGGCATCCATATAGAGTCATATTTTGTTCTAAGTATCGAGTTGTAATCATTGAGTTGTAAATAAATAGAAGTGTGATGATCATCATTCAATAGAGCATTGTCCCAAAAAATAGAAAGGCCAAAGAAAAAAAAGAAGGACAAAAAAAAAGAAAATAAATAAAAAGGGGCAATGCTACTATCTTTTTTCCACACTTGTGCTTCAAAGTAACACCATGATATAGCGAGTCTCATATATTGTGCTTCAAAGTAGCACCATGTTCTTCATATAGAGAATCTCATATGTTGTCACTTTCATATACTAGTGGGTATTTTACATTATAGAACTTGGCTTGTATATTCCAATGATGGGCTTCCTCAAATTGCCCTAGGTCTTCATGAGCAAGTAAGTTGGATGCACACCCACTAGTTTCTTTTGTTGAGCTTTCATACATTTATAGCTCTAGTGCATCCGTTGCATGGCAATCCCTACTCACTCACATTGATATCTATTGATGGGCATCTCCATAGCCCATTGATACGCCTAGTTGATGTGAAACTATCTTCTCCTTTTTGTCTTCCCCACAACCACCATTCTAGTCCACCTATAGTGCTATATCCATGGCTCACGCTCATGTATTGCGTGAAGATTAAATTTTTTTTGAAAAAGTTAGAGTATGAAACAATTGCTTGGCTTGTCATCGGGGTTGTGCATGATTTAAATACTTTGTGTGGTGAAGATAGAGCATAGCCAGACTATATGATTTTGTAGGGATAACTTTCTTTGGCCATGTTATTTTGAGAAGACATAATTGCTTTGTTAGTATGCTTGAAGTATTATTATTTTTATGTCAATATAAACTTTTGTCTTTAATCTTTCTAATCTGAATATTCATACCACAATTAAGAAGATTTGCATTGGAATTATGCCAAGTAGCACTCCGCATCAAAAATTCTCCTTTTATCATTTACCTACTCCAGGACGAGCAGGAATTAAGCTTGGGGATGCCTGATACGTCTCCAACGTATCTATAATTTTTGATTGCTCCATGCTATATTATCTACTGTTTTGGACTATATTGGGATTTATTTTCCACTTTTATATTATTTTGGGACTAACCTATTACCCGGAGGCCCAGCCCAGAATTGTTGTTTCTTGCCTATTTCAGTGTTTCGGAGAAACAAAATATCAAACGGAGTCCAAACGGAATAAAATCTTTGGGAATGTTAACGTGATCCAGGAGACTTGGACCCTACTGCAAGGGATCAAAGAGGAGGTCACGAGGGTGGGGGGCGCCCCCCCCTAGGGCGCGCCCCCTGCCTCCTGGGCCCCTCGGTGCTCCACCGATGTACTCCTTCCTCCTATATATACATACGTACCCCCAAACGATCAGAACAAGAACCGAAAACCTAATTCCACCGCCGCAACTTTCTGTATCCATGAGATCCCATCTTGGGGCCTGTTCCGGAGCTCCGCTGGAAGAGGGCCGTCATCACGGAGGGCTTCTACATCATCCTAGCCCCTCCGATGAAGTGCGAGTAGTTTACCTCAGACCTTCGGGTCCATAGTTAGTAGCGCGATGGCTTATTCTCTCTTTTTGAATCTCAATACAAAGTTCTCCCCCTCTCTTGTGGAGATCTATTCGATGTAATCTTCTTTTTGCAGTGTGTTTGTTGAGACTGATGAATTGTGGGTTTATGATCAAGTCTATCTATGAATAATATTTGAATCTTCTATGAATTCTTTTATGCATGATTGGTTATCTTTGCAAGTCTCTTCGAATTATCCGTTTGGTTTGGATAACTAGATTGGTAGTTCTTGCCATGGGAGAAGTGCTTAGCTTTGGGTTCGATCTTACGGTGTCCTTTCCCAGTGACAGAAGGGGCAGCAAGGCACGTATTGCATCGTTGCCATCAAGGATAACAAGATGGGGTTTATTTCATATTGCATTAATCTATCTCTCTACATCATGTCATCTTGCTTAAGGCGTTACTCTGTTTTAACTTAATACTCTAGATGCATGCTGGATAGTGGTCGATGACTGGAGTAATAGTAGTAGATGCAGAATCGTTTCGGTCTACTTGTCACGGACGTGATGCCTATATACATGATCATGCCTAGATATTCTCATAACTATGCTCAATTCTATGAATTGCTCAACAATAATTTGTTTACCTACCGTAGAATAATTATGCTCTTGAGAGAATCCACTAGTGAAACCTATGGCCCCCGGGTCTATTCTCATCATATCAATCTCCATCACTTTAATATTGCTTTGCTTTTTACTTTGCCTTTTATTTTTACTTTGCGTCTTTATATCAAAAATACCAAAAATATTATATCTATCAGATCTCACTCTCGCAAGTGACTGTGAAGGGATTGACAACCCCTAATTGCGTTGGTTGCGAGTAGCTATCGTTTTGTGCAGGTACGAGGGACTTGAGCGTGGCCTCCTACTGGATTGATACCTTGGTTCTCAAAAACTGAGGGAAATACTTGCGCTACTCTGCTGCATCATCCCTTCCTCTTTGGGGAAAACCAACGCAAGCTCAAGACGTAGCAATCAACCTCCAGATGCTTGGATCAAAAGTTATGAACTAGGCATGGAGATGTTGGATGTTAACGATGCTATGTGCGCCAAATATTTCACCCTAATGTTATATCGGTCGGCTCGCACCTGGCTAAAAGGATTGCCTCCTAATTCCATCAACTCATGGACTGAATTGAAGACGCGGTTTATTCATAATTTCAAGGATACATGTAAGCAACCTATGTCGTTTATCGAAATAGACACTTGCATCTAGCGTGACGACGAGTCCACCTCCCATTGGTACGCCGGATCTCTGCTGTTATAATTTTGGAGAAGAACTGTCGGTTCACTCCCCTTAAACAAAAACTGGGGTGGCTTAAACGTCATTGTAATGACATGGGAGAGCTCATGGCATGTCGGGGATATACCCCGCGGTATGACCCGACCGGGAGTATGACCCGGCCAGACTTGGTGCTTCATCATAACCCGCCGGAGGATTGGCGACTCATGAGTCTGGCGACTTAATGATGGCCTCGACGGCGGGTCAGACGGATCACAAGGGCCCAACGCCCAGTAGGCCGGCTCATGTTATTGTTGGCCGGCTTAAGACGGAAGGCATGAGGAATATTTCCTTTACGAGGAAGCAAGACCTGTAATTGTATCCGACTTGTAATAGAGAATAAGTTAGTTCTAATCCTACTAGGACTCTACATGTAAGCCGCCTCTTCAACTTATATAAGGAGGGGCAGGGCTCCCCAAGAGGGACGAGCAAGAAGCAATAATCTCTAGGGCTAGACACAACTAGAGGAGAGCCGGCTTACCGACGACTCTCTCATGAGCATAATGAGACCTAGCCACAAACAACATGTAGGGCTATTACCGGATGATGTTTCTAGGGGCCCGAAGCTGTCTAAATCCTTGTCTTGTGTTGCATCTCTTAATTCCGCTCAACCCCTCTCAAGCTACTACAAAGATGTATTGGCCTCATGACTAAGTCCTCACACTAGGACATCTGCCGTGACAATTCCACGACAGTTGGCGCCCACCGTGGGGCCTGTGCACGGTTCTGTTGAGTTCTTGAAGGGATCTCTTCTAGGTTTCGAGAAGTTTGCAATTTTTCGGATGAAGAAAGAATCAATTTGAAGGATATGCATCAGCCGGCCGTTTTTTGCGATCCGCCGAGTTGTGATTATTTTCCAAGATCCTCCGAATTGCCGCCGCCGCGTACGTACATCACATCAAGACAAAGTTGATTTTGTTCCAAAATTATCTAAAGCCGAATCGGTATCCTTTGGTCAACTCCGATGGCTATAAGGAATATGCTAGAAGATTAATTCAAGGATTAAGGAAGGAAAAAGATGCAGTCCACGTGAAGGACCAATCAAGGGGAAAGTGAGGCATGTATGTACGCACATATTCTTGATGAGATTAGTAGTACTCTTTGGAATTGGGCTCCACGATCGGGCATCTGTGCCGCGACTGCTGGTTTCGGCCCTGACGTCCCCGCCGCAGCACTTCTAAGCCTGCCTGCATAAAGCCGCCTCCGGCTGCGGGCCTCTGGACTGCGCATCTCCGTCCCGACCTCTGGCTCATGCGCCTCCGTGCCTCGTCGACTGCGTTATTTCTCCTCGTGGCAGCGCCTGCACAACTCCGAGAGGGAATCACCAAGTTTCGTGCCACGCATGCCCTCTATTTCGGATTCACCTTCGCCGAGTCGGCACCATGACTCGCCCGGCCGCGGGCCTCCTCACCAGCAGCTGTGTCGAGCCACCATTGGGATTCCCTGGTCACGATTCTCTTTGCTGCCATCGCCCTCACCTCTCCTCGCCTCTGTCCGACGACCGTTCGAGGCCACATCGCGCTGAGCCTGCTGCGGTCGCGTTGAACCGCCGCTCGAACGCTGCCTCTGCCAAGAACCGCCCTGAACAACCGCCACCGTCGCCGTCTTCACCTCTGTAACCATCGCATTGAGCCGCCGACCCCAGATGCTGAGTCGCCATGGTCGTGCCTCACCAACCTGCCTCCGCCTCAAGGCTGCGTGTCAGGCCGCCTTTGCCGGCCCTCCGCCTCGGGTGACAACAGTCTTGCTCCATTGAGCCGCCATCGCCATTGACCCGCCCGGCCACGGGCCTCTACCTCGACCGCTGTGTCAAGCTGTCGATGCAATCCAGCGACATCACTTCGCCCTTGCAACATCGAGTCGACCTTGAGCCGCTCGTGTCTGTTGCGAACCGCCGTTGCCACATCTGGCTCCGATCTTGAGCTCCGAGTGTTCGTTACTGAGCCGCTACCTTGGCCGTTGAGCCGGCTGGTTTTGAGTTGTCGCTGCCGTTTTACCTATGAGCCTCCGGCCGCAGTCGCGCCTAAATTGCTTCTCGCCGTCTGTTGGTCTGACCTACTTGCAAAGCTGCCTGTGAACTACCGTTGCGTCTGGCCTCTGCGGTGAGCTGCCTACGTTGGTTGTACCACAAGCCACCTCAGATGCCGTCACTTTTCTCCAACCCGGTTGCCTCCGTCACCACTGCGGTCATGGCCAAGAGCCACCCGGCTGCCTTCACCTCCACGGCCCTGCCCGTTGAGTGGTGTTATTACTCTGGCTTTTGTTGTGGCTGCTATTACTCACGAGATTCAGGCAACACTCTCATGGTGGACGGTACTGTCTTAAGTCTCAATGGAACATTAGTACTAGTACTAGTATAGTACGACCCAAAGATCTGCTCAATTATTGTCAAACGCAGAGTGCATCTACTTGCATTGGACAAAGCCCGCCAGGTGCTATATTTCTTATTTATTTTTTAGCACATATTAAAACATTTGAGAACAATTACTCTGGTTTGTGGTATTTTTTCGCAGGACCATTATTCATTACAAAGCTTACTCGCATGCGTCGGTGCTGTTTCTAAACACTGCGACCGACTCTCTCGTCTGCACCGGCTTACAACGAGGAGGACAATTTTCTCATCTATAACGGCTTACAGCCCCGCGGCCGATTCATTTGTCTACTCCTGCGGCCAACTCATCCGTGATTGATTTCAACTCCACCGTGGTAATCATCAGCTCCACGGTGGATAATTACTGGCTTGACTTATCAGGTGAAATCCATCCAATGTATTTTTATATTACATATTATTTTCTTTAAAAGGAGTACTTACTTTGGCTTGCAAGTTCTCCAATACATGACTCAAACCGGTCTATATCACGGTCAACTATGGAGAATCTTAAGCCAACTCCTCAAAGTCGTCTTAAGGCTTGGGGGCTACAATGACATGACTCAGCCAATTTATGATCCCGGGTCGTTGGAGGGAGAATAACCCGGCCCCGGAGGCTACTGCTACATTGGTGAAAGTTTAAAAGGATGTCAAGAAAATTTTCGGCTCAAATAGTGCCGGGTAATCTAAAAGTCCTGGCTCAAAGAAAGAGTTCTGGTTTATGAGGAAAATATTCGGTTCAAGGGAAATCTGTCTCCCACAAAGCCCTGGAGCATTCTATGTCTGATTCACCGCTCGGTTCAAAAAGAGTTAATCTCTCGCAAGTTTGAGTTCTTCAAAAAATTAAGGGTTTCCAAAGAAGAACTTGATGCCATGATGCGCGATTCAAACATGGGTATCCTGCCTTACGACTTATCTTCTTACGGTCACTTGGGGGCTTCCTTCTCATCGAGCATAGCTATCGGTACCCTCTTGATCGGTGTAATGCCAAATTTATAGTCACTTGGGGGCTTCCTGTTGAAACATAGGTCGTATTCGAACCAAAGAGAACATAGCTGTCAGTACCCTCTTGATCGGCACACTGCCAAACTCACTAGGGGGCTTCTTGATCGTATTTGAATCATAGCTCAACCCCTTTTTGGTCTGACGTGGATTGTATTCGAATCAGCATCGTTAAACAACTCTCAAGGTCATTTGGGGGCTTCCTGTTCAAACATAGGTCATATTTGAACCAAAGAGAACATAGCTGTCGGTACCCTCTTCATCAGCAACGCCAAAGCCACTAGGGGCTATACGATCATATTCGAATCTTAGCTTAACCCCTTTGGAACGGTTTTATGATCGTATTCGAATCAGAAGCCTAAAAAAATTGAAGTCTTTTCTGCAAACAACTTTTTGGATTTTACTTGCAGCTTTTGGCTTATATTCAACCCGGCTTGACATTAGGCTATAAGGCGCCAACTTATGATAATCATCATCTATGTGGAAGCACTGGTTTCTACAAGATTGGGTCATCACCCTTACTGCACAGGTATCATAAAGCCAACATTACGATTCAATATCACAGGTATGATATTGTTTATACACAATTATGTTTAAACCGGCCCTAGCTATGAACTTTAAGCCACCGGTATATTTTGAATTGCGCCATTGGAATCATGTGCGTATCAGTCATTGGATCATTGCCCTTATTGGATATGGCAATATAAGCCGGCGGTATGAGCCAATTCCATCGGTATATTTTCCTGATTATATAAATATGCGAGGCTTGATAACCCGCCTTCGCTTTTGACATTAAGTCGCCAGGGCATATGTTGTTTAAAACTCGGTGCAAGATTTGCAGAACTATGACTTATATAAATTCTTAAGTTCAAGATCATCATTAAAATTGATGCTTCAAAATGATTATCCGTTCTGGATTTTCTCAAAGGCTATAAATAGCCGGGTTATAAAAATTCTGGCCGGGTATTTAAAACTCCGAATTTACTTGTCAACAGATAAGGTATTTGAATCTTTAAATAGCCAAACTTGGCTGGATTTTTATTATGATATTGAATGATTGAGGTTTTCAAACCGGGTTATTCAAATCTTAAATAGCCAAACTTGGCTGGATTTTTATTATGATATTGAATGATTGAGGTTTTCAAACCGGGTTATTCAAATCTTTAATAGCCAACATGGCTGGATTTTCATTATGGTTATTAGTAACTAATACTATGATTGAGGTTTTCAAAGTCGCTTCAGCGCAATGGCTATTATTTTATCAATGGGTATGATTTATTCTACAATGAAAGGAACAGTCCCAAGTCGCTGCATGCTTACGACCCGGCACTTGGGGGCTACATTATTCAAGTTGAGATTACATCAAATATGCAAGTCTCATGTCGCTGCAAGCATGCACCATGACACTTGGGGGCTAATGTAAAGTCATTTTTGCTCACCTTATTGAAGACCCGAGTCATCACATTGTAATGAGCCAGCCCTTGGGGGCCACCAATTGCTCCTGTCAACAATTCAACGTACAAAAGTCTTCAATCCGTTATATTGAAAGGTCCACTACTCAGTTGGTAGAGTACAAATTTCTTAACCTTATGGACGTGGGTTCGAGCCCCATGGTGAGGATTATATCATATGATGTTCTTTTCAAAGAAGTATATATAAAGTCCCAGCTCAATATTATCTTACTGAGCTGGCCCTTGGGGCTACACGTTGCTGCTCAAGTCTACATGATCATATTTACAAAGTCCCTACTCATTATTGTATAATGACCCGGCACTTGGGGGCTACATATGGGGAATATTCAGATTATGACTAATGATTGGGATGAACAACCGGATTTCTTCAAGGTTGCAACAATTATATTGGATCAAGTCTTAAGCTATCACTATGTTCTCCTCTTAAGACTTGGGGGCTACAGGTATTATGCATATAAAGGAGGAACGTCTTCGAATTATCAGTTTTGAGCAAATCAGGAAGATCAATTACATGATCCGGTGTCAACAACAATTATGACCCGACATCATCTGTTTTATAACCCGACAATTTTGGGAATTATAAACTGACAAGTTTTACATCTTCAAGCCAGCTTAAAGTCAGATAAGTATTTCATAACCAATATATTTTAAGCCGGCACTTCGGAAGCCGACTCAAGTGGGTTATTTCTTACAATATTTCTCTACAAGAGACCAATGTCAGCAAATTAATTCTAAAACTGGCCTGTTTGACCCGGATTTTTCAAAAGAAGTATCTGGATTTTTTTGCATTGACAAAGTTGAAATATATCTGCTAAGAAGATTTTCTATGAGTTCATGGGCATGTATTAAGAAGGCAATGACAAGGACTTAAAGATGATCAGGTGCCGGTTTACAAGAATTTTTAACCCGGAGCACAACCTATCAAAGTTGTTCTGGTGTTTATTTTGTAGGATCAGTTTAACATGGATAACTCCAAATTAAACTGGGGGCTAATGTCGGGGATATACCCCGCGGTTTGACCCGGTCGGACTTGGTGCTTCATCGTAACCCGCCGGAGGATTGGAGACTCACGAGCCTGGTGACTTAATGATGGCCTTGACGGTGGGTCAGACGGATCACAAGGGCCCAAGGCCTAGTAGGACGGCTCATGTTATTGTGGGCCGGCTAAGACGAAAGGCATGAGGAATATTTCCTTTACGAGGAAACAAGACTGGTACTTGTATCTGACTTGTAATAGAGAATAAATTAGTTCTAATCCTACTAGGACTCTACATGTAAGCCTCCTCTTCAACTTATATAAGGAGGGGCAGGGCTCCCCAAGAGGGATGAGCAAGAAGCAATAATCTGTAGGGCTAGACACAACAAGAGGAGAGTCGACTTACCGATGACTCTCATGAGCATAATGAGACCTAGCCACAAACAGCATGTAGGGCTATTACTGGATGATGTTTCCTGGGGCCCGAAGCTTTCTAAATCCTTGTCTTGTGTTGCGTCTCTCTATTCCACTCAACCCCTATCAAGCTACTACAAAGATGCGTTGGCCTCACGACTAGGTCCTCACACTAGGACATCTGCCGTGATAATTCCACGACATGGCGGCTCTCATTAAATACACTGACTCAGACAATACTAACGATCTTGATTCAGATGAGGAGAAGTCTGGTAAGGGAAAGAAAAATGGCAAGGGGCAGCAGGAGAATACGGCGGGTCAAGCAAACAATGGTAAGCGCAAGCACACGGACGGTGGACCAGACTTTGTGGCCAACACTAATGTGCAGAACAGTGATCACCGCCGCAAGGGAAAATTCCAGCCCCAATCTGGAGGGCCAAAGCTTAATTTAGAAGCAATGTTGAACCAACCTTGTCCAAAGCATACCCCTCTTGATAGGCCATCAACCCACCTATGTAAAGACTGTAGCATCATGAGGGAGTACATGAATTACAACCTTAACAAGGACCACAATAATGGTAATGGCCCACATGGCAGGTCAGGATCTGGCTCACACGGACCTGGCTTTGGAGGTGGCGGCTCAAATTATGGGTTTCAAGGTCAGGGCAGTCAAGGGGGCTTTAATCAGCAGTCCAGTTAGGGTAATCAGCAGCAACAATCAGGGTACCACAACAACCCAAAGCCGCTAAGTAGTGGCCAGTATGATGTCTTTAACAGTAGCTTGTGCAAGCGAGACTAGAAAGTTCATAAACATGAGATGAGTACAGTTGAGCCAGCCCTACCCCGATATCTATGATGGTTAGAGCAGCCAGTTGTATGGAGCCATGAGGATCACCTGCCTCGAGTTGATAATCCGAGTGAGCTATAGCTTTGGTGGTAGCTCCACGATTTGGGGGTTACAAGTTCGGTAAGGTGCTCATGCACGGAGGCAGCAGTATCAACATCCTTTATTATGATACTTTCCGTGGAATGAATCTAACTGATAAAGATCCTAAGTCGTCCTCTACAGTTTTTCATGGAGTGGTACCTGGTAAGTCGGCCTATCCAGTTGGTAAGATTGCTCTGGAAGTAGCTTTTGGCGATGAAAACAATTACAGAGCAGAAACATTAAACTTTGAAGTAGTCAAGATCAAAAGCCCCTATCATGCTCTGTTTGGACGACCGGATTATGCCAAATTTATGGCAAGGCCTTGTTATTTGTATCAACAGCTTAAGATGTCGGGTCGCAAGGGTACCATCACAGTACATGGTGATATGAAAATAGCTCTGGAATGTGAATAAGGTGATGTTGCTTATACTGAGTCTGTTTGTGCGACAGAGGAGCTGAAGTTTTATAAGGATAATGTCGACCCGGCGGATATGACTCCATTGAAGAAGCAAACAATAGAACATGACCCATTGCTGAAGTTTAAATCGGCAGATGACACCAAACAGGTTGACTTTGTCCCTAGCGATTCATCCAAGTAGTTCACCATTGGTCACAATATGGATCCTAAATAGGAAAGCGCACTCATCGAGTTCATCCATGAGAACCGGGACATATTTGCATGGAAACCTTCAGACATGCCAGGAGTACCGAGGGAACTCGCTAAGCACACTCTCAATATTGATCCCAAGTTTAAACCGGTCAAGCAATTCCTTCGTTGTTTTATCGAAGAGAGACGTAAGGCCATTGGAGAACAAGTGGCCCAGCTCTTAGCAGCAGGCACTACAAAAAAAAGACACTTTCGTGATGATACGTCTTTGACACAGTAGGTCACATTTTTTGTCATGCATCTACATCCATGACGATTTTATGATAGAATCAAGATAGTCATACCTGTGCTGTCATAGAAGTGTTCCATGACATTACCAAAATTATCATCACAGAAGTGTCCACTTCCATGAAGATAAATCGCACGTCACATAAGTGCTTTCGTCAAGGGTGACCGACATGTGGCATCCACCATAATGGGTCGCTGTTAAGCTATCGGGTCTGATTTTGGATCCGATAACCCGTTAATAGCCCGTACCAATGGGAAATTTCCACGTGTAAAATTTTGATTGGCCGGAGGAAACACATGTCAGCTCGTCAGTGGGTCAGATAGGCGCCTATGATATGTCGACACGTGCGATGGCCCACCACCAACCCATTTAGCTTACAAAGGCCGGCCCGTTTGACTTGGTCAAAAGTTAGCGGGCTGGCCCATGAAAAGCCTGTTAACGGTCTCTTCGCAAATAGCCCATTTTATGGCCCGATAACTCACGGCCCATTGGGGCCTACCCGAAATCGGCCCAACAACGTGATGTGGGCCGCCGAAAATAACACCAACCCGTTTCACTTTCGGCCCACGTATGGCCCATGACGTCCTTCGGCACATATGAGGCCTTCGTATCTTTAGGCCCTTTAAAGGCCCACGGTGACTCTAGCCCAGAATGAACAGTAAATTTCATTGTACCCGTTAACGGCCCATGATTCACATGGGCCATTTCCAACCAGGGTTAGCTTTCGGCCTACTAACGACCCATACGTTCTTGGGCTCCTTTCCGGCCCTCGATTACTTCCGGCCCATTACTAGCATGTTCCCCTAATGGGCCAAATTCGGCCAGTGGCAAGAGTCACCCTGTTCCTAGCTTTTTAACCCGTTCCGCCATTTCCAGCCCATCCTATATTCCGTCCCATTAATGACCCATTGTGCCCATGACAGAATTAAGCCTTTCCTGTCCTCCGGCCTGTTAACGACCCGTTAAAGTGTTGGGCCGATACCAATTATGCTCGTTTTCACGGCCCATGTAGACCCATTTATCCGACGGCCCGAGGCCCACCGATTCTACGGCTGTGCTGGAGGCCCATTTAAAGACGGCCCGTAGGAGGCCCATGGATCCTACGGCCCGTAGCAGGGTCATGGTAACCACGGTCCGTATATGGCCCATGGTTGTTGCGGCCACTACCAAACCAGGGAAAACGAAGAGTAGGAAATAAATAAGCCTGAAACTATCTCTAGGCTATTAAGGCGATTGCACAGATTACATCCACTGGGCATCAAAGATCGCCACCAGTGCAAATATAGGGAACACCCTACGCTGTACAAAAATGGCTCGCCGTTTTCTTCAGCCGGTGGCTGCACATTAAGAACAAATTTTGTATCGCAACAAAACAAATTACAACTATAAAATAAAAGGAAGGTTGGCATAAAAGTAATAGTCTGGCAGATAAATGCACCACCAGAAGTTCAGAAGCTCAGTTCATTTGACCTGACTGTTTCGTTTTCATGCTGTATTGTCCGATGGAGCACCATAACCTTCGCCTTGATTTCTCCTAGGCTCCTGCACAACATAGAAAATGTCTGATAGCCTGGTTTCAAAACCATGCATATCTTGATGACATCAAATAATGTATGTCCTTGTTTCACAAAGGGTCTCTATTAGGGAACGGACTTGTGTCTGCAGCGCAGATATAACATTGTTTTGAGCTTGCATATCTTGATCATGAGGCAGTTTGGACGAGATTTCCTTTACAACCAACCCAGTATTACATAGGTACGTGCTTTTGGCACTGTTAGTGGATAGGTACTGACCCATTACAGCAAGAGCTGACATTGCGGTTATAGTTGCCTCGCCACCTTCAGAAGGTGGTGGTTTCACCATTTTTTACATAGCTTGCTGAAAAGTTGAGTTTTTACATTAGTACCAGAACAGAAGATATTAAGGAGGCAGTAAAACCAAACAAAATAGCTTTGGTCTATATACAGAACTTATTCTGGTGAACCCATGTAAAATATTAGTTGTATTTTACTTCAAAGTACATAATAAAACCAGGTTCCAAACATATGACCATGTACCATGGCTAATGTATTGTCTATTTCTTCACATTGTATTGACAACTAAGGATAAAGAGACAAAGTTTATAATACGGTAAGCATAATATGACATCATTCATATCACAAAACAACTGAGAATAGACAAACATGCAATTGTAACATTGTCTGGGCAAGTCCAGCACGAAACTATATTACAGGTCAAGATCAAAGGAACATCACTCCTCTCTTTTATACCTTGTAAGGTGCAATCACACGCTAAGACAATTGTGTATAAAATTGAAAAGAGTAAAATACATTGGCTGCAAACCATGCAGTTCAAGGCACAAGTCAGAGTAAGTAGTAGTTAAAAGGCATGATGATTAAGGAATTACAATAGCGGCTTTAACTAGTGTAGTCATGCCCTTCGTCTTGCTGGTGTGACAGTCATTGAAGATTTCCGTAGCATTTGGTTCAGGTACTTTTTGGTCCTTGCGGGCTTTCCTCTGCATTTGGAACAAGTCAATATAGATCTGATAATATGGTTCAACGAAAAGAGTGAAACAACAGCTAATTACAAGAGCCTCGTAGTGTGCAATATAGCTACAAGATCATGTGTCACATCCCTAGTTCTGGTATGACCTAGACTAGCCAGTCATGTGTGCATCATGTTTAAAGTTCATTCAAATTTGAAATGGGGATTTGTGAAAGCCTCATAAATCATTTCTGGAAATGACCTAGATAAAAATTTCTCCAAAAAGGTCCAAGAAAATGTTCATGTCTCTCTCTGAAAATATTGGTCAGAGGGAAAATTCAAACCAATATTTTTAGGAGCTCATAAATATTTATTTTTGGCCATTTGTATTAATCCAATAATTATTTGCATCCGATATATATTTGTTATATATATAATATATGTCCAAAAATTCTATTTATTGGTGAGGACTTTTGGAGCAATCCAACTAGTTCCTACAAAAATTGACAGAAGTAAATAAAATGATTTAGTGTTTAAAACTAAATCAAAACAAATTACGGAAAACAAAAATAGAAAGAAAGGAAGAAAACCCACCTACACTTATCTCCCTGTGCGGCCTGTCACTGTGCAGCCTGGCCTGGCCCAGCGGCCCAGTAGGCCGGCCCAGCTAGCTGGCCGTGCCAGTCGTCCCCTTCCTCGCGCCAGGAGGACAGGGGCACACGCCCAGTGCGCGCGCACGCACTGGGCCAGCTACGAGCGCCACGCGACCCCCCCCCCCAGTCCTATCTCACTCTCTCCCAACCTCCTTCCCGTCTCTGTCACCCTCTCTCGCGATAGCCGAGGCGCTGCCGTCGCCGCAGCTCACCACCGATGTGCTCCCTGCTGTCCCCTCTCCCCTCCGTCGAGTCCACGAGCTCCGCGCCGTCGCCTGCTACCTCTCCGTCAAGCCACACGCCTCAGGAGGCCCTAGAGCACCGCCAACGCCGTCGTCTTCACCTTCAGCCGCCGGAGATCACGCACGCTGTTCTGCTCGCGTTTGACCTCCCCCGAGCTTGCTGATGCCTCCGCTGGATCCGCAGTGAGCCCCGCCGTCATTCCCCTCTCTCCGTTTCTCCGTTCTCGAGTCGTAGCCTCGTTCCCCACCACGACCGTAACTCTTCTCCGCCGTCCATGTCACCGCCGTCGCGCTAGCCGCCGCAGCTCGCGCCCGCGCATGCCACCGCTCTCAGGAGCCTCCCAGAAGGCCAAGCCGCCGCTCCGCAGCTCCTGCCGTGCACCGCAGCGCTGCGCGCGTACCCGGCCGAACTCCGGCCGCCGCCTCGAGCTCGTTTCCGGCGAGCTTCGGCACCCCCGCAACCTTCCGTTTGCTCCAAATGACGCGGACGAGCTCCAACTCCTCGTCTGTGGTCTCTGCTACCCGAATGGTCACCGGAGGGCGAATCCCGTGCCCCTCCGCCGCATTTGGCCTCGCCGGCGGGTTTGACTGGTTTGACCTTGCCGTCCCGTCATGTGGGCCCCGTGGGTCAGGTGATTAGCTTAGGGCTAATCAGCGTTTAGCTAATTAACCCTGACACTGACATGTGGGTCATGCCCAGCTAATTTGTAGTTAGGTTAGTATTAGTGTTAACTAACCTGTTAGTTAATTGTGACACTGACGTGTGGACCCCACACGTCAGGTTTGACCCAGTCAGCGCTGTTGACTTGCTGAATCAGGCATGACGTAGTCCTGACGCAATTAATGATATTCTGGATTATTTCTATTTTGGAAATTCTAGAAAATTAACAAAACTTCTAAAATTCATATCAATTCAACCGTAGCTCAGATTGAAATAAGTTATATATGAAAAATTATCAAAAATGCAATCTATCCATCTGTAGCATTTTCATGCACGACAAACCAACTTATACCTGTTGTATAGGTGAAAACAGATGAATGACATTTATAAGAGCTTATTTTGGAGATGCATTTGAACATTTGGTTCAAATGGACTTCAACCAAATGAATGCTAGTTGCATTAGCTCAAACAACATCACATCTTCATGCCATGTTCATGCATCATATTGTTGCATATGCTTGTGTATTGATTTCCGACACCGTTCCTTCTCGATAGGTCCTGCTTCGAAGATAGATCCAGAGTACCTGTTAGAGGAGCAGTGCCCCCTGTTGATCTACCAGGCAAGCAAACCCCCTTGTTCATTCCGATAAAATCCCACCTTCTCGCTCCTGCTCTCTTTTATTTCATTAGGACAACAACGATTCAACTGCTACTTTATGATGCGGTAGTTGAACGCATTCCTCTGTGTGACCTGTCGTTGCCACAGTAAATAGTTGAAACCCACTAGCATGTGTAGGAGTTGATTGAGCCATGCTGTGTTCCTACCATGCATTGCCTGCTATTGCTTAGAGTATGTCAGGTCTGATTCATTGGGAATTAATTGGAGTGCAGTGCTATGTTCTGATGTTGAGAGTTAAGTGTGTGAACATGATTTGGTAAACATAGCGGTGAGAGGCCATGTAGGAGTACATGGTGGGTTTTCTCATTAGGACCGTCCTTAAGAACTGAGTTCTGTGTAAGTTGTCGAATGACTAGCTACTACCACACATTGGGCTCCGGGCGCTCCAAGCTCTCTCGACTTATTAACCGACTTGGTCTCTGTCTAGGAGTTGCAATTAGTTTCTGGTGTTTGTATGTAGTGTTAGTAGTCTACCAAGTGGCACCCGGCCAGGTGGTCTTGGGACAAACTAGGCACAGTGGCACGGTGTACCAAGTGGCACCCGGATGGTGGGCTTGGGAACCCTGCTCACATCGTTTGGGGCCGTGAGCGACACCCCGGCCGGATCTCCTTGCGGATGGAACCCAAATAGGCGATAAACCTGGACTAGAGTCTTGTGTGGTTAGTCAGGTCGTGGCCGACTCCCTTGCCTGGCTTCCGCTTGAAGGTTGTCGAGATACATGCTACTTCTTGAGCACTGCATTGGTTCTCCCTTGAAGAGGAAAGGGTGATGCAGCAAAGTAGCGTAAGTATTTCCCTCAGTTTTTGAGAACCAAGGTATCAATCCAGTAGGAGGCCACGCACGAGTCCATCGCACCAACACAAACAAATAAATCCTCGCAACCAACACGATAAGGGGTTGTCAATCCCTACACGGTCACTTACGAGAGTGAGATCTGATAGATATGATAAGATAATAGTTTTGGTATTTTTATGATAAATATGCAAAGTAAAATAAAAGACAAAGGAAATAACTAAGTATTGGAAGATTAATATGATGGAGGATAGATCCGGGGGCCATAGGTTTCACTAGTGGCTTCTCTCAAGAGCATAAGTATTCACGGTGGGTGAACAAATTACTGTTGAGCAATTGACAGAATTGAGCATAGTTATGAGAATATCTAGGTATGATCATGTATATAGGCATCACGTCCGAGACAAGTAGACCGACTCCTTCCTTCATCTACTACTATTACTCCACACATTGTCCGCTATCCAGCATGCATCTAGAGTATTAAGTTCAAGAGAACAGATTAATGCTTTAAGCAAGATGACATGATGTAGAGGGATAAGCTCATGCATTATGATGTAAACCCCATCTTGTAATCCTCGATGGCAACAATACAATATGTGCCTTGCTACCCCTACTGTCACTGGGAAAGGACGCCGTAAGATTGAACCCAAAGCTAAGCACTTCTCCCATTGCAAGAAAGATCAATCTAGTAGGCCAAACCAAACTGATAATTCGAAGAGACTTGCAAAGATAACCAATCATACATAAAAGAATTCAGAGAAGATTCAAATATTGTTCATAGATAAACTTGATCATAAACCCACAATTCATCGGTCTCAACAAATACACCGCAAAAGAAGATGACATCGAATAGATCTGTGCAAGAGAGGGGGAGAACTTTGTGTTGCATCCAAAAAGAGGGAAGAAGCCATCTAGGTAATAACTATGGACCCGAAGGTCTGAGGTAAACTACTCACACTTCATCGGAAGGGCTATGGTGTTGATGTAGAAGCCCTCCGTGATAGATGCCCCCTCCGGCGGAGCTCTGGAAAAGGCCCCAAGATGGGATCTCGTGGATACAGAAAGTTATGGCGGTGGAATTAGGGTTTTGGCTCCGTATCTGGTACTTTGGGGGTACATAGGTATATATAGGAGGAAGGAGTATGTCGGTGGACCAACAGGGGGCCCATGAGGGTGGAGGGCGCACCCAGGGGGTTAAGCGCGCCCCCTACCTCGTGGCCTCCTGGTTGATGTCTTGACGTAGGGTCCAAGTCCTCTGGATCATGTTCGTTCTGAAAATCACGTCCCCGAAGGTTTCATTCCGTTTGGAATCCGTTTGATATTCTTTTTCTGCGAAACCATAAAATAGGCAAAAACATCAATTCTGGGTCGGGCCTCCGGTTAATAGGTTAGTCCCAAAAATAATATAAAAGTGTATAATAAATCCCAATAATGTCCAAAACAAAATATAATATAGCATGGAACAATAAAAATTATAGATATGTTGGAGACGTATCAAGCATCCCCAAGCTTAATTCCTGCTCGTCCTCGAGTAGGTAAATGATAAAAACAGAATTTTTGATGTGGAATGCTACCTGGCATAATTTCAATATAATTCTTCTTAATTGTGGTATGAATATTCATATCCGAATGATTCAAGACAAAAGTTCAATATTGACATAGAAATAATAATACTTCAAGCATGCTAACTAAGCAGTTATGTCTCTTCAAAATAACATGGCCAAAGAAAGTTATCCCTACAAAATCATATGTTCTGGCTATGCTCTATCTTCACCACACAAAGTATTTAAATCATGCACAACCCCGATGACAAGCCAAGAAATTGTTTCATACTTTTGGTGTTCTCAAACTTTTTCAATCCTCACGCAATACATGAGTGTGAGCCATGGACATAGCACTTTAGGTGGAATAGAATGGTGGTTGTGGAAGAGACAAAAAAGGGGAGATAGTTTCACATCAACTAGGCGTATCAATGGGCTATGGAGATGCCCATCAATAGATATCAATGTGAGTGAGTAGGGATTGCCATGCAACGGTGCACTAGAGCTATAAGTATATGGAAGCTCAACAAAAGGAACTAAGTGGGTGTGCATCCAACTCGCTTGCTCATGAAGACCTAGGGCATTTTTAGGAAGCCCATCATTGGAATATACAAGCCAAGTTCTATAATGAAAAATTCCCACTAGCATATGGAAGTGATAACATAGGAGACTCTCTATTATGAAGATCATGGTGCTACTTTGAAGCACAAGTGTGGTAAAAGGATAGTAGCATTGAACCTTCTCTCTTTTTCTCTCATATTTTTTATTTGGGCCTTTTTATGGCCTCTTTTTTTATTTGGGCTTCTTTGGCCTCTTTTTTCGTCTGGACTCTCATCCCGACTTGTGGGGGAATCATAGTCTCTATCATCGTTTCCTCACTTGGGACAATGCTCTAAAAAGGATGACCATCACACTTTTATTTACGTACAACTCAACAATTACAACTCAATACTAAGAACAAAATATGACTCTATGTGAATGCCTCCGGTGGTGTACCGGGATATGCAATGAATCAAGAGTGACATGTATGAAAGAATTATGAACGGTGGCTTTGCAACAAATACAATGTCAACTACATGATGATGCAACACAATATGACAATGATGGAGCGTGTCATAGTAAATGGAACGGTGGAAAGTTGCATGGCAATATATCTCGGAATGGCTATGGAAATGCCATGATAGGTAGGTATGGTGGCTGTTTTGAGGAAGGCATATGGTGGGTGTATGATACCACTGAAAGGTGCGCGGTATTAGAGAGGCTAACAATGGTCGAAGGAAGAAAAGTGCATATGATCGATGGACTCAACCTTAGTCATAAAGAACTCATATACTTAATGCAAAAATCTAAAAGTTATCAAAGCAAAGTATTATGTGCATTCTCCTAGGGGGCTAGATTGGTAGGAAAAGACCATCGCTCGTCCCCGACTGCCACTCATAAGGAAGACAATCAATAAATAAATCATGCTCCGACTTCATCACATAACGGTTCACCATACGTGCATGCTACGGGAATCACAAACTTTAACACAAGTATTTCTCAAATTCACAACTACTCAACTAGCATGACTCTAATATTACCATCTCCATATCTCAAAACAATTATCAAGTATCAAACTTCTCATAGTATTCAACACACTCATAAGAATTTTTTTTATTAATCTTGAATGCCTAATATAATTAAAGCAAATTACCATGCTGTTTTGTAGGACTATCAAAATAATCTAAGTGAAGCATGAGAGAACAATAGTTTGTATAAAATAAATCCACCAACGTGCTCTAAATGATATAAGTGAAGCACTAGAGCAAAAACTATATAACTCAAAAGATAAAAGTGAAGCACATAGAGTATTCTAACAATTTCCGAATCATGTGTGTCTCTCGCAAAAGGTGTGTACAGCAAGGATGATTGTGGTAAACTAAAAAGAAAATACTCAAATCATACAAGACGCTCCAAGCAAAAGACATATCATGTGGTGAATAAAAATATAGCTCCAAGTAAAGTTACCGATGGAAGTAAACGAAAGAGGGGATACCTTCCGGGGCATCCCCAAGCTTTGGCTTTTAGGTGTCCTTAGATTATCTTGAGGTGCCATGGGCATCTCCAAGCTTAGGCTCTTGCCACTCCTTGTTCCGTAATCCATCAAATCTTTCACCCACAAATTGAAAACTTCACAACACAAAACTTAAAGTAGAAAATCTCGTGAGCTCCGTTAGCGAAAGAAAACAAAACACCATTTCAAGGTACCATAATGAACTCATTATTTATTTATGTTGGGGTTAAACCTACTGTGTTCCAACTTCTCTACGGTTTATAAACTATTTTACTAGGCATAGATTCATCAAAATAAGCAAACAACACACGAAAAACAGAATCTGTCAAAAACAGAACAGTCTGTAGTAATCTGTAGCTAGCGCAAGATCTGGAACTACAAAAATTCTAAAATAAATTGCTGGACGTCAGGAATTTATCTATTAATCATATGAAAAAAGAATTAACTAAATATCACTATCCAAATAAAAATGACAGAAGTTCTCGTGAGCGCTAAAGTTTCTGTTTTTTAAAGCAAGTTCAACAAGACTTTCCCCAAGTCTTCCCAATGGTTATACTTGGCACAAACACTAATTAAACACAAAAAACACAACCAAAACAAAGGCTAAATAATTTATTTATTACTAAACAGGAGCAAAAAGCAAGTGTTGGCGTTCTAGGAATGGGGGTCCCCAGACTTGCCTGCCCGCGTCCCGCGGCGTGGCGAAGCCAGCGGGCCGTACGGCCCATCTTCATCAACAACGCATCCAAGACCCTCGCGAGGGGCCAAGCCTTGCGAGGAGGACGACACAAGACCTCCTCCGGAGTGGCCTAGTCGGGCAGGCTCACAAGGGGTGGAGATAACAAGGCAAGGCAAACCTCACGAGGCTCTCGTGACGTGAGCCATGACGATCGACACCAGGCGGGCGCTAGTGCACGCAACGTTCTTGTTTCTTCTTTAGTGCTAAGGAGGCCAGTGAAGGCGAGGAGTACCGAGGCATCAGGCAAAGGTTTCCATATTGGTGCAACAAGACCAAGACCAGAAGGACGGCAAGACGGAGGTCATTGTGGAGCCCAAGACGGCGTCACCACCACAGCCTTCCGCAGGCGGAGACCACCTTTGTCAGGAAAGCTTGTACTAGCTGTCCACTTTCAAATTTGCCCGCCGGTGTTGGCTCCCTTCCCGCTCAATATTTGGGAAGAGGACCAGGGCCTCTGTAAATAGGACTAGCCACCACCATAGGCAGCAGGGGATCCAGAAGATCATCCCCACACACAGAAGTTAGCCAAGCACGAGAACACCTCACCCTCAGGAGCCTGTTCTTCCCCTTGTATTGTTCATCATCAGCCCAAGAGGCAATCCACTACCACACTAGACTAGGGGATTACACCACAATGGTGGCCCGAACCAGTATAAATCTTGTGTATTTCTATGTTGTGAGTACGTCGAGTTCGTCCGCGAGATTTTAGTGAGCTAGGGCGTAGATTGGTGGGAGGAAAAGACTTCACGCGAACCCCAGTGTTCGAGCCTTAAGGGTTTTCCAAAACCCCACATCCGACATTTAGCGCACCAGGTAGGGGTTCGCTGTAGCTTCCCTTCCATCAGTTCGTCGCTCCGTCGCTCCATCGTCTCCATGGCGAACGCTCGCCGTGCTCGAGCCGAGCGTCGGGCTGCCCTCACCGCCCATGTTGCTCAGACGGCCCCCATCGGCAGGCCACCTCGTCGTTCTCTGTCTCCCGCCGCCAACGCTGCCACCGGCCCGATGGGGAATGAGCATCAAGCGTCTTTGTTGCATCCTTTGGTACGACAGGACGGCCGCACCGCCACTCCATCACTGACCTCGGCCGGTTCTTCATCCCATGCACGCCACGCTCCCATGGAGGCGCGGGCCGCACTCCTCGCCACAAACGAACTCCTACGCTACCGCCCAGTCGACGACCTCTACGAGAAGTGGCTCGACCGTGTCGCTGAGCTCGTCCGAGCCGCAGGGGGCTCCCCGGCGCTATCTGTCTCTCTGCCTCACCCTCAGCCGGCCACGGGCGATGAGGCCTGGGCCACGCCTCCACCAACCCAGCCCAAAGACAGCGCCTTGGCACCAAGGCGCGTGGCCCCACGGTGTGATCCGCCACGCCCGGGGCCCACGCGCGAAGAGAGAAGCTGCCAAGAAATCCCTCGTCCGCGAGGAGCTGCACCCGCGCTTCTTGCGCCGCCTCGTCAAGACCGCGCGCCGCCTGCGGCGGCGCCGCGCGGACCTCATCAAGACCAAGCTCCACCTCTGAAGCGGGCCCCAATAACTACGGTCGGCTGCCACGCCTTCACCCCCGAGCTGCGCAGCGTCGCCTAGCCAGGCACCGCCGACTCTGCGGAGTTCTTGCAGCTCTACGAGCTGAGCATCGAAGCACCCAATGGCGACGAGAAAGTAATGGCAAACTGGTTTCCCATGGCTCTCAAGGACGGAGCCCGCTCTTGGCTCCTGAACCTGCAGCACAGCTTGATCTCCTCCTGGGACGAGATGCACGACCGCTTCGTCGCCAACTTCCAGGGCACTCATGATCGCCGGCCGGCCGTGGGTGACCTGCACCGCATCAAGCAATAGCCAGGGGAGACCCTCAAGAAATACATTCAGCGCTTCAACAACACCCGCCTCAAGATCCCCAAGGTCACAGATGAGGCCATCATCTCTGCATTCTCCGACGGCGTCCGTGACGTCAAGATGAAGGAAGAGCTTGCTATCCACGAGGGGCTCTGCACATCTCAAGAGCTGTTCAACCTGGCGACCAAGTGCGCAAGAGCTGAGGAGGGGCACCTCTCTCTCCTCGGGATACCATCCGCGGGCATAGAAGAGAAGAAAGCCAAGGCCAAGGACATGAAGCGCAAGGAAGCAGTGGTGCTAGCAGCGGAACCCGACACCAAACGAGGCAGAGATCAGCCCGAGTCATACAAGAACAGCCGACCGTTCTGCGCCTTCCACAACCTAAACACCCATAACACCAACGAATGCTAAGAGCTCAGAGCCATACGAGAAGGACGCTACAATCGACGCCCCGAGCGCAGCGACCGGGGCTACGGCCGTGGAGGAGGACGTGGAGGCGGACACTTGGACGACCGTGGCCCGCGCTAGGAATGGCGCGGCAGGCCTCGTGAGGACCGCTGGAAAGACCATCCTCGCGAGGGGGCCTGGAGGGACCAGCCTCGTGAGGATCGCCCCCAAAGCAACGCTGGTCTTCCCCCGCTGCCGCCACCAAGAAGGAACGACGATCATCATCAGGACGAGGGGGCTAGGGGCTTCCAGGAGCCGCGTGCAATTGCCTGCATCTTGGGGGGCGCCCAGGCCCCAGCCTCTCAGTGCATCTTCAAACGGTTCGCTCGCGAGGTGAACGCGGTGCTCCCCAAGCTTGAGGCCACGCGCCCGCTCAAGTGGTCCCAGTGTGCCATCACTTTCAACTCGGCAGATCAGCTCAAGTGCGCGGCCACCGCCGGCGTCCTCCCGATGTTGTGTTCCCCAGTCATCAGCAATGTGCAGGTTACCAAGACCCTCATCGACGGCGGTGCAGGGCTCAATGTCCTGTCCGTCAACACATTCGACAACCTCCAAGTGCCATATGAGCAGCTCCAGCCTACCAAACCTTTCTCAGGAGTGACCAATGGCTCCACCACACCGATAGGGCAGGTCCGCCTTCCTGACACCTTCGGCACGCGCAACAACTACCGCACCGAGCTCATCGACTTCGACATCGCCTTCACCCGCCTGCCGTACAATGCCATCCTTGGGTATCCGGCCCTGGCCAAGTTCATGGCGGTCACCCACCACGGCTATAACGTCCTCAAGATACCTGGAAGCGGCGGGGTCATCACGGTCCCATGTGAGGAAAGGGATGTGGTGTGCTCCCTCGAGCGCCTTCCAAGCTGCAGCAATCGACGACCCCGACAGCAAAAGTGAGAAGAAGCAGTTGTGCCGCCCAGGACCTCAGGAGCCTCGTGAGGATCGGCGTCTGTCCCAGGGGCGCCACCCTCCATCCCGTAGGAAGGCGCGCCCAGTGCCCTCCTCGGGCAGGGCTCGACGGCTCTCTTCTGGAGAGCCTCTGGCCTTGCCAACCTCACGAGGGAGGCACTCGGGCACCACTTGGAGGCATGCTACACGTCATGTTTTACTCAGGAGAACATAGGGCAAGGGGTGCCCACCACTCAGGAGTTCATCGCCAAGATCACACAAGAACTGCAAGACGCAAGAGCCATGCACGGCGACAGCCGCTCATAGGGTGCAGCCCACCACCCAGGCGAGGGTGCTGAGCTGCGCGTCTGCATCAACGTCCCAGGGCTCAATAGGGCCACATCTCAGGAGCGCTTCTGGCCTTCACATGTGGTCCGTTGCGAGGCCCCCCCCCACAGCTACGTTAGCATGCCCCTCGGCTTGCCGAGCGTGGCATCGGCCTATCAGCGCAACATGCGGCGTGACCTGGCGGCTCGAGAGGCCAGGTACTATGCTGGCCTAGAGGAAACGGAGACGGTATTCTGGGAGCCTCCTGAGCCCCCAGAGCCTCCCGAGGCTTAGGGCTCCGGTGGCTCATGAGGAGTCATTTTTCGACGCACGTCTTCAGTTGCACCAACTCTGCTTCGTCTACAGAACCAAGTGATATCTTCCAAGCTCGTTTAAGATGGGAGGGCCCCTTTGGCTGCATTATTCCCAGGCCGCGTGGGTCCGGCCCTGCGGCATGTATCTGTAACGCCCTCGATGCGGCTATAGCTCCCACGTGTCGAGGCACGACTTAGAGACATAACCGCATTGAAAGCAATGTCACAAGTCAGGCAATCATTACAACATCCCATGTAATATATAATAAAAGGGGGAGAAACATAGTTGGCTTACACTCGCCACGTCACATCAAAGTACATAAATAACATCCATCATACAAACACTCATGGCCCGACTACGGCGCCAAAATAGAAAATGACCCAAAATGCGACAAGGTCCCAATCAAACCCCAACTAGGCACCACTACTAATCATCAGGAAAAGACACGTAGTAACGCTGAGAGTCTTCGTCGAACTCCCACTTGAGCTCGTACTCGTCACCTGGAGCGGAATCACCTGGACCTGCATCTGGAGTTTTAGTAATCTGTGAGCCACAGGGACTCAGCAATCTCGCACCCTCGCGATCAAGACTATTTAAGCTTATAGGAATGTTAAGGCAATGTATGTGTAGCTGCAGCAAGCGACTAGCATATATGGTGGCTATCTTATTTGCAAAAGAGAGCGAGAAGAGGAGGCGAACATTACTCCAACACCGTGTCCGCTTCCCGGACTCCGCCGAGAAGAGGCCATCACGGTAACACACTCAGTTGATTCCTTTTAATTAATTAAGGTTCAAGTTATCTACAACCGGACTTAACAAATTCCCATCTGCCCATAACCGCGGGAACGGCTTTCGAAAGTTCAATCCCTGCAGGGGAGTCCCAACTTAGCCCATGACAAGCTCTCACGGTCAACGAAGGAATAGACCTCCTCCAAAGACGTTCCGATCAGACTCGGTATCTCGGTAATTCAAGACACTTCGACAGGTTAAAACAAATCCAGCAACACCGCCCGAATGTGCCGACAAATCCTGATAGGAGCTGCACATATCTCTTTCTCAGGGCACACTCAAATGAACACTACGTACAACTAAAACCAACCCTCAAGTTCCCCAAGGTGGCGCTGCAAGTGGCTCTATTTAGACCAACACTCAGAG